>NC_056729.1:1308636511-1308921511 GCF_019279795.1 Protopterus annectens
ACAATTAGCACAGGGAAAAAAACAAGCACCTATATATCCAATTTAAAATCACATGACTATTTTAAAAGAAATATCATGCACATTAAAAGCAAATGATAAAACATCAAACCCTAATAATTAAAAACAATTAATATATATATTAATTACTTCCTAAGAGGTCTTTATTTAAGTATGAGTCTCAGGGGTACTGATTCATTAAGACCATGTCCTGAGTCACTTCTTAATTTCACAATCCGTGTTGATTCTAAATCTTCTGTTTTGTTCCGTATATCCCGTAACCTAATGTTATCATAGGTTCTAGCAATCACTAAAAACAAAAATGTATGATCGGAATCAGTGTCCATCACATGCTTGGCAAGTGCATTCACTCTGCTGCTCTTATTAATATTATAAATGTGCTCCCTTATATGTTCCTTAAAGGAATGATCTGTTTTCCCTATGTAGAACATCTTACGTTGTGTACAATGAGCTAAGTAAATCAAGTGTGCAGTGTCACAAGTGGCATTGATCTTGAACTTATAAACATTACCATTATCCAGATGCTTAAATTCAGAACTAGTGTCAATATATTTACACCAACTGCAGTGCCCACCGGCTCTAGTGCCTGAATGGCTTCCTGTAACTGTGAGATTCCTAGGATAGCATAATCTGCGCTTTAATGACTTATTATTCGAAAACAAAAACCTAGGGATGGAATCTATAATTTTAACTATCTCTTCATCCATTGTGAGCACATTCCTGTGTCTGCGAATTATGTCTGTATAGTCCTTGACATCAGTGCTGTACTTAGTTCTAAAACTTAACCACGGTTTGTCATGTTGATTCTTGCTACACTTGTCTGATCCACTACTAGAAGAAAAATAAGGTCTAAGGTGATTTGGGAGGCCGACCATCTTTTAGGAGGTCCTTTCAGTAGAAATATCCTGTTCCACAGAAGATTTGTGGACGACCTATTTATTTTATGGGAAGGTGATGCTAAGATGTTTTCAATTTTCCTAGACTATGTTAACCAAATTTCTCATTTTTTGAAATTTACTTCTAAAATTTCCCATACTGGGATTGACTTCCTTGATGTTACAATAGCCAGGGACAGTGAAGGTGACATTTATACAAAGCTACACAAGAAAGACTGCCATGTTAATCACCTATTGCCCAGGGATAGTTCACATCCGCATTATGTTTTCAAGAATGTAGTATTGAATCAGATTTATAGAGCTTCCAGACTGAATGTTAGGGGTGATGATTTCAGGACAGAGGTAGATTCAGTTATCAGTAATCTAAGACATAGAGGCTAATGTAATGTTGCCGAAGTTGTGGACAAGAGGCCATACCATGCTAGACCTTATTTTTCTTCTAGTAGTGGATCAGACAAGTGTAGCAAGAATCAACATGACAAACCGTGGTTACGTTTTAGAACTAAGTACAGCACTGATGTCAAGGACTATACAGACATAATTCTCAGACACAGGAATGTGCTCACAATGGATGATGAGATAGTTAAAATTATAGATTCCATCCCTAGGTTTTTGTTTTCGAATAATAAGTCATTAAAGCGCAGATTATTCTATCCTAGGAATCTCACAGTTACAGGAAGCCATTCAAGCACTAGACCCTGTGGGCACTGCAATTGGTGTAAATATATTGACACTAGTTCTGAATTTAAGCATCTGGATAATGGTAATGTTTACAGGTTCAAGATCAGTGCCACTTGTGACACTGCACACTTGGTTTACTTAGCTCACTGCACACAATGTAGGATGTTCTACATAGGGAAAACAGATCATTCCTTTAAGGAACGTATAAGGGAGCACATTTATAATATTAATAAGAGCAGCAGAGTGAATGCACTTGCCAAGCATGTGATGGACACTGATTCCGATCATACATTTTTGTTTTTAGTGATTGCTAGAACTTATGATAACATTAGGTTAGGGGATATACAGAACAAAACAGAAGATTTAGAATCAACATGGATTGTGAAATTAAGAAGTGACTCAGGACATGGTCTTAATGAATCAGTACCCCTGAGACCCAGACTTAAACAAAGACCTCTTAGGAGGTAATTAATATATATATATATTAATTGTTTTTAATTATTAGGGTTTGATGTTTTATCATTTGCTTTTAATGTGCATGATATTTCTTTAAAAACAGTCATGTGATTTTAAATTGGATATATAGGTGCTTGTTTTTTTCCCTGTGCTAATTATTACACCTGATGATGCCTTTTGGTGAAAGCACTTGTGTTTGTGCACTGAAGTAAAGTTTTTTGGCATGAACAACTGTGACTGTGCCTCTTTATTTCTTGGAAATGTATATTTTCACACACACATACATCTACATGTCGGAATACACTCTCTGTACTGTTGAATGACTGGGCTGGATGATATGTTTGTGAATACAGGAGGGAAATGTATATCTAAGATGGTTTAAAGATAAATCACTTTGGCTATGGTGTGCATGTTCCTGGGTTTAAACCTAGCAGAGATTGTTTATTTTATTTCTAGGCAGA
This sequence comes from Protopterus annectens, assembly GCF_019279795.1. Taxonomy (NCBI): domain Eukaryota; kingdom Metazoa; phylum Chordata; order Ceratodontiformes; family Protopteridae; genus Protopterus; species Protopterus annectens. The sequence goes on from NC_056729.1 coordinate 1,308,639,024, forward strand.
ACAAGGGCCAATTGATACAGAGTGATTAAGCACTTTAAAGCAGTTGTACGCGAGTTTGCATGGGGTTACGCGGAGGTAAGCACTGCTAAAGTCTGGTTACAGTTTGTTATACTCAGTTAGATGCTGAATTGATTAACCTGTGTAGACATTGCTTAGCTCTGTGCAAACCCATGCAAATCTGCTTACAACTGCTTTAAAGTGCCGTAATCACTGTATATCCAATGTATGTTTTGCCCAGCAACAAAGTAAACAGCTCTTGCAAGGCTCAAACCAATGACCTTGTACATCATAGACAAAGTGATTTACCACTAAGCCATGACAGATGCAAAGAGATTTGATGTTTTCAGAAACATATCATCCAGTCCAGTCATGCAACAGTACAGAGAATGTATACCAACATTTAGATGTATGTGTGTGTAAATGTATTGATATCTAAACAGATGCAACTTATCTCTCTCTCTCTCTCTCTCTCTATATATATATATATATAATATATATATATTAATTTCTAAAACTATATACATATATATCAATTCATATGCACATATATACATGCATATGCTTAAATCGACACATATATGTATCTACACCTATATGTCTACATATACACAGCAAGTTACATATGTGTACACAGCTATATATCTATGTAGGTATATACGGACATAGTTTTATATATATATATATATATATATGTATATATATATATATATATATATATATATATATGTTAGCAGATATATAAATCTATATAGGTATATATAGCCATATGTCCACATGCACCATTAATGGGGTTGAAAGGCCCCACATACTATACGTCTTGTATGAATAGGCATCCTCCTACAGACAAACACGTGCACCCTGCAATGCACTACCAAGTGCAGTCTGCCTTCCATAGGACATGTAATATGTGGAAGCCATCAACATCCCTAGGATACAGATACACAGACACAGATATGCTGATACAGATATAATACATATATATATATATATATATATATATATATATATATATATATATATATATATATATATATATATATATATATATATATATATATATGACTACAAATACATACGCAGATATATGTACAGTAAGATACATATGTAGAAGGTGCACACAATATGGAACAGCCACTATGCCTACAGTTAACACCTGAACAACTGGACACTATATGGGCCACCAATACAAATGTCAATCGTTGCCTGCAACATATACCCATAGAAAGGTCATAGGAAAAACACCACACACAGGTTTGCATTGTTTACTATAACAGTTCTATATGCCATGTCATATAGCTGTTCAGATACTGACAAACATATCAATAGAGTACTGCAACTGTGAAACAGTTACACTAATACAGTAGTCTGGAAAGCTTCACAACTGTTGCTGTCCAGGCCAAGCCCTTCAAATTGCACAATAGTAAAGACAGACTGGGCCACAGGATACCAAACAATCACAAGTATGTACTGCAGGTGTGTAGTTCAGAAGCCTCTATCTACACTCTGTACAAACTCAGTAGGAGGTAAAGACATCTTGTGATCAAATGGGTTGTAACTGGTACATAACAAGGCATAACTGACACCATCACGAGCACACCGACAAACACAACAGTCTGTATGGCAGGAGGCAGTAGACTTGCAGTACCCCAATTCATGTAAGTAATGTCAATATAGGTGAAGTATGCGGTACTGTACATACAGATACCTTGGGGTTGCTCACTCTGATACCCCCACATTTTGGAACAGCCTAGGTCATGTATGGTGCTCCCCACCTACACTGAATAATACAGGCCCATATACCACTGTTACATACACTGGCCTCTGGACTGCATAAGGGTACACATGTATTATGTAGGTGATGCCCACACATATATGGCCCCAGCCCCACTGTATGTGTGGGGGATACAACAGCAGTGGACTAATGGCAGCAATGTCAGTGTGATATACTCACAGCCCACTACAGAACAACCACCAACAGCATGACATATGTGCAAAGCTTGGTATGTAGATGGAGGACAGAGGCTGGAACACAGGCACATATGTGGAACAGTGTTGCCATACACTAAGCAAGGTGCTGGTGTTACAGGATAGTCTGCAAGATACCCTTAGTCAGGGAATTGAGGTTAGACACAGAAATGGATGAAGCCATGTACTGATAGCACACAACACACACTGCCTGTGTAATATCTGACACAGGACCTGTGTGGTGGACGGACAACACATGATAGGCATACCTCTGTCCAGCAAGCGGATAGGCCCACAGTAGTGAGCTATGCAGACAGACTGCATTCTAAGGTACATTAGTATGTACACACACACACACACACACACACACACACCCTGTAATACCAGTACTATGCAAAGCATAACACAACTCTACTCACAGTCTGTCTGTAGTTCCTGATCATCCTACAAATATGTGGCCACTCTAAGTGTGCAGGTTCTCCTGTAAGAGGTATTGCTACCTGCTGTCTGTAACACTGATGCCCACACACAGGAAGGATGTCCATCACACAGGAAATGTAAAGGGACCACACCCACATGCTGTAGGGATTTATAGTGGGTGGTTGCCATGACAGTGGTAACTGGAAGTAGTACACATGTAATTATATATATATATATATATATATATATATATATATATATATATATATATATATATATATATATATATATATATATCTGGATAAGTATATGCACATATATTTCCACAATATGTCCTGGACTTGGAGTGTAGCCTTACCCCAGCCACTATAGTCCCAAAGTTGCAGTGCAAGGGGATGTCAGTTATGTAAAGCAGGTATATTACTTGACTATTGCTACTGTCATTGGGATTGTCTTCACAGACATGGTGTGTGTGGAAGGTGACATCTGCTTATAACATGTGTACCACTGGCTACTGACAGACATCCTAAGGAAATCATTGTAAAGTACCACCGCTAGCATGTAATACCTCTATAAGGTGCAGCAGAGATATTGATCAATATATGTGGAACTTCGGACACACCATGTACAGTCCAGAGGTTTACACATAATCCCTTAGTGCACAACATGTGTACCAGGCCTGACAATATGGATGTAGACAGCCATGTAGATGGGTATAACACATAACGACTGGTATACATTTGGCACAATAGGTTTTGGATTCACACACTCCTGACTGGCCTGACACATAATGACTGCTGGTACAGGGGTGCCATGGACACATACTACCCACTAGATATTGACATACATCTGTACAACATCCCACTGCTCTGTCTGACATACATGACTTTTAAGTGAGGCCTGGCAGCAGTACATCTGGCAGGTATCTGCACATGACATCTCACTGGGTAAGTACACTAGGCTGCTAGGCATGTAACAATGGGGGGATGCACATGTACCTGCATATATAGCAGTCTCAACAGCCATGTCACAGCACAGGGTAAGATACACCTGTGTGAAAGTGCATAACCACAACCAATGTGAACACAGCCACAGCCACATATGGTAAGCTAGCATATTATTACAGTATATGGACTATCTGTTCTACACCATCCTCATATGTGCCACTCACAGAATGACCCTAAATATACTGGGCTGCTACACAGTTTGGTCTGATGGCTGTCTGTGGTATAGAACATGTGTGTGTATGGCCCTACAATCATGTACGGAAAAACAGTACCATAAAGCGGGGCAGCATGTAACATCAGATAGAAGGGGAGCTAGAACAATGACATCTACCACAGTCTGTACAGAGGTTAATGTACATATTAACAATACACACACTGCCGACATTCACCATCACTACACAAACCTCAGTACTGTACAAACATCCACAGAATGTCCAGGTTATGTCATGATATATAACCCCCTACTGTACATGACATGTGTAGCAATCTGATATATCACTGGCTTGTTATCAGATATGATGACACTATTTATGGTGTACAGCACATATGCACCACTTCATGCACAACATATGTACAAAGGCTGACAGAGGTGTGGCTGACAGCACATACACAGGGCCAGTATAGACATGTTGCTGTGATAACCTCATACATTTACCATTGTAACGGAGTTTGTTGCAACATATGTTCTATGAGGGATATGAAGTCAGTAACTGTCACAGCCTTCACCATCTACAGACTGCAATCCTCACACTACCTTCTGCATTCCACATATAGTTGCACTGTGGCTAACATATGAAACTAAAGGCACAACACCGCCCAGTCTGCAGATGACCCTGCAGATGGGGATTACTCATATACATGGAACTGACATGGCAGGTATTGTGACATATATGACAGGCATATCCAGACAAATACTGTTAAACCAACATTACTCCAAATGCAGTATAGCAGCACTTACAGTCTGTAGTCAGGTCAGGCGCATCCACCTCCTGTTCGTTGCCCTCTTTCCACAGTGTATGTTTTTAGAGGTAAATCCCCAATCCATCTGAGATGCTGTTTGCCAAACAGCAGATCTAGTTCCTGCTCACAGTGACTGAAAAGGGCCAACACCACCATGATGTTCCTAGGTACTGGAGTGTGTTTCCATGCATTTCCCTATGGAAATGTTACCACAGCTGTTCCACATTCAATCAGCTAGGTGAGGTCTGGAATTCATGCAGAGGCCATCAGCTGATCATGAGCATCACTTAAATTACACATGCTGCTGCCTAGGCAAAGCAGGTGTGGGCCTCCACATCCACCAGAGAGGTGGTGAGGGAGGCAGACAGAGGCAAATACATGTCAGGGAGGGGTAGTAGAGTAAAACTGAAGCATGTTGGTGCCACACACCTACCAGCACATGGTATCAAACCCCTGACAACTACATAGTGCTATCACAGTTCGATGCGGTTATTGGATATGCCACATGGGTTACCTGTTGTGGAGCACTCAGAACATATATGTGATGGTGAGTGACATCTGCAACAGGGATATGGTAGACATACTGTAGGTGATGTATACATGCCTGTCTGCATGAACAGGTGCCAGCATCAACACAGGCACACTCACACAGGGACGCACACACATTGACACACTTGGCAGGGCCAGGAGTGCAACTCATCACTAGTGGGATTGCCACAACACATCAATGTACAGGTATCACATGCACCACACGATTCATACGAAGGTCATATGGGAAAAGAGTATGAGGAGGTGTCAGACATCAAACAACATGCTTCAGTATGGCCTGGGGTGGTTATAGTTCATAGGTTCATAGATTCATAGGTAGGTACTAGGCTATTGGCCCAAGGGCCTACATAAGCCTAGCCAAAAAGGTTCCCTGGCTTACGCCACAAAAGAAAGTTATTTTCCTGTGCCACTGTCGAGCAGAGACACAGAAGTGATCACCAGGATGTATTTCCTATTTCCCATCCACTCATCAAGATTTTTCTTGAAGAGTGCTAATGAAGAACGTTGCTTGACATAGATGGGTAGCCTGTTCCAGAGTATGGGAAGTCTCTGGGACAGGAAACTATCCCTCCAGCATGTCCTGTTTATTGTGGTGACAAGGTTTAGGTCCCTAGAGCATGTAGCTTGGAGGGATTGGGATTTCTTTTGGTGTAGCATGTCCAACAGCTCTGGGTTTAATATAGCTTTATATGTTAGGCAGAGATCACCTCAGAGTAGGCGATATGCTACGGAGTAAAGCTGGAGTTTTTTGAGGCGGTCAGTGTAGGGCATTTGTTTTAGGCCAGTAATCCTCTTTGTGAGATACTTCTGTGGCCTTTCCAGCTGCTGCAGATGTCTTGTGAGGTACATTCCAAAAGAGGCATTGTACTCTATAATGGGTCTAATGAGTGTCAAGTAGAGGGGAACAATTACCTCTTTTTTCCTGAATGAGAACCCTTTTATGATGAGGTGTGCCATGTAGAAGGACTTCCTGACTAATGTGCCGATGTGACTATCAAAGGAGAGACTACTGTCTACCTGGGTCCCAAGATCTCTTATCACGCATTCGGTGTTAAGTAGATTGCTGCCTATGTGGTAGTTCATGGGTACACAGTTTTTACCAAAGGGAATGACACTGCACATTTTGGCATTGAGCTTGAGGCCATGGCTCTGACACCAGGCAACTGTCTCAGTGAGGCCCTTCTGTAGGATGTCCACATCATTTGGGGACTTGACTATGGCTCCAAGTTTGCAGTCATCTGAGAACTTCATTAGCCAGAGGCCTTCTGTGTTAGCCTGTACTTCAGAGAAGTAGATACCAAACAGGAGAGGTCCCAGGGCGGAACCCTGTGGTACTCCACTTGTCACTGCTTTGAGGTCAGATTTGGAGTCTGTAACTTTTACAGTGTGGGTTTTGTCAGTGAGCCAGTTGGCAACCAGTCTTGAGATGTAGGGATTTATACCTAGTTTAGTGAGTTTAGCTATAATTCCAGAATGGGGGATGGTGTCAAAAGCCTTGGCGAGGTCAAGATAGGCTGTGTGAACCACTTTACCCTCATCTACGGCTTTGGTGACTGCCTCAAACAAGTCGATCAGGTACAGGATGCATGATCTGCTTTTCACAAACCCGAACTGGGTGGGATCCAGAGTTTGGAGGTTACCAATGTCTTTGTTTGAGTTCCATGATTATACGTTCCATGGCCTTGCAGACCAGGCTCGTCAGGCTAATAGGTCGATAGTTCCTGGGATCAGTGGTGGCTCCCGCTTTGTGGAGTGGGATAACTGTTGCTGTGTGCCATTCAGTGGTCACAAAGCCTGATGCAAGGCTATTATTGAACATGGTGCTTAAGTGAGGAGTCAGTTCATTCTGAAGTTCATGTAAAATGCAGCCTGGGATGTTGCCCAGTCCCATGGATGCCGTATTTTTGGCTTTAGAGAGTGCAGCTTTTACCAACGTAGTTGTGATTACAGGGACTCTGCATTCTTCCTGTATAGATATGGACCCTTTAGGGGGTGAGGGGGGGGGTAAAGTTAGCACTGAACCTATCTGCCAGGATGTTGGCAATATCAGTTGGTTCTGTACTTTTCTTGCCTTTTTGCTGAAACTCAGAGCAGATCTGGGTGCTGCCATCATGATTCTTGACATAGCTATAGAATGCTTTGTGGTTGTCCTTGAAATTAGTGGCAATTTTGTTTTCATAGCTAGCTTTGGAGGATCTAATAAGGGATCACAGCTTCTTACTGAGGCTGACCAGGGAGCTCCTCCACTCATGGGATTTTACTCTCTTTTGCAACAATTTCTTCCTTCTGTTGTACAGTTTGTTTATGCCAGAGGACCACCAGATTGGCTTTGTTTTTTTGGAGGATAGCATCTTGTTTCTGTTTGGGATTGCACGATCCATGCACTCGTGTAACTGCTTATAGAGTGCATTTGTGTAGGATTCAGCAGTTGTAACTGTATTGCCCATCTGCATGGGTGTCATGAAGTTCACCACTTCTGTCTTAAGAAGCATGAAGTTGGCTTTGGAGAAATTATTTACTGTGGTTTCCTTAATGGGGGGTGAGGGCGGGATGTGGATATCAAGGGTGATTAGCTTATGGTCGGATTGGACCAACAAGGAGTTGACTTCAGGTGTGGAACACTGATCACTCATGTTGGTAATGACTAGGTCTAGGATATTGTTGCCCCTGGTGGGGGTGTCGATAAGTTGATCCAGGGCATTGGAGTTTATGAATTCCAGAAAGCGTTGAGCTAAGGAGTTGGTACATGAGTAGTTTTCCCAGTTAATGGTGGGGTAGTTGAAGTCGCCCATTATCAGGGTGTTTGGTTGAACCCTAATATTTTCCAGTACATCAAGAAAAGAGGAGTGTGAATCCTGGGGCATGGTGGGGGATCTGTAGCAAGCTACAATTTGGATTGCAGTTTTGCCCATAGTTAGTTACACTTGGATAACATCAGATGCATTATGCTGAGCAACTAGCCTGGAGGTGTGGATATCCTTAATGAGTATGGACACATCTCCGCCTTTGGTGTTTCGGTCCAGGTTACATGGCCGAAAAGTGTGATATGAGTTATAGCCTGGTAGTGAGTGTGGATGTGGATATACACACCATACAACACACACATGAACACACAGAGTGCCAGTTCTGACATGCATGAGTGCATGTCTGCACAGATGTGTGGTGGTCAACTGTGCCAGCAGGCTGTACAAGGGTAGACAATGGGTATACCTTGGCATCAGGCCACATGACAATGGTCTGCATTGTGGCTCAGGCCTGTAGTTTCTGCATTTGCCCACACAGGTGGGTATTGCATCCCCCATCCAGTCATCTGGGTGACTATTGTGTGCGGCCAATGCTGTGCATTACTTGCCATGTATGTGTTCACACCTCCCACATGCATGTACAATGACATGTGCTACAGTACCTGGGGTGTCTGGCCCATGTTGTGAACACAGATTATCATCAGATGTGCCAGTCTTGCCCACCTGTGGAAGGAACCGCTAATGGGCATCAGGTTTACCCTGCACCTACATTGATAGCATGCTAACAGCATTCCCTGATGTCAGTGTCATCTGTCCATACAGGGCATGTTGTCAGGCATGGTATGTCCGTTGTGAGTCACATGTGAAGGCACCATAGGTGGTGCAGGTGTCCATTGGGGAACATGGTGGAGATGCACTGCCTGCATGTGCATGCATATTGGACAGATGGGCAGGGTGACATGCCCTCTGTAGCCCACTGCTATCACTGCATAATTACTATCAGTGGCCAATATGCAGTGTACTACTCACATATTGGCTGTTGCCTAGGCATGTGTGTGCGTATGACACATGGGTTGAGTGTGTGCTCTGGGTAATAGTGGGGTTGCTAACTGTGATTGGCTGGCCTTGATGTCACATGTATGGGTATGGCTTTGCACCCCTGCCTCTCAGCTAATTTACATCTGTTATCCCTGTATGGTTGACATAGGTTCATAGGTTCATAGGTAGGTACTAGGCTATCGGCCCAAGGGCCTACGTAAGCCTAGCCAGCAAGGTTCCATGGCTTACGCCACCCAAGAAAGTTATTTTCCTGTGCCACTGTCGAGCAGAGACACAGAAGTGATCCCCGGGGTGTATTTTCTATTTCCCATCCACTCATCAAGATTTTTCTTGAAGAATGCTAATGAAGAACTTTGCTTGACATAGATGGGTAGATTATTCCAGAGTATAGGAAGTCTCTGGGACAGGAATCTATCCCTCCAGCATGTCCTGTTTATTGTGGTGACAAGGTTTAGGTCCCTAGAGCATGTAGCTTGGAGGGATTGGGATTTCTTTAGGTGTAGCATGTCCAACAGCTCTGGGTTTGACATAGCTTTATATGTTAGGTAGAGATCACCTCGGTGTAGGGCATTTGTTTGAGGCCAGTAATCCTTTTTGTGAGGTACTTCTGTTGCCTTTCCAGCTGCTGCAGATGTCTTGTGAGGTACATTCCAAAAGGCGCATTGTGCTCTATAATGGGTCTAATGAGTGACGAGTAGAGGGGAACAATGACCTCTTTTTTCTTGGATGAGAACTCTTTTATGATGAGGTGTGCCACGTATAAGGACTTCCTGACTACTGTGGCAATGTGACTATCAAAGGAGAGACTACTGTTCACCTGGGTCCCAAGGTCTCTTATCACACATTCGGTGTTAAGTAGATTGCTACCTATGTTGTAGTTCATGGGTACACAGTTTTTACCAAAGGGAATGACACTGCACATTTTGTCATTGAGCTTGAGGCCATGGCTCTGACACCATGCATCTGTCTCAGTGAGGCCCTTCTGTAGGATGTCCACATCATTTGGGAACTTGACTATGGCTCCTAGTTTGCAGTCATCTGTGAACTTTGTTAGCCAGAGGCCTTCTGTGTTAGCCTGTACTTCATTGTGATATATAGTAGGGCCACCATAAAAGAAATAAGCAAAAACCCCTCCACATTGCCCACATACACATCTCTACACAGGATACGAGTTACAAACACACACACCTATCATGTCTGGGAGTTGAACCCCTACCTAACTAATTTATTACATTACAGCACTACGCAGTTATAGCACACGTCACGGACATTACTGAAATACTTTTTTTCTCAAAGGTGTATTTCACATTGAATGACATCAGCAGGCTTACCAAAGAAGGCTATTTCAACTGTACTGTGAGTGACTAGCCTAAAATGCATTGCTCCTTACATAGACAGTGAGACACACACAAAACATCCACAACTGACATGCGTGGATATTGAACCCCTGATCAAGACCTATATCACACTACACTACAGCATGGAGCAGTTGTAGGTTGCACCACAGAACTTGTCCACAAAGTTGCATTTCACAATGAATGACATCAGCAGGACTGCCAAAGTAAGGCATTTGAAATGTACTGCAAGTGAGTAGCCTATAATGCATTGCTCCATACACAGACATTGGAACACACACAAAACATCCAGAATTGCCATGGATGAAGATGGAACCCTACCACAGTTCTAAATCACACTACAGCAGTATGCAGTTACAGGACGCGCTACAGAGATTACTGAGCTACAACCTTCCCAGAGGTGTATTTCTAGGTGGGTGACATCAGCAGCCTTGCCAACGTTGAGTATATGAATTCTAAGGAGTGTGAGTACCCTAAAAATCATTGTTCTTTACTCAGTTAAAGACAAACAGAGACACACAGTTGCCAAGTCTGGGGTTGAAACATCTACTTAACTACATTATCACACTTAGCAGTATGCAGTTACAGGACATGTTACGGAGATTACTGGGCTACATCCTTCCCAGAGGTGTACGTCTAGGTGAGTGACATCAGCAGCCTTGTCAAAGTTGAGTATATGAATTGTACGAAGTGTGAGTAGCCTAAAAAGCATTGCTCTCTACTTAGTTAGACACACATACACAGATTCACACACAGTTTCCAAGTCTGGGGTTAGAACACCTACCTAACTACTTCATCACACTACAACAGTACGCAGTTATAGGATGCACTACAGAAATTATTGGGTTATGGCTTTCCCAGAGGTGTATTTCTAAGTGAGTGACATCAGCAGCCTTGCCAAAGTTGAGTGTATGAATTGTATGGAGTGTGAGTAGCCTAAAAATCATTGCTCTCTACACAGTCAGAGACAGACAAACACACACACAAACACAATTGCCAAGCCTGGGGTTAGAACTACTACCTAACTAGTTTATCACGACAGCAGCACACAGTTATGGGATGCACTATGGAGATTACTGAGCTACAGCTCTCCCAAAGGTGTATTTCACATTGGATTACCTCAGCAGGTTGTCATAATACTGCAATGGGGAGTGTGGTGTGTTCATGGGCCATAACCCATTCTTGTAGGGGTTGACATGCCACGTGTGGGCACACACAGGGTCATATGTCACAGGTACGTGTATACACCTTCTAGATGACTACTTCCTTGTACAGTCATGTTGCACAGCTGGCACGTGCACCACATAGTTTGTAATGCTGACAGATACTGGTGGCTAGTATCTGCAGTGTGTGACATCTGTACCTCATGTATTTGGGGCCCTTTGGGTGTGTGCTGGGTGGGACAGGCCTGGATGGCTCCTTGTCACGGTCACCCTCTTCCATACATCTATGTCCATCTACCTTTGGCTTATTATAGTGTGTTGTCCTTGCATATTTGTCTGTATTCCTAACCACTGTGTGTGTGAAAGGCAGGAGTTGTGCATACTGACGTGTCTGCAATAAGAACTGCGACTGCTAGATATGTCTGGTCCATTGGTGTTTGCAGACATGGCCTTCATGTGTTTAACTGTGTGAGCATGCCCAGTATTACCTTTCAGTATGTTGTTGACTGACATTGCCTTTATTCCTCTAAGTGTGTGAGCATGCCCAGTATGGCCATCTGTATTGCATGTGTGGATCAAGTCCAGGTAGTTTGTACTGCGGTGCTGACCTTTGTGTTGTACACTGCAGGTAGCATGCTGTGTCTGCAGGGTATCCATAGGTCATTTGGCATTGATGTTGCTACATTTCTGCATATTGGGGGGGGGGGGCACCTGACTGTTTCTACATTTCTACACAGGAGTGGGGGGGGCACACCTGACTGTTACTATACGTGTACGTTGGATGGGGGGCACACCTGACACTTGTACACATTTGCTCGGACTGTACTGGTCTGTCAGGTACTCCATTTCAGTCTGTAGTCTTACCTTTCGTGCTGGCTAGAGGCATACCAGTGTACTACAGTTCTCAGTTTTAATTAGCTGCATATTAGTTTCTGACTTCCTAGCCTTCACAATTTACATCCAACTGCCTGGCCTGCTGTAGTCTGTCTGTGTAGGCCTGGGGGAGGGGTTACCCACAGGGCTCATTCAGAGGCCATAGTACAGCATTTGTTTGTGTTTGTCTACACCTGTCCTGCTGGCTGAGACTGTTGTTGGGTATGTGAACCTTCCTGACTGGCATGTGTGGGTCTTATGGACACACATGTCACTCAGCCCATTTCCTGCAGTGGGTTTTGTCACCCTGTGTAGTACTGGCTACTATGGTGATTCCAGTATGTGTTACAGATGTCATGGTGCCACTATGGGTGTCTACTGTCTGCTGCCATAACATTCGGCCACCCAATTCCCTTGCATGCTCACATCCATACCATAGCTACAGGTAACAACACATTCTACTCCATTTTGCAATTGGTAGGTTGATTGACTTAGCTTGAGGGTGTGCCAGACGTGAGGATTGTGCTGGAGGGCTGCCTATGTTGGATGCACATAGTACACTCCCTATACATGGCTGAGCACAGGCAGTGTCATGTTTGGCATCCCTTTTACTGTCTGTGTGAGTCAGAGAGAGGTGTCATTCCCTGGGTCTGTACTGTGTCAGTGCATATGCTATGCGTTGCCTCTTTGCCAAGGCCAGGGCATACTGGGCAACCGCCTTCTGCCTACTCTGAGTCACTCTGTGCTGGTACAGGCCTTGGCATTGGTGGGGGGCTGTGTGGCTCTGCCCCAAGCTATTCCTGCTGCAGCTGTTTCCACAGGATCATATTGTGTAGCATAGCACATAACATAACAATTCAGGTACATGTAGCTAGTGAATACTGCAAGGCTCCACCGGGTGTGTCCACACACCAGAACCATGACCTGAGCATCCCAAACACATGCTCTGTTATATGCCTGGCCTGTGCCTCATTATGGCATTGTTGTTCAGGTGTGTGTGCATTTCTGGTGGGTGTCATCAGTCACGGCTCCAGTGGGTACCCAGCATTCCCCACTAGATGACCGTGAGGGGATGTGCACATCAGCACATCTGTGGTACAGCTGCATCAGATGCCATATGTGTGAATCGTCATAGCTTCCAGGGCAGCCAGCACACACATTCATTATAATGCCCTGGGCATCACATATGACCTGGCAGTTAACAGAAGGGATGCTCCTGCGGTTGATGTAGGCCCTACCCTGCTCACTGGGTGGTGCTTTGATACATATGTGTATGCAGTCTATAGCACCCACTACCCCAGGGTATTCTGCTATCTGGTGGAAGAGACGCATATTTCTGGTCAACACCTCACGTGTGTTGAGGAAATATACATGCTCACTGGCATGTGCTGACATGGCATCCAGGAACTGGTGGAATACTCTGGATGCTGATGCCTGTGCGATCCCCATGATATCCCCAGTTGTGCTTTTGGAGGTACCTGTGGCTAATATACCTAGGCCTACACATACCTTGGTATCCACTGGGATGGGTTCCCCTCATCCAGTTTGGTGTGTCAGGAGCGGCCGGCACAGCTCAACAATTTACTGTAGGAGGTCTCTGTCCACCCTATAGTTCTCCACTATCTCCAGCTCATGTAGCCCCTGGTAGGTTACCCTGGGTCTGTACACTCTTCTCCATCTTCTCACTATGGGTTGTTCAGCAGCATTCACATCCTCACCATCCTCAGCCTCTTGCACATGTTGTTCTATGTTGCCTGCTGCAGCCCTTCTCATTTTGTAGGTTTGTTTGTTAAAATTTCCCCGGTTGTATACACTGGTGGTGCAGAGTGTGGAAAAAACAGAGGGGAAGGTGTTTACTTAGTTTATAGTAGTGTTCAGGGATGGGCTGGTCTGCTGTCTGTGTAATTAGCTGATTCTGATACATTTCATCTGCCAGTTAAGCTAGTTCTCCTTGATTACCTTCCTACTGCTGTGTTCCCTTCCCATTGCCTCCTTGTTTAAGCCCGTGTGTGCGCCGCACAAACGGAGCACTCAAATGTGCACAGAGCTACTATTCCCTAGTTTAACTTCCTTTTTCTTCCAGTAAAACCCAGTGCGCGGTGCCCACACCCGCTTACACTTTGTAAAGCGTGCTAAGCAGGTTTGGACACACCCCTAGCTTAGCTGTGCTAAGCTAGGAGCAATCCCGAGCTACAGGGCTTCAATCCACTTACAGTATGCCTGACACACACACCCATGATGTCCCCTATATCCCAGTCTTGCACCCAGCTATTTATACTCTTACACTCTTGGGACCTGCCTCACACCCTGGGGAAATCTGGGATTCACTATCCTTCCCCTCATTTGCATAGGATTGCCTGCTAATGCATAGTTACATGTCCCACACTGAGCCTCCCCCCCTTAGCAACCATAATCACTGGCCAGGTTGTCTTATGCCTGCCATTGACTTACATGGCAGAATACTGCTTTTAGTTAGAATGCTTATTTTAGGTTTATTTTATTATTTTCCCCCGATCCCATTTGCGCGCCACTGCCTTATGCTTAAACAGCTGAGATCGGCGAAAAAAAAGTTGTTTTTTTTATTTTTTAAACAGTTTGCAATGCCAATGGCCTTCTACTTGGCCATTAGCATGTTTCTCAATAATATACAGCCTTTATTTGGTGCTGTCATAGCTCCGTTTTGTAGTTTGCTGAAATGTACTCGGTTACTAACCGAGTACATTTCTGCAGACTGCACTCGTCCTGCACTGACAGCTGTCGGCTTCTTAGATCGCAAATTACCCTCATTTGCATGTTTTTCACCTGCAAATGAGGGTAATTTGCATACAGGAGCTAGGTCCATGCAGGATTAGTCTAAGAGCTCATGTGCACGTCCCGGGAGCTTGTTCCTAGATCGCACGTCGGCCATATTGCCGAAAATAGCTCTTAGACTAATCCTGCGCGCTCTAAAGGGCTTCGTAAATCTGGGGAACTGTAACTCTAGCATGACTATATAGAAAGTGACAAGGGTTCCCCAAGTGTTTTCATATAAGTGGCTTATAATCTTTTTGTATTTACCTGAATTCTATGATGAATCTGCAGTTTAATATCATTTAAAAAGAATTCACTTGACACCATACCACAAAAAGAGATGGAAAAGCAAGTAAAGAAGGATAATAAATTGAATATTACCATCTGCAAGTTTTATGATTTTTCTTTTTTGTTGTGTTATGTTACACAACAATAAATATCCAAGAATTTAGAGTTTTCTTATCTTACACACTATAGCAAAGTAGTCCCTTATGGAATTTTTATACCTTAGTCATTCTGAAGGCAATAATGAAGCCAAGTGTTCTGAATTCCATTTTCAGAACCTGAACAAATTTGCATGGATGGTTTCACCTATATTATGAGGTTAAGTACTGCAGTATGGAGATGCATCCCAAAATGTAGGCAATTAGTACCCTGTGCAGAAATGTTTCTATTATGTCAATCATTTAAACATATCTTCCTTTGAAAAAAGCTAATAAATAAAACTGCAGTGCTGTTAAAATAAATATGTTTGTCTCACTTTTTTGTACATTGTGTAGTAGAACATAATGCTGGAAGAGAAATGCATTTTATGATGCAGGAACTAATATGGTATCATCTCAGCTGATTACTTCTGGTATTGCCTGCTAAAGCACAAACAATGCTCATTGTTCTAAGACTGTAGATAGGATACCATAAAATCATTTTGATGTTGTGCTTTTTGATAGCTCTTCAGAAATCTGCTCAGGACTCCAGCTTATAAAATATTTTCACACTGTATTTGTCAAGTTTAGCTACATGCAACAGAGCAAGTTATGATGCAGTCCAGTACCACTAAAAATCTATTAATACTGGATTAAGATGCTTTCGAAATTAACACAGTCGCTGACACATGAAGTTCAATCTTAAAGTTTTTTTTTTAGTAGACACAAGTTCCCAAAGAGTTAGTCATATATTGCATTATTTTATACCAATACACTACAACTAACAAAGGAATATATACTGCAAATGAACAGCAATTAAGCCCCTTTCAAACAAACTGCTTTCTGATGTGTGAAATGCTGCCAAGTTATATTACATTTTACTTGACTGAGTGGAATGTGTAGTTTCAAAGGGCTTGGCTAGGTTATTGGAACATGATTTCAAAACAAAGGCATCTAAGACAACAACATTGAAGTGTTACTGAAAATGTACATTCCTACAAAGGAAATCTTGTCAGCCAGCTGGAAGCTGATGTCAGTTGAAGTAGTGAGATGCGGGAAGTGAATACATTTTTTATGCAGTTTCTGCAGATGCAACACAATGCCATATGCTTATCATGCAAGTAGAATTTGTAAGCAAAGGTACAGAATTTATCCACAGGGGTTAATTAACACAGGCCCATTGCATTTAAACTGGAGTTCATTTGACAGACCTATAATAGGGTGTGATAAGTCATGAATCAGACTTTTCAAGCTACACAATCCCAGCAGTTATTATTTTACAGTTTCTGTCAGTGGAACATTAAAGTGATAGAGTCACTTCAAGTATGGAAAAACACATTTCAGGAAAAAAATAAGTGCAGTGGGTTTTAGCTTTTTAACATTTACAATCACAGAAAATCAAAATAGAAGAATGTATGTTTCCTGGTAATTCATTGTGTTCAGAAGGTGCCAGTGTGCCTTGCAAGCGAACCTATTTTTATCAGCTCTTTATTTACCTCTCAACCCAGCTTTTGTTATATAGTATGATTTATCCAACTAAGCTATATTCCTTATTCTACAAAAGAAATACTGTAAATTGTTCCATTATTTGGAGAGTAGTCAGGCATAGTATGTGTATTCTAAACTTTCCCTTAAACAGAGTTCTCTAATACATCCCTTTATCATCTCTGCTCGACTTTGCTTTCATTTTTTATGTAAGTATTCATTTAAAAGCACCCACTATTATAGTTTCATAGGTTCATAGGAGGTTACTAGGCTAATGACCCTAGGGCTTTTACAAGCCTAGCTGTGTAAAAAGCCCGTTTACCCTAACTGACCATATTTAGATGTCATTGTTAGCAGGGGGATTCTATGATCATCACTGACTACCCCTGTCCATGAGGGACATAGGTCCCACCTCCAGGGTGAATTTACTGCCACCCATCCAATTGTGAAGGTTGCGCTTAGATAGGGTCATTGCGGAGCTCTGCTTCATGTGAAGTGGGAGTTTATTGCAGAGGAGTGGCAATCTCTGGGAGATATAGCTGTCTCTCCAACATGTTTTGTTAAGGTATAGGCTAGGTTGAGATCCCTGGAATGAGTGACTTTTCTCCCCTCTAGAAGGTAGGGTAAGATTATGAAAACTTGTATAACTATAGACCAATTTCCAATTTGCTTTTTTTCCAATAAGGTCCTTGAGAAGGTTAACTACATGTAACTGGAATTTTACAGAAGTGTTAATGGAATCTATGCTCCATTCCAGTCCAAAATGTGATCCAGGCATACTGAGTCAGCCCTTATTATTCAACTATCTCATAGCAGAGAAAGAGAGATCAGGAATGTTAGTCCATCCTGGTCCTCTTATATCTCTTGTCAGCATTTGATGGGGTGGACCATGACATTTATTTTAAGTTATTTTATTTTATTTATTTCAGTTTGATAACTGGGTAAAGTGAACTGGTTGACAAACCCTATTCAGCCATAACCCATGTACCATGATGCAAGACACAAACATTAAATGATATATAGACTAACATAATACAGTGCTTGATTGATGGACTCACTACTAATGCAGCTTGGATGTTGTACTACAATGGTTTTCCTCGTATCTCACTGGTCATACTCAGCAAACTGTGTCAGGAGTTAACTCTTCCTAATCCTACCTACTGACATGAGGGGTTCCATTCTAGGTCCTCTGTTATTTACCATGTATATGATCTCAAGAGGGCAAATTATTTGAAGGAGAGGTGTAAATGGCAACTATTATGCTGAAGATGCACATTTATACCTTTCCTTTGCTCAGGACTCTGTGGCGGCTCTAAATACAATTGCTTCAGACGTGTAGTGTATCTGTGATTGAATGATTGATAATCATATGAAATTCAACAGCAGCAAGATTACTGTTATGGCCTTTCATGCCATCATACATAATTATTCAGTTCCAGCATTGTCACTAGATACTACTTATACTGGTGGCAAGTTGGATTTTGTCTCCAAGGTTCAGAATGTAGTTGTCATAACTGAAAATCAGCTTACCTTCAGGGGTTAGGTTTCTGCCATCATAAAATCCTCATGTTATCATCTGAGGAAAGTTTCACTGATTAACCATCTTACTCCATCTGTTGATTTATCCATGGTTGTACATGTTCATATCTGGATTACTGAAATATCCTTTACTTGGAGATATTAGATGTTCAGCTTGGCTGACTATAACTGGTACAGAACTCTGCCACCCAGCTACTCACATGGGTATAGTATTATGCTGGTGTTGCAGAGACTGCACTGGTTACCTATTTAGTATTGTATCACCTAGAAAATTGTCATTTTGCTTTATTTAGTATTTTACAACTTGGGTCATTCCTATCTCGGGGAACTTTTAAGATGGTACCAGCCTACTCACACTTTTCATTCATACATACGCAAATTGTTACAGATAGGGGCTGACTAGATACATCACGGACAAGTTCTTTTATCTTCCAAGGGCCGTGTTATCTACTAAGGGCCGTGTTTTTGGAATCTCCTTTCATACTACCTTAGGATGATTTTGATGCTTGATGGCGTCAAGCTTTTCATGCAAAACTTACCTTTTTGGCTTAGCATATGAGATTTAACCCTGCCTATCCACTTTGTTTGTCTATTTTATTAGCTTGTTTTGTTTAATGTTTGATTTCTGTAACAGTGACTCCATATAGGAACTCAAATTAGCTTACATTTGAACTTGAATAATCTAGAAATGTGCAATGCTGAATTTACCTCAGTTGGAGCTCCCATGATCAACCAGTTACGGTGAGTGTTCGACTTTGTTTTGCACAATAAAATGCCTTTACTAACATTTATTTATTTAGTTGTTTATGTATGTATGTTTGTTTGTTTTTGCTTACTTTGGCACCAATCAAAACAGACCAATTTCAGGCCCATCTTGCATTGCACTGAAACAATACAAAAAAAAAAAAAACAGTTTACA
This sequence comes from Protopterus annectens, assembly GCF_019279795.1. NCBI lineage: Eukaryota > Metazoa > Chordata > Ceratodontiformes > Protopteridae > Protopterus > Protopterus annectens. The sequence continues at coordinate 1,308,658,274 of NC_056729.1, forward strand.
GAAGCACAGTGATAACATAATACAGTATGAAGGCATGGTTCATAGGTTCATAGGTTGGTACTAGGCTATCGGCCCTAGGGCCTATACAAGCTTAGCCATAACAAATCCCTGGCTATTTCTTCCCACATTATTTACTTCCCTGGAACCCTGTCTAGCAGGGCAACTGACGTGATCCCTGGGGTGAATTTCCTTTCTCCCATCCAATCGTCAAGGTTCCTTTTGAAGAGGGCCAAGGAGGCACTCTGCTTGACATGTATGGGCAGTCTATTCCAGAGTCTGGGGAGTTTCTGGGTCAGGAACCTATCCCTCCAGCATGTTTTGCTTATTGTGATGACAAGATTTAGATCCCTGCAGCATGTGGCTCTGAGGGATTGGGATTTCTTTAAGTGTAGCATGTCCAACAGCTCTGGGTTTGACATGGCCTTGTATATTAAGCAGAGATTGCCTCTGAGTAGGCAATACGTGATAAGTATAGCTGGAGTTTTTTAAGGTGGTCAGCATAGGTCATCTACTTTAGGCCTGTGATTCTTTTAGTGAGGTATTTCTGCAGCCTTTCCAGTTGTTGCAGATGTCTTGAGAGGTACATACCAAATGGGGCGTTGTATTCTATAATGGGTCTAATGAGGGATGAGTACTGTGGGACAATGACCTCCTTTTTTCTGGATGTAAAGCCCTTAGTTATGAGGTGTGCCACATAGAAGGATTTTCTGACTGTTGTGGCGATGTGGTTATTGAAGGTGAGACCACTGTCCACCTGTGTCCCTAAGTCTCTTATCACACTTTCGGTGTTTAGTGTACCGCTACCTATGTGGTAATTCATGGGTACATGTTTTTTCCCAAAGGGGATAACTATACATTTATTGGCTTTGAGCTTCAGCCCATGGCTCTGGCACCAAGCATCTGTTTCTGTAAGGCCCTTTTGTAGAGTATCCACATCATTTGGGGACTCAATAATGGCTCCCAGTTTGCAGTCATCTGCGGACTTTGTTAGCCAGTCTCCCTTAATGTTGGCCTGTACTTCAGAGAAGTAGATGCCAAACAAGTCCGGTCCCAGGACTGAACCCTGAGGTACTCCACTTGTCACTTGTCTGGAGCTGGATTTGGAGTCAGCTACTTTTACAGTGTGGGTTCTGTCAGTAAGCCAGTTGGCAACCCATCGAGTGACATAGGGATTAATGCCCAGCCTAGTAAGTTTATCTATGATTCTAGAGTGGGGGATGGTGTCAAAGGCCTTGGCAAGGTCCAGGTAGGTTGTGTGGACTGCCTTACCTTCATCCATGGCTCTGGAGACTGATTTGAAGAAGTCAATCAGGTTCAGGAGACAAGATCAGCCCTTCACGAAGCCAAACTGGGTGGGGTCCAGTGTTTGAAGGTTGCCAATATCTTTGTTTATAAGTTCCATGATAATACGTTCCATGGCCTTGCAGATCAGGCTCATCAGAGTGATGCAGCGGTAGTTCCCAGGATCCAAGGCGGATCCCCCCTTGTGGAGTGGGATAACTGTAGATGTATGACACTCAGTGGGCATGAAGCCTGAGGTGAGGGTATGATTAAACATGACACTTAGGTGAGGTGCCAGTTCATTTTGTAGTTCATGTAGTACACAGACCAAGATGTCATCTGCTCCCATGGATGCTGTATTCTTAGCTTTGGAAAGTGCATTTTTTACCTGTGTGGCTATTACCGGAATTTGGCAATCTTCTGGTATTGAGATGGGCCATTTAGGGGGTGAGAGAGGGGTGAAGTTGGCACTGAATCGATCTGTCAGGATATTGGCAATATCCTTGGGATCAGTATATTTAATGCCATTCTGTTGTAGCTCAGAGCAGATCTGAGCATTGCCATTTAGATTCTTGATATAGTTATAGAATGCCTTGTGGTTGTCTTTGGAATCTTTGGCAATTTTATTTTCGTAACTAGCTTTGGAGGATTTTTCGAGGGATCTCAGCTTCTTACTGAGGCTGGTAAGGGAATTTTTTGCATCGTGGGATTTTCCTCTTTTCTGCAACAGTTTCTTCCTTTTGTTGTAAAGTTTGTTTATGGCAGGGGACCACCAGATTGGCTTCCTTTTTTGGAGAAGAGCATCTTGGTTCTATTTTGGATGGCACGATTCATACATTAGTGGATGTGCTTGTACAGTGCCTTAGTGTAGGACTCAACAGTTGAACTTTCAGTTCCCGTCTGCATGGGTGTCATGAAGTTTGTCACTTCTGACTTGAGTAGCATGAAGTTGGCTTTGGAGAAGTTTTTTATGGAGGTTTCCTTACTGGGGGTGGGATGTGGATATTAAAGGTAATTAGCTTATGGTGTGACCTGACCAATGAAGGGGTGACCATAGGTGTGGAGCATCAATTTCCCATGTTGGTAATTACCAGGTCTAGAACCATTGGGCAAAGGTGGTGGTACATGAGTAGTTTTCCCAGTTAATGGCAGGGTAGTTGAAATCACCCAGTATTAGGGTGTTTGGCTGTATCTTAATATTTCCCAGTATGTTTAGAAAGGTGTAGTGAGAATCTTGGGGCATGGTGGGGGATCTGTAGCAAGCTACAATTTGGATTGCAGTCTTACCTAGTGTTAGTTGCACCTGGAAAATTTTAGACACATTGTGTTGGGCAACTAGCCTGATGGTGTGAATATCCTTGGTGAATATGGACACTCCTCTACCTTTAGTGTTTCAATCCTGGTTTGGTGGCTGAAAAGTGTGGTAAGAGCTGTAGCCTGGTATTGCAGAGGTGCTCTCTGGAGCCTTGAACCAGGTCTCAGTTACTGCACAGATATCGATGTTCACCATTTTTAGGAGTGCCTCGAGAGTGTGCATTTTGAGGTTTTAGACTTCTAGCATTGAGTAGCATTACCTTCAGATTTTGCATGCTTGTACCTGTTATGGTGGTGGTTTTGTCCTTTGAACTTTGCCTAAAAAAAGCACTATAGGGGTGGCAAGAGCCTTAGCCAGTAACCTGAATCCCAGGGGCGACAGGTGCAGACCATCTCTGGCAAAGCATCGTGGTCTGTCGATCATGTCGTCCAAGGCAGACAGATACTGGATCCCCTTTGAATGACACCAGAAGCTTAGGCAATTGTTGAAGTCAACCATTTTGTCCTTATATTGTGGTATCATTCTGGGCGAAGGCAGGATGCTACTCAGGGCTAGGGTCATACCTGCCTGGGTCACATGATCCAAGATCTCTTCCATGTCTCTTTTCATGTAGTCCAGGGAGGTACGTCTAAAGTCATTCACTCCAACATGGACAATGACAGAGTCATATTTGTACTTGCTGTGGAGTGACTTGAGTACATGTGTTATGTGGCAGATCCTGGCACCCAACAGGCAGCTGACTTTTATTTTCTCCTTGTTCAGCCTGGTGAGTGGGACATCAGTGTTCCTGACTATAGAGTCACCTATGACTAAAGTGTTAAGTACGTTGTCTTGCCTTAGGGGTTGTTGCTGGGTGGCACACTGGTGTTGTGAGCTATGTGACACTTTGGTTGTGATTGGTGTTTGTTTGCGTTTCAGGTTCGGAGGTCCTTGTTGCTTGGGCAGGTTACAGTTAATGGCCTCCGCATATGTGGATTTAGTGTTGCTATTAGTGGGTGTTGGTGATGTGAGTTTAGAAGGGCTATGTGTTGCTTGAGGTGTAGTGCAGGTGTTAACCTTCTCCTCTTGACTGTCTAGCACAATCTTGGGTGGAGAGAGCTTTGCTTCCAATTTGGCTATGTAAGTGCATCTCTCACAGGTTGTAGTGTTGGGTGGTAGGAGGAGAGGGTTATCTGTGTACATGAGGCAATTCCTGCATTGCCCCAGTATGCCCAGATTCACTAGGTGGACAGGACAAATCACCAGAAGCTGACCCTTGGACATGCCTGGTTTGGTGCTTTTTTTGAAAAGTACAGGCGCTGTTTTCCCTTCCCTTAGCAAGGTACTTTGGTTAGGGTTAACACATTACTAAGGTGGAGCAGGGAGAAGAATTTTTTTTTGTGAGGAAAATGATAGAACATTTATCTATCTCCTTTCAGTTTTAAATAGAGTAACCTCACAGCATAATGCTGTCTGTCAACAGTTTGTTATGGAACCATTTAGATCCCATATTCTACCACTACTCAAGGGTGGTAACTCCACTGATCTTACAAATTATCTCCCAATTGCCATCCTGTCTGCCTTATCCAAAATACTAGAAAGAGTAGTGCATGGCCAACTAATGGACTACCTTCTCACTCACAAACTACTGTCACACACCCAACATGACTTTCGTCCACCATCACCATACTAATGTCCTCTACAAATACAGTTAACCACCATAGAAACAATAGACAATATGTATCTACTATATTTTTGGTCCTATCCAAAGCCTTTGACATGGTAAATCACAATAAACTCGTCAACATTCTCTCCACCTTAAACCTTAGCAGCTCCTCCATCACATGGTTCCATAGCTGCCTTGTAGGATGACTGCAAGACATCCAGTGGCAACACTACCTTTCTCCATTGCTCCCAGTTGCCTTAGGGGTTCCACAAGGCTCCATCCTTGGACCTTTACTATTCTCTCTATTCACTAAAAAGCTCAGCACCTCCACACCCCATGCTTCTGTAGTACAATGTGCAGACCTTAATATGTGCAGCCCCCACTCTACAAGACCTTTATACTATAACTCAAGATTTCTTTCTGTCTGTAGAAACATGGCTCACTAACTCCAAACTAATTCTGAATCACAACAAAACTAATCTCCACCTTTTTAGCCCAACTAGATCTCCCTTGTCTTCCCAGTATTTTACCATTGTGTCCAAAAATCAAACTATTATTACCCCAATAACCCACACCAAACTGCTTGGAGTAGAAATTGACAATAACTTAAAATATGAAATTCACATAGCCCAAACCATCAAGAAAGTCCACAAGAAACTAAGCCTCTTGTATAGGAACAAACAATTTCTTACAAAAAATGCAAAAGCTACTATAGCCCATTAGCCCATTCACATCTCTTATCAACCCCCCTGTACACCTCCCCAGTACTAACCAACCTCTGCAAAACTGGAATCCCGCTATAACAAATCACTGTACTTCTCCCAAGCAACTAAACTGGCTCAAACTCCCACAGCTTCTATACTTTAATCAACTAACCTTTGCACACAAAATTCTCCTCCAACCTGAAAAAACCTATGCTCCTAAAAATATTATATGCTCATATACTACTTCTCAATGTCCCTGCTCCAGTAACCTGCACCTTCTAGACACCACCAAAGCCAACAACATAGCTGGGAATTCTGTCTTTTCTAACTACATTACTGAAATATGGAATAAGCTGCTAACCCAAATAACATCAATCAGCTCTATCGTACAATTCAAAAAGCTCCTTAGGTCACATTTAACAGACACCTGACTATGTTCCTGCAGCTCCCCAGGATAGACTTCTTTTAGTCTTCTAGCCAACTAATGTCCTTCACAAAAAAAAACTGTCTTCTGGGTCTTTAAAACTGTATTTTACTCATGATGTAAAAATATGAATGCTTTGAGAAAACTTTGTTTCTAATATGTACCTGTTATTTGCTATCAATGTAATAATTCCCAAATGTATGTTAACTTTGTTTAGTCTGTAACTACATCTTTATTCTTACAGGATGTTTGTTAAGCTCTAATTTGTACTGGATGTTTTCTCCCCAGGCCTCTGCTGAAAAAGGACCTCTGTCCAGTTGGACATTCCTGGTAAACAAATGTAAAATAAATAAATAATTAGATTTTACACAATCTAGTCTTAGTGTTACAATACAGACATATGGTTCCAAAAATACTGAGGATAAAAATAAATAAACAAAAAAATCATGTAGCGATTCATTCATTCATTCATTCATTCATTCATTCATTCATTCATAAAGTATCAACATCTTCATCTTATTGCAGAACTCCAGGTCCTGATTTGAAGAAAATGTGATGTGAAAAGATAGATCCATGGCCAGAATCCCCCCTTAAGGCTATACCTACAATTCTTTATAAGTATTTAGAAAATGCAAAGATGTACTATGATGGAATTTAACACTTGTTTTGTATATTTACCAGTGCATATCATATCATAAAGAAAACTTTGCATTCAGAGATAAATGCCCAGATGCATGACTATCATTTAGAAGTATCATCCTTGAGATGTGTTTTTGGCATCAGCAATGGTGTGTGAAGTTACATAATTTTCTTTTGCATAATTAATTAGGGGATCTCTATTGTTCTGCATTAATGCATGCTTATGAAAAGGCTTTCAGTGTGGGTCCATGAACTGGAAATTCTGCTGACAATTCAATATTTGTAACAAAGCTTTAACACTACTTAGTTCTAATGCCATTTTCAGTTTAATACCCAGAAATGATTGTAAAATTATGATAAAATAATAATAAGACCAAAAAGCATAGCTGAGTGCAAAACTGTGATAAAATAATAATTATGCTCCTTTCCCTGTTAGAATGAAAAGTCTGAAATGTTTTATACTTCTTCATTTATGCTCTCAGCAGCTCAGATAGCATGCTGTTTTATGCTTTTACATGTATAGACATAGTCATGCCTTTGTGTGGCTTCTCAGATAATTTAATGACATGTTTTTGTTTTTTCCACCCTGTGTTAACAGTGCCCTTAACATGAATGGTAAAGGAAAGGCAGGCTTCCAGCAGTTCATAAATATCTGAGCATTTCTTATATCTTAATTGTATTATGCTAGCTAATTTCTGTCAGTTTTTTATATCTTACAAATAGTTGCTTGTATAAGTGAAGTATTCTGCAGACAAGTATCAGGGTGTCACTATGGCTTGTTATGTTACAGTATGGAAGCTAGACTGCCTCATTTGGAAAAGACAACCCTGCACAGTGCAACTTCTGCCACCTTACATCCATAAACCTGTTCTCCAAAACATCAATGTACCGGATTAATTTTTTTTTTTTTTATCAGCAAATTAAATGACATCAGAAACTCTTGGTCTAGGGATCTAATCTTCTTCTGCAACATCAATAGAATAGTTTGGTGGGACAAGTATATTTTGTAGAGGATATAGCTGCTACAGAACATACTCCGTATCCACATAAAACAAAGTTCATCCCTGTCCATTTTCAAGCACAACTTAGATCTGCAGATGGGAAACAGAAAATATATCTCAGCACTGTCCACCGTACTACTAAGGGACTGATGCAGCTCCTAAATGCTTTACCCAATGTATGGGTCTAGGGTTGCCAACTTTTCACAATTAAAATCCAGGATGCCTCTTTTCCTGCCCCTTGCCCCCCATGACTTGTCCCCTCCCCTCCCTCCTTCCCCTCCCTCCTTCCCTTTCCTTCCCCTCCTCTCCCCTTCCCTTTCCCTTCCCCTCCAGACTCCCCCTGGGGGTATGGGGGCGCTGAGCCCCTGAGAAATTTTTTTAAACAACAGATGCGCATTGGTGAGCTTTTGTGCATTTTGAGCCCCAAGAAATAACAATACTTGAATGAAAGAATTTTTAGCTCAAAACTGTTATTTTCAAGTAGCCAGCCCACACAGACAGTTAGGCTAACTGCTAAATTGCTAATAGTCATTCACATTGGAAAACAGCAAAAAAAAAATAAAGCAATAACATCGAGGTGAAAGCAAAAGATATAGTCTATACAATACAAATGTTATTCCATGTCAGTTGAACGAACTAATTACTTTGATTGAAGTCAAACTTCTACCTCACGTGAATCCAGAGCAGGCTGACCCTGAGCTGTTAAAGTACTCGTGGAAGAAGCAAACTGCTCAGGCTGAGCAATCTGTTTCCATTTGTACTTTTCACTGCCAGCTGCTGATGAAATCAGTTTGTCATATTTCAAAACAAACTGATAGAAATTACTGCAGCTCGTGTTGTAGTTAAGGAAAACTTGCAGTTCTGCTTTGATTAGTGCTAGACTGGCCCTATTTTGGTCTGCATGCCATTTTGCATTCATTAAAGAAAACACCCTCTTAGGAAAGGCATTGCTGCCTGGTAATGACAGTGTGGCTGATACAATCTTAAACATGTTCATTGGAAAATATGCACTATCATGGGCACCTGCAAAAAATTCCTGCCATTTAGTGCCTGCAGTAGCAGTTGAATTAGCAACAATATTGGATAAAGCATGCCTTTCTGCACAAAACTCAACATAAAGCATGTCTAAATTGATGTCCTTTGTTGTCAAGCCCATGACAGTGCTTGCATTTTGAAAGGACTGAAATGCTACTTCTGTATTTAGAGATATTTGATGCATCACACACGCAGTGCTGCCATCTGAGAAATTAAACCATTTGTTCAGGTATGCTAAAGACTTTTCTAGAACTGCCAAAAAATTTTGTTGCAGACGCACTGTATGAGGTTCCATGTCCTCATTCTCAAGTATAGTTTGTGCTTTGTGTCCAAAAAATGTATCAGTTATGCATGACTCAATTTTAGTTTTTAATTGCTGCATTACAGGCAAGAGCTCAAGCAATGTAAAATCTTCCCTCTCCACTTTCTGGACCAACACCTCAAACACATTGCAAATGTTCTGGACAAAACATAAGTATGCTTTTTCAATGTTTGTCTCTACTGCTTCACAGTCATGCATATTATTTTCTATTTCCAGATGCATACGAACTCTCTTTGGGCAGTCTTCACCGAGAGATGCAAAGTAGGACGCAATGGCAGGCCATGAATCAAATAATCTGTCAATAGCTAGACCCAGAGACATCCATCTCATTGGTACATGCCTCAACAACTAGTGATATTCTAAGTATACAAAGTCAAAACAATTTTGCAACTAGGTTCTCCTATTAGCAGATACACTGAAATGACTGTAAATGCTGGTAACCATTGTTTCTATTTTTTCAAGGCATTGTGTATCACATGAGCATTGTAGTTTGTCTAAAGAATATTACTATTTCTTTTCAACAGCTCAGTAAACACAGACTGCTTTGCACCATAGTTCACACTTGCATTATTAGCTGAATAAGAAGACATGCATGCAATATCAAGGCCATTATCTGAAAGAACTTTAACTAGCATGTCTGCGAAAGAGGTAGAATGCTTGCCATTAAGCTCAACAAAGTCTAAAAGCTTTTTACTTACACCAGTTTCAACAGTAAAATATTGAATGCAGGCAGGAAACATTTTTCTGTTCTTGAAATTAGATGCACCAGTTGACACAAAATATCTAATAGAATTGTCACCAGTAATGTCTTTCATAATGGACTCCACTGACGTTGGGCCAAGGACATCAGTCACCAGTGCTTCTGCTATCGTGCATCACACGCTGTCTTTTTAGCAGCAGCTAAGTCTTGATATAACAAGTGGCCCAGTTTAGTGCCACTGTCAGCAGCGTTGTAGGAGATGTGGTGACTTACAGAGTGGTAAACACACACAAGTTCTGCAACCGTTGCCTGCTTGTCAATTCCTGTTACTGTCGTTGACTTCTTCTTGAAAAAAATGTCAATGTCAATGGCAGTAGTGTTTGCAGCAATCTGAGCTTTCTGATGACTTTGCGAACGGCTATGATTTACTATGTCACCTTTGCCACCATAAGCAACCAAAACCTCCTTCTTACACAATGTGCATCCAGCTGTGAAGACATTGCCGTGAACTTTTTCAGACCAGGAAAATTCTGTCTGCCATTCTTGAGGATACAGTGACAACCTCTTTGCTTTCTTTTTAGGTGGAGGAGTGTTTGGCAAATCATTATATTCTCTGTCAGTTTCTGCGCTACTCACTCTACCTTCAGCTGCATAATAACTTGTATCCATTTCCAATGAACCCCAAAGTAGATCAGCTAACAATATCAGATTGTGTGACTGCTATGCAAAAACGTTGATTCAGACTACAACATCAGTTTTTGGTAAGAGTGAAGCATCCATTCGACAAAGGGGAAGTTGTGGAAAGTCCCGCAATATACGCAAACCCTTCGGTAAGACCCTATAGCCTCAGGCTCTTACTCGCGTGATTCTACTTTCTAGCCAATGAGCTTTCCCAGGGCTGTCTTTCTCCAACTACTGTAAGCTTATTTGCAGCATCAATGGAATGCCTGCTCAAGCAGACACAACATGACAGTATCACCCTGTTATAATGTGTTTAACGCAAGCGTGCATTTGTGTGCCTGAGAGAACATTCAGGTTTTTACAAAGTAGTCTAGTCCAAATCTTATTTTCAGCACACAATCAACTCTGTTTCTGCTATCCCCATTGAAATCCCGATTCCCTATAGGCATTGAGAACGTGCCCTTTTAGAGTACATCTGGACTAATGGTACATTTTTCAGTCAGCCTCGTTACAGCAATTCATACACAGTCACCTGATGACCCAGTATATCTTAATAAAACATCTGATTTTGGAAGATGATGTAATACACACATACACACAAGCATAATACTGTGGACACATTTTGAAAAAAAAAAAAAAAAAAAAAACAGAAAAACTGTGCACAAAACCGAATCACCTAGTAGATTAGTCCTGATTTGGAGGCAAAGAATAAAGTTCACTCAAGGTAGCTCTGTACCCCTCAGTATAGTGATTACAAAGGCAATTTTTTCTAACTTAAAAATCCGTGATGCAGATAGTTGGTTAGTAGTAAGACCTTAGCCTTGACAACTTAAAAAAGTGCCAAATATGTTTGAATACAAATTACAGCCATATGAAAACAAGTAACTTTAGTACAGAAGGTGCAGGTGCAGTCAAAAAAATAACTCATTGTTAACCAGGTTTATATATTTAATAAATAACCAAGCACATAAATAAATGCATAATAATAAAATAATCCCTTGCTGACTATTTCAGTGCTGTCAGAATGACCATTGCTGCAAGTGAGCTTGCAGATGTTTCTTCTAGGCTGAGCATTTTTTGTCTGCAAAAATAATAAACAATAAATTGAAAAAAAAAGAAACTATGTAAAAGTAATGGAGTCAAATGCAAATCAAGTGTCCCATGATACACTGTACAATGAAGTGCGAGTGCGACAAGTTTATTTTTTTCCACACCTACGCTGTTCAAGTTAAAAATAAAGACTAGTGTTTTCTCCTGTGCACATATGTTTAGCAGCTTGGGTGAGGACCTGAGGTTAATGTCTGGCACACTTCCATCCTTATGACATGCAGTGCAAACAGAAGAAAACAAATGAACTAGTTTTGACACCAGCAAGTTAAAGGAGACACTTGCTTAATATGCTGTGTCTTCAACTCACAAATCCCCTACCCGGCTACCCTTGACCTACTTCTACAGAAAGTTGTGTTAACCCTAAATGCTTTATGTCACACAAACGTATATGTATGACTGTAAAGGCAGAGCAATACGTTTATACATTACTACCTTACCTTTCTGCAAACTGAGTGCTCAGTTTCTGTGGTGGACTTCCTATCACTGAGGGTTACAACCAGGAACAGTTACTTTGTACAGGATCCTCAAGCATCATCACACCGCAGAAATATTCTGCTAAATAAACAGGTTCCGGATCCGGACGGTCACGGTGCAGATGTGCTACTGCATCTCAGATTATTACAGCTGGGCTGGCTGCCTTTAGTCTTTTGCTGGTTTTACATTTTTCTCAAGTAAACAGCATTATAAGTGGATAATATAATTTGTTACTTATCGCACTGTTATTCATTTCATTGGAACAAGTTAGCAATGCTGCTGGCAGGTTGTTGCACTGGCAAGTAAGAACACCGGCCAGCAGGCTGGGCTCCTCCATGATAGGCTCAGTTGTAATTTTGTAAAGGAACAGCTTGCATGCATGATGAATGGGGTTTACTATCAAAATTGCGAACAGCACTACATCGACTGTCATATACTCGAACATGGAAGGTCGTAATCGGTAATGTCGAAGACAAAATAATCAATCTAGGAATGGTTTAACATGGGTCGAGGTAGGTGTTCAGTATTATTCCGAACTACAAACATCTCCCCTACCTCGACCCATGTTAAAACCATTACTAGATTGATTATTTTGTCTTCGACATTACCGATTACGACCTTCCATGTTCGAGTATATGACAGTCGACGTAGTGCCGTTCGCAATTTTGATAGTAAACCGATGAACGGGCCTGTAGGGCTGTCAGCAAATTGCTGTGGGCATTGAGGTCTAAGGATTTGGGTGAGATGGTGTGGGCAGGCACGCACAGTTCTGATATTGATGCCGCTTGACTTACCACACATTACTTAAATAGTGATTATGAGAAAACTTAGTAAGTAACTTAGTAACTTGTGCTATGCTGTGCCAAAAACAGGACATATGGCATCCTGGGAAGGTCCTTCCCAGGACAAAGGACACAGATGGCCAAATCTAGGACATCCTGGGAAAAACAGGATGGTTGGCAACCCTATATGGTTCCCCTCAAATTATCAATGGTATGATCCCAGTCATTTTTATTAGAGGTATGGGGTGGGCAAGGCCAATCTACAAACAAATCAGACAGGTTAATTCAAGTACAAAAAAGGAAAACTGACTAGGCTTAAAATGGCCCACAAGGGCAGCTAACATAATACTTAGCTATGAATCTATGATTCAGAGCAGAGTTCTTGTTTGCAGTAGCCCATGTGGTACTAGAAAATACAGCACTCATAAATTATGTTTTCTTCCATCAGTACCATTCCAACTCTGAAATTTGTATTACTAACTACATTAACTATTATTTATTTTGTTAAGCAAGAACACCAACCAGGTAGTGGAGTTCTGACTGGTTATGAAAGTTGCTTAGTCACATGATTGACAAATGGAGGTTGAAGGACTCAAGTGTATGACTATAGGAGAAAGTGCTTTAACTTCTTCTTTCTAGCCAGACAGCACAGCGCAGCACATTAATGTACTGCATATTATTTTACATAGAATACAATATTATACAGAATTTAATCATCAAGTCTTTTTACAGTAGTACATGCTCTTTTGTGCAAATGCAGTGTTATACTAAATGCAATCAACTAGCTTTAATCATTTTTCGCACTGCTCTACCATGTCCCCACACATTCTTCATGCATTGCTACTGATACTTCATTCAGCAGCATTACTCGAATCAACGCATGTGTATACAGCCAACTCTCTAAACTATATCCATTGCAGGAAAAAAATGTACATGATTGCTTTCTTCACCAAATCATGTAATTCTTTGCCTGTAACACCTGTTTCGTTTTCTGACTACAAACCATGGAGCTGTTTTATAATTTCTTTTAAAGTAAAAATTCCATTCTCCTAGCATTTTATTGTGTTTAACTTGTAACAAATATTAAGTAGATCTACCTGGTTTGCTCTGTCTGGCCCACATATAGTTTACTGCCCCAGTAATTAGCATTACATTTTCAACTGTTGTATTTATTTTCTGGTTAAGATCTTTTGTGACACTCATCATCAGTGACACATTTCAGCTATGGCAATGACCACAAATGAAATGAAATGTACAGGGAGAGTTTAAATTACCTAGTCCACCAGCATGTTTTGTGGTGTTAGGAACTGGGGTACAAAGAGAAAACTTACACAGAGATAAGAATAAATGCACAGGAAAATGTCAGAAGCCAGAAGTGAAGATTGAAAAATGGACCTTTGAATGCGCAAGCAGAAGCTTTACGGAGCTGCCATGTCACTAAACCTTTGATGCCAAATCAGTAACTGCAATCATTTAAGCCACACACACCTGATAGTTCCATAGGTGTGTAGGTACTTACTAGGCTATTGATGTGATGAACATTACAATCCAAACCACATATTTCCATGAAATTTTCAGCTCTTATATTTTAAGGATGAATAACCTAGAGATCAGGAGAATATTTACATGTTTCTCCTATCCATGATGGCCAAGAGTGCTAAACTGGGGATGAATTTGTGGTTACCCATTCATTCATTTAGATTGCATTTAAATATGTTAAGAGATATACTTTGGTTTGTGTGACAAGGAAGGCAAATCCAAAGAAGTGCTATTCCCTGTTACACATATCTGCCTTTCTTGCATGTTCTATTATGTTGCAAAAGGGATTTAGATCTCTTGAGTGAGAGGTTCCCAAGCCCCTGACTACAATATCAATTTCAGGGATGTGTTGTCACTGTGATAATTACAAGGAACGTCCTCCTTGCCAAAAGATACTATTATACTTTTCTTGGCATTTAATTTTGGTCCATGGTTATGCTATCAGATATTGGTTTGGAAAAGGCCCTCTTGGAGGATGGTTGTGTCTCAGGTGAGTTCATGAAGGTACCAAGTTTTCAGTTATTCTCAAACTTGGTGAGCCATAAACCCTTAACAATAGCTTTGACCTCTGAGAAGTAAATGCCAAAGAGAAGTGGTCCAAGGACTGAACCCTGGGGTACACTGTTAGTAACAGGTATTTTGGAGGAGGTAGAGAAGCCCACCCTAATTTTCTGACTTCTGTTTGTCAGCCATCTTGCTATCCAGTGAATTACATAGATGGAATAGTTTATGATAACTGAATATGGGATGTGGTTGAATGTCTTTACAAGGTCTAGATATGGGGTGTGTATAGATTTCCCACACCCAGTGTTTCAGTAACCTTCTTGATGAAGTCAGTCAGATTAAGTAGGTAGGATCTGCCTTTGAAAAATCCAAACTGGTTTGGGTCGAGAGTTTGTAGGGTACCTATGTCCTTATTTATTAATTCCTTAATGATCTTTTCCATAGCCTTATAAATGAGACTGGGCAGACTTTTGGGTCTATAATTTCCCTGGTCTATTGATGCCTCACCTTTGTGTAAGGAGATGACAGTTGCTGTCCTCCATTTCTCTGTCACAAAGCCTGCTTGGTGGTTGACATTGATTAGCATCTGTAGGAGGTCTGGAATGGCTTGTCTCAGGCTGGCTGGTAAGTAGCCTGGTATGTTAACCGGGCCTATAGAAGCAGTGTTTTTGGTCTTGCATAGTGCCTTGAGGACTCGTTCATGAGGAAGAGGAATAAATGCAGGTAGGTTGTCTGTGGTTGTCTTTTGCCTGGGAGACTATTTTTCTTCATGTCTGGATTTCCCTCTTAAGTTTAGCAAAAAATTTTTTTTTTTTTTTTTTTGATTTTGGATGTTACATTTATTTTTTACATGCAACATTTTTTTTCTTTTGTTGCAGTGTCTGTTTATACTTCAATTCCACCAAATGGGGGTATTTTTGAATGTAGCATTGCATTTACTTCATAGCAGGACAAATGCAATTATGCACATCTGCATAGAAGTTGGTGATAAAGGATTCCACATAAATAGTGGGGTCATCAGGTTGGAAGGGGATGTTGAATTTCACCAGGTCATCATTCAGTTTCAGTAGATTAGCCTTGTCTTAATCTCTGAATACCAAATTATTGTAGGTTTTTTCTGGCTTTAGTCTTAAGGTGAATGTGACTAATTTGTAGTTTAATTTGACCAGGGAGACAGAATCCAATTGGTAGAGAATAAAACTGTCCCATATTGGTGAGGATCAAGTGTGGGATTTTATCACCTCTGTTTGATGTACAGACTAACTGGTCTGGGGTGTTTTTATTGATGAAGGTCAGAAATCCCTGGGCATACATGTTAGAAGATATGTATCTCTCAATTAGTGAAGGGGTAGTTGAAGTCCCCCTTGGAGAATGGTGTTTGGCTTAATGCTTAGGGACTCCATACTATTTAGGTAGGAGTTATGGGCTAAGCATGACATAGAGGATATCCTGTAATTAGCCATGATATGATAGAGGGTCTTATTAATGGTAAACTGGACATTTTGGAGTTCCAGATCATGTCTGACTAGTCTGGAGGTGAAGTGTTTTTTTTTTACAAGTATGGAGACAGAATTACCTTTTAGTGCCTCCATCTTGTGTGGTGGATCTAAATGCTTTGTAGGTATTGAAACCCTGCAGTGAAGGGATATTCTCAATACTCTTGAACCAGGTTTCTATGACAATGCATATTTCAATTAATATATCAATGTTTTCCAGGGTAAGGGATGCTTGTAGGGAACGGAGGTTTTTGTTTTTTTGTGGCAATGAATATGTCAATGTTTTCCAGGTTGAAGAATGCTTTTAGGGTATGACATTTTTTGGTAAGACTCCTAGCATTGAGCAGCAATATTTATGGTGTACAGATTATGTTTTGTTATGTTGGAATCTTTTGAGGACTGACATTGCTTAAAAAGCACTATGGAGTTGTGGTGGAGTTCTATTGATGAGAACAAGTGTCGCAGAAACCTCTTAATATATGTAGAGGTCTATAGGCTCATATTTTGATTAGTGTTGTTTGTCACATTAAATTGAAAGAAACACTCCTTAAAAAATGTTAGCATTACCCAGACCATGAAGTGGAAAAATAGTATTTCCAAGATCATGTCAATGTGCTTTAACAGCACAGACTGAAGCTGTCAGCCACAGGAAATTCACCCATTTAAACATTACGGCTTGTTGATTAACATAAAGTGAATATTAAATAAGTCATACTGCAATGCAGGAGCAAGTCACAACACAATATTTCAAAGAGAAAGGCATTATTGTTAAACCTAAAGATTATCTCATCGGGAGCCAACTTTCTCAGAAATTAGCACGACTGAAGGTAGCAGATCTAGACGTTAAGATGAGCACTCTGCTTAATAATAAAGTGGATGCACAGTCATTCTGAAAACATCACCAGCTGACAATGTGAAACAATGTTAGCGTATACTGGTCACCTAAAAGGCAGATGGAGTGGATTTTTTTTAAAGTGGATCCTTAATTTCTTCAGAGTCCTTTATTAAATTCCTCAAAGATTGAATACTTATTTCAGACCATCACAGCTGTCATTACTGATCTCAGTGCAGAACACAGATCAGTTTTTCTATACTTCCTATCATTCAAATCAAATCAAAAGACACTGAGAGGAACATGGTTGACATCATATACTGTATAATGTTTAATAATTAAACGTAGGAATTATATGAAGTTCAAGGCTACTAAGTCTGGTGACAACTGCACCTAGTCAGTCCCTCCCTACAATGCGCCTTCCCTCACAAGGAGGACTAAACCAGTCAAGCCCAGGGTGAATGCATGAATACCCATCTGATTATCTGGGTCCCATTTGAAGACAGATAGTGTATTACACTGCTTTATCTGCATGAGGGAATCTGTTCCATAGGTGAGGGAAATGCTGAATAATGAATCTGTCTCTCCACCTTGTTTTACTGATCTGCTGAAGCAGGATTAGATCCCTTGTTCTTGTATTTTTGGGACAGTTTGATGTGTGAAGGCATGCAAGAACCCAGACTACAAGGTCCCTGTTTGCTCAGAGGGCAATGCAGAGGTCTCCTCTTATCATAAACATGTTCACCTGGTCATGTTATATTTGTCAATGAGTATTAAATGGACCTGGCAAAAAAGAACGGTTTATCTACTGCTAACTTGGAAAAAAAAAGAGTAATAATGTCAGCGTTACTTTACTCCATGAGGTTAAAGGTCTAGCACACATCTGAGATGAAATCATATGCATCTCTGAAGGAATACATTGAAGCCCTTGCCACTCTTTATGTCTTGGTACTATGGACTGAATGCATAAAAAGGAGAATGAACTGCCGGCAGGGATTCTGCCAGTGAACTTGCAACTAGCTCCAAAAGACATTGCCTGGATGACCATTTATAGAAGACTATGATGTCCATTTGCAGCTTGCCCATTTTACGCCAAAGAATTCCATAGGCATACATGTATTTAGAGACATACAAAGGAAAATGAAAGCATTAAGACAGACAGTTTAATTTCAAATGAGTAAATATGTAACAGAAATTGGATTTAATATGCCCATAACATATGTGATAATGGATGTTTGAGTTTCACTGGCCAATCAATTAGTGAAAGAAATTTTATTTAGTTTTGAGAATGTTTTTGTTTTATATATATATATATATATATATATATATATATATATATATATATATATATATATATATATAAAGACAACATTAAAAGTACAAAAACATTTTACTGAGCTTTTGTAGAATAAACCATCTGAAATAGAACTAAATGGAATATGCTGCGTCTCTGCAGCATTATCCCCATATTCTTTTTGAATTGTTTCCTGTTTCCAGCATTACATACACTGAATTCTTGTTACATAAGAACCAGGACTTTGATTTATGTATGAAATGCAAGAAAAGCATAGGATTAGCATACAGTGAGAGATAGGCATCATTTTCTATTCTTGTGGTCACTGTCTACCTGATTAGATTAATTATATATAAGAGAATTTTCAAGATGATAAATTGTTTTTAATTATTTCAAGCTGATCCATGGACAGAAACTTATTAGTCGGTCTGCTTTTGTAAATTTGAAAGTTGCTTTTGTCTAACAGCAACAATAATTTTATAAAGAAATAAATGTGCAGTCCACACATGAAGTTTAAATGATGCTATGGTTACTTATTTTCACAGTGTGTCTCAACATAATTGAAAAGGGGCAGTACCTTGAAGTAAAACCTTAAGTTTTACACTTATATCTACATTATTATCAAATTCATACTTCTGCTGTAGCATTCACTCCAACAGAGCTCAGGAAGTTTGCACTGTAACTTCCAATGGGCGGAGCCTAAATGTTTTGACAGAATCAAATTATGTCATCACATTTCAAACAAGAGTTCATATCTCTGGAACCATAGTGATTATGAAAGAAGTATAAATAGAAAAGTATTCAGCACAAGCTATTTTATAGTGGTAATATTCTTTAGGTTCTAGGTCTTAAACTAAATTTTATAAGTCTCAGTAAACACATTTTATGTTTGTAATATTTTGGAAACAACTTAAAACATCTCAGCATCCGTTCAAGTTACACATATACTGTCAGCAGCATTTCATTCATCTAGCTGAGAGCTTTCATATGAGGCTAAGGAGTTCTGTCTGTATTACATGGTTGTTGAGATATTGAGAAAAATGTGAAAGTTATATCTAAATAAATTAATATCATAAAAGCAACAGTTAATATTTTTTCACCTGCACTAGACAGAAGTCAAATATGAATGCAGTTGAATTTGCCATTGTGTAAGCTTTAAGATGATTTTTTTAAAAAACTTGTACTTAGCATGGTTTTGGAATTATTAATGCAAATATAAACAAGCAATATTTGATGCCTAAAGGCATGGCAAAGACTTAACTGCAGATGCACCTGGAAGCGTCACTTGGATATAATAAGTTAAATATGGCCCAGGCAACCTGAGTTTGATTAATGTCTCAGATGTCTGAGATACTGACAGAGGACAATGGCCAGGCCTAACCTGGGGGAGGAGGGAGGAGCAAGAGAAGGTGGCACATGCATTTTGGTTTGATTTTCCTGGTGGTCATCGGTGAAACTACCATGCAGTGATGTCTAAAGGAGTATAAGGTGCCATGCTGATGTCAGTTCCTTGCAAGTGTGAGGGATAGTTTATCACTAACACTGACACCAACATCTCACCCATGGAATGTTATCAGATGTGTACAATTTCAGGGATGTTAAAAATGGAAAAACTTCTCCCACTGCAGTAGTGTGATGATCTGCTAAGACACCTCAGTCCCTTTGCTGACTACAAACTGAATTTGGAGCTGTTCTGAAAGAGGCATGAGGGATATGCAGACCAAACAATTAAGAAGCACTAGGTCGGCTGATAGGTAACTCTGTTGCCAAAAAAAGAGCTTTAAAAATTATTTCAATAGCTTTTGTGATGACCGTGCCCTGGCACAGCAATCAAG
This sequence comes from Protopterus annectens, assembly GCF_019279795.1. NCBI lineage: Eukaryota > Metazoa > Chordata > Ceratodontiformes > Protopteridae > Protopterus > Protopterus annectens. Next base: position 1,308,677,887 of record NC_056729.1, read on the forward strand.
GAGCCTCAGTCCTCACCACTAACACCAGGGAGGTTGTCTCATAGAAGAGGAAAGGATAACTAATACACACAGTAAAGTACAATTTCCCTTAAGTGCACACAGAGATTACAGTCAGTCTGGGGCTGGCTGCTCCCTTGCTCACCAGATCCCCAATAAGACTCCCCACTGGCACAGCTATAGGGTCCAGGTCTCAGCCTAACTGGGCAAACTAGAAGCTCCAGTACCCTCTCTGTCCAACCAGTGCTTCGTGTCCCTGCCAAGTAGCTGACACAACACACACACACAAACTTTGAGATAAGTATTTATACAACTTCACAGACACTCCTGGGAAAGGCTGACAGATTCTCCAGCTGTACCCCTTTACCCAGGCTATACAGTAGTCATTACTGCCACCACCCAGATAATAATATCAGCTACTAAAAGGCCCTTAAAAGGGTGTCCAATTATTACTGTGCAATATTAATATCTAATGATAATGTGACTATTCAGTCTAAGGCTTATTGGAAGGGCTTAGATAGTAAACTCTATAAATATATAATGTACTCTAAAGCATAATTTATCTCTACATTAACCAGCCATAGGTAGAAGGTTTTAAAAACATTTAATAATAAATAATTAAAAAACAAGACAAAACTACAACACTACAGAGATATCTAAGAGTTCAGAGATCACAGAGAAACTTAAAATAATACAGTAGGACATGTCTGATTTCTAAGAAACATACCTAATTAATCTTTACTAGCTTTAACTATTCCTACAAGAAATCACAATGCTAAAAACTTACATGTGAGCATACGCAGAGTGCTGATAAGTGGATATCCAAGATCAAAATGCTTTCAGTCTCTCTCTGAGACACAGTTTATAAAACATCACTAACAAATATGTCTCTGGGTCCTCCCCAGATTACATCATTTTGAGTTAGTTTCCATTACATCATTTCTTTGACACTTAACCTGGAGTTCCCAGGCTAATAGAAATTGCATTATTTAGCAAGCTAACACCTGCACAAGAGACTACAACACTAAAAGGCATTTCACATATACACTCTAGCAATTAGTCTTTAGTTAACATAATAGACAGAATGTCTTCAGCCAGCCTGTCTAGAACCAATTTAAAGATCAAAGAATGTCATAAAATCATTTAAATTTCAAAAGACAAATTTGAAAGTCTTGACTTAGTTTTTCTTTACAGCAAGGGGGAAATGTTGCCAAATTGTTGAAGTTCACATTTCACAATATTCTTTTCAACTCAAGAAAACATGTCTGTATTTTACATTTATTTATAATGTTGATAGAATTATGTATCAAATTCTATTTGACTAGGCTGGCAGCCTTCGCCCATCTCTCCCCAATCATCACAAGCTTCATCATCGGTTTCTTTCCATCTCTATCCTTCTCCATCTCCTCACATTGATGATGCTATAATTTTGCCACATTTTCTCTTGATAAAAATTCTCCAAACATTTTACAGCATAACATATAACCTCATCCTGATCACTGATTCAACCCCCCCTTGATATTGACTCTAAAAGAGGGGATAGGTTCATAGGTTCATAGGTTTGTATTAGGCTGTCAGCCCTAGGGCCTATACAAGCCTAGCCATAACAATTCCCTGGCTATTTCTTCCCACATTATTTACTTTCCTGGACCCCTGTCTAGCAGGGCGATTGATGTGATCCCTGGGGTGAATTTCCTTTCTCCCATCCAATTGTCAAGGTTCCTCTTGAAGAGGTCCAAAGAGGCACTCTGCTTGACGTGTATGGGCAATCTATTCCAGAGTCTGGGGAGTCTCTGGGTCAGGAACCTATCCCTCCAGCATGTTTTGTTTATTGTGATGACAAGGTTTAGATCCCTGTAGCGTGTAGCTCTGAGGGATTGGGATTTCTTTAAGTGTAGCATGTCCAACAGCTCTGGGTTTGACATGGCCTTGTATGTTAAGCAGAGATCGCCTCTGAGTAGACGATATGCGACAGAGTATAGCTGGATGTAGTATTCTTCTTACTTTGAGTAAAAAAAAATTCTTGTTATTCAAACATACATTTACACTGGTATTCAGAAACACTGATTGTGATCATGACTAGCCCTTATCTGGTTATTTTGCAAGTACAATGAGCCCTGATGCTCATTAACAATGAATGTGGTCAGGCAAGTATGTGTAATTAGTAGCTCATTGCAGGGAAGTTAATTTGTTGAAGGTAGTGAGGGAATTAAGATGAAACTAAGAAGGTCAGAGTAGGTAGTAGGACCACACATACAAACATATAACATTAACAAGACTGCAAGATGAGGTGTAAATCAGAAATCTGGAAGAAAATGGAGAAGAGATTTCATACGCACAGATTAAAGACAGTGGTGCTATCGGGAGGATGGAGTTGATTGTAGCAGGTGGATATATCAATGGTAGCAATGCTAATGATGGTGATGTAGTAGCCACTGGTGGCAATGTGATAGGGCTGGATGGTTGCAGGGCTTCCGGTATGGACACTGCTGCTTTTAAATGTCAAATAACTAAACAGAAAGAAAGCAAGAAAACAATGCATGCATGGACTGGAGAGAGAAAATGTTTACCAAATGCATTACCAGAGTCCGACCACTCTACCTGTACTATACTTCAAAGTCAGGAAACAACCACTCTTCTATAACAATGATACACAATTCCTCTGGGAGTCGAGCCCACAGTCTTTGTCACTTAGCTTACTTAAAGCACTTTATTCCCAGGCTGATCTATGTTAGCAATCAGAAAAAAGCCATCAGGGAAACATGTTAGTTACATGTCACACACTTGCAGCATAAAAGAATAAGTGTGACAAGGGCATACAGCCCTCATGGAAATTGAACTCACAGGCTTCATTATCTTTATTGTCAAAGACACATCATTCATAGGCTGAACTACAGCAGCAGTCAGTTAAAAAATCCTTCAGGGAAATACAGAACAGTGGTGCATCCCATACTTGCAGAATGAAAAAATAAAAGAGTCAACAAGCATACAACTCTGACAACTGTTGAGCCCACAACTTTGTGACTTGCATTGCTTAAGACTCTTCACTTACAGGTGAGAAGTCAGACAACAGTCCTCAGGGAAACACACAGTAGTATTTTGTGTCCCACACTTGCAGAATACAAGACTAAGAGATCCAGCAATGACTCCTCAGGGCACCACCTTTGTGATCTAAACTCATTATCCACAGGCATAGTTGGCACTGTAATATTTTGCAAAGACAGGTGCTCAAAAGCTGATAGTCATAGCCTATTTTGTTTTTTTGCCAGCTGTTGTACAATGGCACTCAATTCATGTGTGTGACCAGTACCAGATAAGGCCAATATAAGAAGTGCATGATAATGGCCATACAAAATAGCTGGAAGTGTGAAACGAGGAAGCCTAGCTGTTTGCCTTACAACAAGCAGTGCCCGTGCTTGGCATTCATGCATGGGTATTGGCAGTGCTGTTCAAGGCTCACTACTCACAGTGTGTACACAAAAGATATGTGATTTGGAAGCCTACATGGGCATGTGTTGAGTTCATATATTTTTGGCTAGATTAAAAGATGGAAATGGTAGTATAAGAAATAAATAAAAAAGAAGAAGTAGGCAGAGTGTAGAATAGATAGTGAACAACTAAAGAATTAGTAGAATAGTGTTGAGAATGGTGGGGTAAATATTTTCTTGTGTGGGAAGTGCTCATTTTTCATGTATAAAAAGAAGGTAAGCTGGATAAAGAAGTAAGGGAAGTAAGAACAAAGGTAAGAGGATTTGAGCAGGTAGCTAAGGAAAGCAGACAAGGCTGACAGTCTGTGGTAACACAATGAAGGAGGGGAAAGCAATGGTGAAGGAGATGTGAGACAGACAAAGGGGAGACAAGTGTGAGGGGATGATTTTATAAGCAATGGGGAGGGCACTGACACAAAAGGAGGGGCAACACAAGCATAGGGAGTGGATAGATATCCACAGCTGCAATTTCTGCCAGCGTAGATCCATGGGGTGTTTACTTACCCATTGGGTGGCATCACCACTGGGCTCTGTCTCAGATGGTGGAGACAATGCTTGACAAGAAAGTGACTCAATAAGTCACAGGAGGAGGTTCTTCATCTGGCCAATTTAGGCATTTAACCTTCTATTGATTATCTGCTGTACAATGTCTGCCAGCTATCAGTGGGTGACAAAGTTGACACATTAACTGGCACTGCTACTAGTGGGTTAAACAGTCCGAATATCTGCTTTAGAGCAAACTGCAATGGTTGGTGCAGGTAAGGCAGGAGATATGGAGGTGAATGTGACAGTCTGGGACCCAGATGTTCCGGGTCCTATAGTGGTGGCGTTGCTGTTGCTGTCACCTGTGGGAGGCCAACAACCCTTGCCTGTGTTGTGGGTGTAGGTCTTGATGCCGCTGCATATAATAGCAAAAGAAATGGAAAGAAACAAAATAATAAATAAAATAAATGTATGTAATAGAAAAGACAGTGAAGAAGATGCTGGGGGTGGGGGGATACAACTACAATAAAAAATATAGATATGTTCTTGGCATATGATAAAGTTATATGTAATATACTTGATTTAAAACAAACACAGTTGCCAATTTAACAAGGCTGTTAGCATAGGCAGGGAACGAGTGGAACATGAATCCATGGCCAAAACACCTGCATTCTGAAAGGCAGAAAAAGGCAAAGAATTACTGTGATGAGCTACCTAGACAAACCAACAATAATCTGTAGTGCGAGATGCAGTAATGGGATGTCTGAGACTTGTACATGCACAATAATAAATTCTGCTCAACCATTCATGTCCTTTGCAGTTTATGAGTGAAGGAAACAAGTATATTGACAATGACTGTTCATAACATGCATGTTCACAACCCAAAAAATGTTGTTCATACATCTAATACTGTACTTTGTATAATGAGACAAACATTTTATCAGGATAATTATCAGGATGCATGGAGGTAGGAGAGAATTGAACCCACAAGTGTTATAGTGTGAGAATACAGCCTTAACAACTTGACTGACTTGTCCAAGTAAATGGTATGATGCATCTATCGACCCACACTAATAACATTCAACAGTCATACTGTTAATTACCTTTGAACTATGGAAGGTATGACAAAAGAAACAGTGATTTATGAAAGGTATACTGTAAGAAATTGAACCTATACTACTTTTAATTGTAAAATATGTACATTCTGAAGCAAGTCACTCATTTTGGAGTTCATTCTCCTTCTGTGCAATAACTATTCACTGCAATCTCTTCAGGGGCTATAGAGAGAAAATCAAAACTGTGTAATATGTGGGGACAGCAATTGATGGAAGGTCATGTGTGTCATTATGTTTTAGTTAAGATACATAGGTGAGGACTCTGTTTAACTTCATCCTTTCATGGCCTCGGAGGACTGGATTGCAGTGCCTTATGTCACTGTAATTGTGAGGACACCATTCCCCTGTGCACAGAATATCAGTGGCATGAATGACAGCCTAAGCTAAACTATTCAAAACTTCAGTTTTATACTGAAGTCCTTGATATTTTTCTGCAGTAACCTCTGGCTATAATACGTATAGTAAAAAAGATTTTTGCTACTTCAACATGCCACCTCTGCAGTTTAAAAGCAGCATTACCCTTTCCTTCTCCGGCAATGATGTCTAACCTTAAAGAATCTAGGTGAAAAATGGCAGGCAATTGGCACACAAAACAGTTCTCACATCCATGATATATATGCTAAGAAAGCAGGCGCTATAGTTACTCCATGTACATACAGTTATATGTAGATTTTCAGATTCCACTTTGACACATGGTCAGGACCATATATTCACAGTGCTATCTGCAGTGACTCAGGTGTGCATAGACCATCAAGTAAATGAGCTTGAAGGTTATCAGGCTTTCTCATCATGTAAATCGAGTGACTCAGAAACAGTAATGAGTTGAACCCTAATTAGAATAATCATCATGCTCAGATAGGTAAATCTATAGAATAAAAGTGTGGTGGCTGTCAAGAGAATCTCATCATGTTATGAAAGAAATTGCAGATCAGTCAAGTTTGGAATCTGCAATAGATCAAATACAGATGAATTGTTCAACTTGTACAAGGTAAGTGATTCTTTTTACAAGTCCATCTTTTCAAGTATGGCTGCTTTTAACTGCTATTAAACTTGTTAACATAGTAAGAGATAGCTTTGTCAGTACTTATAGGTGTATTGGGAAGGTGTATTGAGAGGGGATTATAAGAGTAAAGCACTTGTTGGTCAGAAGGATTGTAAAACAGAATGGGAGACTCATCTGTGTACACATACTTAAAGCACAGATCAAAACATTCTTGCTATTTTTCTGATGTCACTTTCAGTAAATACATTTGACTGTTGTATACATCATGCATATCTCACTTGGAAAAATATTTCTAACCCATAGAAAAACAGTCATGTCATCTCGGTCAGTTGCAATGCTATGGGATTTTTTTTTTTTTGTGAGACATTTGTTTAGTAAACATATGTGTTTGACATTAATTAAAGAGTGTGGATACATACAGATATATAATTATCAGTCATAGAAACTTCATGATATATAACCATGGAGGAGACTGGTTGTATAAGAATTTTGTAAGGCCACAAAGGCACAAGGCTGATAAGTCTACTGTATTCCCACATCTGGAGAGCAATGTTTAAAAAACAAGGGCAACAAAAACACACTGCAGACTCGAGGCACTAAAGAATAAAGTTCATTCTTTTATTGGTTCTTGCCTGTGGTTTTTTGGATATTTGGATTTTTTGTTTTTGTTTTTGTGGTTTTGTTAAAACACACTGCAGTCTCTGCTGAGAAATTCACCTAGTACCCAAAGTTCTCTTGCTTTTTAATTTCTCCAAGTCTTCAGGGTTTCTAATACCATGTCAGGAATGGACCCCATTCCTAAGTCAAAGTATGATCAAACTTCATGAAATTAGTATTGTTTCAGTCCATGGTGATGCTAGCCAGATGTGCTCTTCACAGCATCTGCAGAGTGCCCAGTAATTACTCCTTCTGCAATTCATATGGAGTTACATGTATCAGTAACATATCTACGTATGATTGAAAATTCTTTTTTATAAGAGCCATTGCTCCTACAACTGCTGGAACGGTCTGGGTATCTTTCTTCCATATTGATCTAATTTCTGCCTGCAAATCCTGGTATTTATGACTTTGCGTCTCTTTGTACATAAGACTCTGTAGTCACTGAGTGTAGCAATTTCAGTAATCAATGCTACTTTAACCTTTTTTCATGGACTACTATATCTGTTTTTCTTGCGTCTGTTTTTTGAACTGCTAGTAATGGATGATCCCATGTGAAATAAACTTCATCATTTTCTATGATGCTTTGTGGCTCATGTTTCCAGTGTTTTTCAGCTACTTCAATATTATAATGTTTGCACAATTCCCAGTGCAACAGTCTTGCCACATTATTATGCCTTTCAGTACACAGTCCTTCTGCCATTAGTATATCGCAACCAGCAACAAGATGTGCAACTGTTTCCAATTCTGTTTAAAAAAAAATACATTTGGTTGTTTCTCCAACATGTTCAATGGACTTTGTAAACCATTGTGAATGTAGTCCACTATCTTGGGCCACCAATATTAACCTTTTATCTTTTCATTTAAATTCATCTCTCCTTAACCATTCCTGCATTCAGTCCTGATCAACATGAGGTTGTTCCAAGAGTTTTCTATACTTGCAACTATACTTATGCATTTTCCACATTTCTTGCCTTCTCATCTGATCCTTCACCTTATATACTTTCTTTTGTTTTTGGCACATTCAGTTGCAGCCTGATTTTTACCTACTTCTGGTTTGATTTCCATTCCCACTTGATGCCAATATGCTTCTGCTAAACTAAGCAGGGAAGTCATCTTAAACTTATTCTCCTCATGTTTCAAAACTCTCACTACATTTGGGTCTTGTGAGGGCAGCAGATATTTTTACAGTCTCATGATTGCAGAGCTATACATGTAATAAATTTTGAGGAAGCCCATTACGCCTTCAGAACTCAGAATATATTATCTTGGCATGCACTGATTTTTGCAAATCATTTGATGAGCATGAAGGATCCTTCTTTTTTTCCTGTCCAACCTATACAACACCTTTTGTGGGCAGTCAGTCACTCCAAAACTGTAAGTTAGGACAGGAAGAACAAATTGGTTTATAGCCTGGACTTTTTCTTAGATGGCAACCCTGTTTTCAGTATTAATTTAAGTCTTCTAATATATTCCTTACTATGTTTTATTCACATTTGTTCATGTTTAATTGTCAATCCTTCCCAAATATTTATACACTCCCTCATGCTCAAATTCTTTTAGTTTACATTACTGTCTCAAACTGATGTTTTCTAGGTGCTGCAGCTTTCCTGCTTTGAAGGTTGCTTTTGCATGGGTCTATATCATATGAGCAAATTGCACAAATTGCGAACGCTCATAATATCGAACATACCGGACCTCGAAGTGCTTTTTCTGAGATCGCAGTACAGTGAAGAATGGGATATTTGCCCTTTCCTCACTGTAGTGCGATCTCAGAGTTGGAATATATATTTAGCAGTCTGGTACATTTGATATTATGAGTGTTTGCAATTTGTGCGATTCGCTCATATGATATAGACCTCTTTTGCACATTCATCAAGATCAAATGACATTCTTATATCATCTAAAAAAGTTTTGACCATTTGCAGTTGTGCTTCCAGTTCCTCATCTGATAAACTATGAGCTATACAGTTTTAAATCATCTACAAAAAGAAGATGAGAAGTCTTTACACTTTGTTGTTTTCTGGGAGCCAAACTGTAGCCATGACCTAATCTGTAAGTAATGGGTTAAGGGCAAGACAAAATAACAGTGGTGACAGAAAGTCACCTTGGAATATCCCCCTTTTAATTTTTATCCCTGGAATAATAATTTGTGCTTTATCATGGCTTAACTGCAAAGTGTCTTGCCACTGTTTCAAGATCACTGAAATGTATTTATTTTAACAATTAATTACTGGGAAAGTCTGACTTAGAGCAAAGCCAATATTCAGCAGAAGCCCAGGGATTAATGCCCCAGGCAAATGTCTTTGTAACGTAGGAAGAAACCAGAGTACCTGGAGGAAACTCACATGAATGCAGGGATGACATGCAGACTCCACACAGAAGGCACCCCAGATGAGAATCGAACTGGAGAACCTCTTGCTGTGAGGCGACAATGCAACTGCTGAACCACTGCACTGTCCTAATGTAATTGATCAGTACAGAGTGTATCTTATATACATTTTTAAAGTCTTTTATCCATGAATGTGGGATACTGTGAGATGCTTTTTTATAGTCTATCCATGCCATACTTAGATTCTTCCCCTTTTTACACTTCTCCATTATGACTTTATTTAACAACAAATGATTCTTTGTTCCATAGGATTTTTTTATTAGGTTCATAGTTGTGTACTAGGCCAACGGCCCTGGAGGCTTTATAAGCATAGCCTATAGAAGTGCCCTGGAATCATGCTGCCATTAGTTCCCAGTGCCTCTATCAAGTAGAGCCACTGGAGTGATCCCCGGGGTGAACTTTCTATTTCCCACCCACTCATCAAGATTTCTCTTGAAAATGGCCAGTGAGGTGCTCTGCTTGACATGTATGGGAAGTCTATTCCAGAGCATGGGCAGTCTCTGGGTTATGACCTGGCCCTCCAGCATGTTCTGTTGATTGTGGTAATAAGGTTGAAGTCCCAGAAGTGTGTGGTGCTGAAGGATTGGGATTTCTTTAGGTGTAACATTTCTAACAGGGCTGAGTCAGACATGGCTTTGTAAGTCAAGGAGAGATCACCTCTTAATAGATGATCTGAGACAGAGAAAAGCTGGTGTTTTTTGAGTCTGTCCATGTAGGGCATGTGTTTAAGGTCTAGGATCCTCTTCATGAGGTACGTTTGTGGCCTTTCCAGCTGCTGCAGGTGTTTAGTGAGGTGCATGCCAAATGGGGCATTATACTCGATGACTGGTCTAATAAGGGAAGAGTAGATAGAGATGATAACCTCTTTCTTCCTGGCTGTAAAACTCTTGGTAATGAGATGTGCCACATAGAAGGACTTTCTAACCACAGTGGCAATGTGGTGGTCGAAGGAGAGGTTGCTGTCAACCTGTGTCCCCAGATCTCTTATGATGCCTTCAGTGTTCAGTGGGCTATCATCAATGTGGTAATTAGTGGGAATTGAGTTTTTCCCAAAGGGTATGATGATGCCTTTTTTGGCATTAAGCTTAAGACCATGCTTTCAACACCATTTGCTGGTCTCAGTGAGGACTTTCTGTAGGATGTCTGCATCACTTGGGGAGTTAATAATGGCTCCCAGCTTGCAATCGTTAGCAAACTTGGTCAGCCAGAGTCCCTCCATGTTGGTCTGGACTTCTGACAAGTAGATGCCAAAGGAGAGGACCCAGGATTGATGCCTGTGGGACTCCACTCATGACTGGTCAGCAGTCTGACTTGGAGTCTGCTACTTTCACACTGTGGGTTCTATCTGTGAGACAATTTGCAACCCATCTAGTGATATAGGAGTTGATGCCTAGTTTGGTGAGTCTATCAATAATTCCTGAGTGAGGAATGGTATCAAAGGCCTTGGCCAGATCAAGGTAGGCTGTATGAAATGCCTTGCCCTCATCCACAGCGCTGATGACTGACTCATAGACGTCAAGCAGGTTGACCAGGCATGATCTACCCTTCACAAAATCAAATTGCGTGGGATCCAGAGTTTGGAGATTCCCTATATCCTTGGCAGTTAGGTCCATGATGATGTGCTCCATTGCCTTATATATCAGACTCATCAGGCTAATGGGGCGATAGTTTCCAGGGTCTGTTGTCACTCCCCTTTTATGGAGAAGGATGACTGTAGCAGCGTGACATTCTGTAGGGGCAAAGCCTGAGGTGAGGCTTTGACTGAACAGGGCACACAAGTGTGGTGCCAGTTCACTTTGTAGTTCATGTAGAACACAGCCAGGGATACTCTTGGGTCCCATGGAAGCTGTATTCTTGGCCTTGGACAATGCAGCTTTAACCTGTGCTGCAGTAATGCTGGGTGCCTGGCATTCTTCTGGTATTGTGATTGGTCCTTTGGGGGGGGGGGGGGAGGGCTAAAGTTGGCACTGAATCTGTTGGCCAGCATGTTGGCAATATCTGTTGGCTCAGTATAGGAGGCACCATTGTGCAGTACCTCAGACCAAATCTGGGTATTGCCGTGGAGATTATCCTTTTGTTCATTGCCATGATTGAGTTTTCTTCTAAATGACTATAAACTCTGTTGGCATCAATTCCAGTGTATAGTTTATATGTCATCGAAAGGCAAGTTATTGGTCTATAGTTTTTAGGATAGCTTGCAGGTTGACTCTTAAGTAGAGGTATTGTTTTTCCTATTGTTAACCAGGCTGGTGTCTGTTCAGGGTGTGCATACAAGTAGGTCTTACTCATGGCTAAATCTTCATGTAAAGATGTTAATACTTTTAGCCAGACTAAAGGAGCATTTCTTAACTTTGCTTTGGTCTCTCTGGCTGTTACTTCATCCTATTTCATATCCTGTACATTGAACTTCTTATTATTTCTTCTGCTTCTTCTATCCATTTATCATCTTTGCTATGACAGTTGCATTGACAAAAAGGCAAGAGTCAGAGCTGGACGTGGCAGAGTTAAAGATGTTAAGATTTGTACTGGGTGTGACGAGGGTGGACAGGATTAGGAATAAGTATATTAGAGGGTCAGCCCAGGTTGGAAAGTTTGGAGACAAAGCCAGAGAAGCAAGATTACATTGGTTTGGACATGTGCTGAGGAGGGATGCAGAGTATATTGGGAATAAGATGCTAAGGATGAAGCTGCCAGGTAACAGGAAAAGAGGAAGGCCTAAGATAAGGTTTATGGATGTGGTGAGCGAGGACATGCAGGTGGTTGGTGTGACAGAGCAAGATGCAGAAGACATGAAGATATGAAAACAGATGATCCACTGTGGTGACCCCTAACAGAAGCAGCCGAAAGAAGAAGAAGTTATGTTCCACAGGATTCATAGATATTTCTCCAAAATGTATCTTTCTTCTTTTTTGGTGGTGTTTCAACTCCTTTTGCCCTGTTTTCTAATTCTCTATAAAACTTTTTTGGGTCACCAGTAAATTGCTTATTTTGTACTTTTCCTTTATATTTATCTGTGCATCTTCTAAACTGCCTGTGCTGATATTTTTAGTTTATTATTTGTGATAGTGTACAATAGATCCTGATCTGTTCTGAATCTGATATTGTGCATTGCTTTTATCATATCGATCTTTTTGAGTATTTTTGTTGATCTGTTCCCTCTTCTATACTCTTTTAACAGTGACACTTCTTGTCTTAATTGCTTTATAGTTTTCTCTATTCAATATTTCCATGATGACATTTTATTTCTGCTCTTTCCTTCCCTTACTACTCTGTGTTTTTGTGGTAAGACTTTATCTGTTATTAATTTAGCTGCACCGTAATATATCCTATTTACCTCTGTTATATCCCATAATCTCTCTGGGGAGTCCTAAAAGTTCTACAATGTAGAGAATGAGGTGTTACTCCAGGCCCTCCATCTCCTTGGGCAATGGTTCTTTGCTTGCATACAGCTGACCAGACCTACCGGGAAAATATGGTAGCAGCTTTCACTGCAGTTGGTGGCCACAACAGCAGCTATGAAATGGTGTACTTGCAGGGCCATTGATATCACAAGAGCTGCTGAAGAAAGACCTTCATCCTTGGCATAGTAAAGTAGGTCATTGGGGAGGGTCATAGATTGAAACACTTTTCATGGAGACAGAGGACTTCCTGGCTTCTTTTCAGAGGCAGTGACTTCTCCATATAATCCCATAATTTGGTGTTGGATGTTGGGCAGAACTGGACCAGTAACTTACACAATCTACTGGAGATGCCCCAGGTATGTAATATGTAGATCTGTTTTTCTGTAAACATACCTGTAAGTCCTCTGCACCCATTAATCATTGTCCAAATTACTACAGCTGCCAGATTTATGGTATACAGATGCATCTGGAATTCACCCTCCAGAATAATCTGCACAAGATGTGCAATTAAATTATTTATTGTTAAAAATATCATGCACTGCTAACTATGGTATTTCTTCCTCCTCAATATCTCTCTTCTTCTATATTTGTTTCTACCAATATATTTCATTATATGTTTGCCAAGATTTTACACCATATTCAAGACTGATACTATGATAAATTACCAGAGACTTGTAGACAGTAGAAGTTGACATTTAGCCATTTGAACAAACATTTAAGAATAATTTGGGTGGGTAACAGGACAGTGCTGTTCCTGTTCTCTTCCTTGGTCTGTGGGTTTCTAATTAGTGTCATTAGCCATGGCCCCACTGCATATTTAGTATTGCCAATAAGATGGCCCCAGGGAAAACTTGAACAGGCATTCCAGTGTAGCTAGGCAGAGAAGGATTCCCTGCTCCTTCCTCTAAGACTGATGAGAGAGGTTCTCCCATGCTTGCCAAGGACTCTCCAACAGCAGCAGAGGACATGTCTAACCTCACAGCTTAAGGTGGTCAAAGGGACTACACCAGAGGAAACTAAGGAAAAATGAGTGTTTGAGGAACCAGAAATGGCAAATGCAGAGTCACCCATCTGTGGCTGAGCTAATGTAGTAGCCTGCTGAAAGGGCAAAGGCTGTCTGGAAATCTTCATCTTTTTATGGCCTGAGGAGGGAAGTACCAAGGAACCAGTAAGTTGTTTCATGGTAAAGCAGAAAAGTAAGTCTGAAGTGTGAGAAAAACTGACAGCAGCAGTCAGTAATAGGGTAAGTATCAAAAAGGTAGTGATTTCCCCACAAAAACTCCACGACAAGCATCCCATACACATACAGTAGCCTCTGAAAATAATTTAGAAACATTTACTCATAACCATTTATTGTAAACATTAAAATAACAAAGTTACACTATAAGTAATATAAAAAACAAACATCAGAATTGAATAAAGTTCACGTAGGCTCTGTGTAGAGCCTACACAGAATGTGTCTGTGTACATGGCCACGATCTTCTCTTGGCAGTGTGCCATGCATATTAATGGTGCGGTGCACCTAAGGGAGGTTTTGTGGCACCAAACATCACAGAACAACATAGATAATGAATCAGTGTAACACTGATGGCACACCCACATACCTGTCAACTCATTAACCTGAACGGAAAATTCACCTCACACGGGGTGAAAACAAAGATAAAAAAACAAAACAACAAAAACAACAAAAATTAGGAAAAAATATGCACTGTTGTAGAGTGAAGAACACTGCTTTATTCGTGACTAAGCGCTTTCACCTCTCAATCTTAAAGCTTCATCAGAGTCACAAAAAATATAATCACTTCCTATTTATACAAAAAGCCTCATGGCATCATACTTGCAAAATTAAAAACTGCTCCATTCATTAAAAAGTAGATATACAATTCAATTTAAAATGTCCCCCACAAGTAAATGTTCAACTTCAAAACCACACACAGAAATACACATATGACTTCATATTAAATACAATCCATAATCATTAAAACAACCCTTGTACAAATGTATATATTCATAGATCTCCATTTTAAAAGAGGGGCAACTGATACATTATCATTAATACATGGGAAAGTTTTGGCATTTAATCTTAATTGCCATTTTGTTTCCCATAGTTCCAAAACAACATTGGTGTTGCCACCCCTATTGTTTTTCTCAACTTTATCAACAATGAAAAACAAAAATCTCTTGAAATTTTGGCATACAGTGGAATGATGGTAAAGAACACTACTAGCCTTCCTATTCTTAATATCTCTTACATGCTCGGCAATTCTATCCCTCAATTTACGTATGGTTTTTCCAATGTAGAATGCTGAGCATGTAGTACAAGTTGCTATATACACAACATTCATCGTTGTGCAAGTACCCCACCCAGGGCATTCCAAGGTGTGGGGATAGCCATTGCTTAAAATGTGTAACGGGTTTTTCCATGTTTGCTCATTGCTAAGCATCACTTAAACATTGGTTTTCCATGCTTGTGTGATGCTAAGCAATGCAGCGTGTTTTTGAAAGTTTCAGTATGATGCACAATGGGAGGACTGAATCCTGTTTAAAGGACAATTGATGGGAATTGCTCAGTATTTCTTGCAGCCTAATCTTTTGTGCAGGTATGGCTGTTGTGGTGAGAAGAAATGAGCTTTTGGGCACAGTGTTGGGGTGTTCAGGAGTATAGGAGTTTTATTGGACTCCTGGTATAGCACCATCAACCCCGGCTGCTGCAGGAAAACTATGTTGGATCACAATGCAAGTTTAAAGCCTGAGATAGTTTGGCCAGGGAACTGACCAGTGCAATCTGGTTTCCCACACACTGTGGAGCAGTGTCACCACCATTTGATGACCTCTGATGAAGGAAGAGGGATACTTTGGATGCGTGGATAAAAGAGGCACAGGCGGGGAACACCCCACAGATATGTAAGTATGTTTTCTAGTAATTTATAGATCTATATATATATATATATATATATATATATATATATATATATATATATATATATATATATTGTAGAATATGAACGGCCAAAGCATATGTTTAAGGAAATTAAGTACATGATAATCTGCTTGCATTAAGATGGACTTTGTACTGTGAACTCTGAGTAAACTGTGAATAGTGGAAAAGGACTTAAAAACAAGAGCCTGCTTGAAAGCAGGCAATGTGCCTTATATGGAAGTGCATCCGATTTTCTTTTTCTGCTTAGAGATGTAGTAATGTGAACTGCTTTAAGCCTATGGGTAAACCACTGATTGGTTAATTGTCTTTTGTACTGATCTAATTGGTCAAGTCTATATTTTTGTATTATCAACAAGTATTACCAGTATATAAGCTTATGCATTCCTTTGTTCTGGGAGTCTCCCTGGACCTTTCCATGAGGCTCTCACACGTGTGTAATAAATACCACTGAAAGAGAGGAAAATCTGTCTTGTCTTTATTTAAGGTAAAAGCTAACACAACAATTGGTGCCGTTTACTTGGATCTGAATTGACAACAGCTGCAGCAGTCGGGGATTGAACAAAATACTACTAGTGAAAGGGCCCATGACAGGATTTTCTGTTTTTGTGGTGTTTCTTTCATTTCCTGTACTTGCCTGCTTTAAAATTTGGTATTGATAACTTTTCAGGAATAAAATAATTCCTCTCATTCAGTCGTTTTGAGGTAAGTTCATGTATTTCTTTTTTGCTATTGATTGTGCAGTATGAGTGTGGGTTAAAATGAAAAACTGGCGACATAAGAGTGAAAGGAGATACGAGAGTGGGGAAAACGACATTTACAAAACATCACAGCTAAATCTGTAAAATACAGTATAGTTTATTGTGTGAAAATGGGAGCGACTATGGGAACCATAAAGGAGCCAGAAAGAGGTACACTAGCTGGTTATATGTATTTTCGTGTGTCTCGGGACAGTTGTATGTTTATAAGTCAGTGGGTCGCCCTCACTGTGGGTGATGGTAAACTCGCCTTCCCAGAAAATGGCAGTTTTAATAAAAATATTTTGCTTAATCTCCAGGGAAAGTTAAGGAAAAAAGGGAAACAAATACCAGGGTTGTGCTGGGCAGCATTTAATGAGTGGATGACAGAGGCGAAAGAAAGAGAAAAAGATTCAGTTATCAGTAGTCTAAAGGATAATCAGCAAAATCTAAAAGAGCAATTGAGGGAATTACAACACACAGCCAGTAATTTAGATGTAGTAAACGGCAAATGTTTGAAGGACCCACCCTTTAAGGGGCTTTATCCTGTAAAGTAATTAGCTAAATTGCAAATAACTTAATCGTCAGAGGACAATAATGCCTGGTTTCCCCCACCACCAAATGCACCACCGCAGTATCAGCTCCCCCCTCGCTCAACAAAGAGCTGAAATACAGCAGCCAGATTCCACCACTAGGGATGGAGAACAAGCTGCAGGCAGTCAGTCTAGTGAATCTGATCCAGAAACAAGCGATAAAGAAGAGGGACCAAGAACTTGTAGTAAGACTCATAAGGAAGCAAAAGCTGTAATGTACTTTAAATCTAAACCCTATAATAAGGGAAAAGAGAGGCGACATTCACACCAATGAAGGCATTTTGGCCAGTTCCCCGCTATAATTGACAGTGGGGATGGATATTTTGCGCCAGATAAATTTAATCCAGACTCAGAGTCAGAGTCGTCAGATGTTGACAGATTGTTACCATTGAGGGAGGTACCTAACCCAGTCCATGCTAGAAACGCACAGGAACCACTGACCATTGTAGTACCAAGGGCGTGGTCAGTGGTTGATTTTCAAGCCATTACCAAATCACTACTGTCCATCCGTACTAATCCAGCTAAGTTTCAGAGTGTGCTGGCGGGACATATTAGTCTACAAAATCCTACAATAGAAGAAGTCAGGGCAGTTCTTCAGTACGCCGTGCCGGCTGATCTGATTAAATGAATTTGGTACCATGTTAATGTCCCTACTCCAATTCCAAAACATGATGCACAGGGAGATCATGGATTTGAAGCAGTCAGACAGCGTATAGTTGATGCTATTATGGTAATAGTCTCACCCACATCCAACTGGTCCAAAATCAAGTCAGTTCTTCAGAAAAAAGACGAAGCTGTGGACAAGTATTTAAATCGTCTCACTGAAGCCTTTGAGGCTTATTCTAGTTACCCAGAACCCACCGAAGGGCCAGCACAAAGTGGATCATCGGCCGCCTTCATAGATGAGTTATGCCCGCAAGTACGGGATATGTTAAAGGAAGTATGTTTAAACTGGCATAGTCTTGGATTGCATGAATTGGTCACACAAGTGCAATACCTATCCAACCACTTAACAATGGAGAAAAAAGAATTACAGGAAAAATTGGTTAAGGTGCAGATTCAGATGTGTACTGCCTTTGGGCAGCGTGGGCTGGGAGGACGAGGATGGGAAAGAGGGAAAGGGAGAGGTGGACGCCAAGGGGCGGGTAATCAAAATAGACAAAACTGGCAGGAAACACGAGCAGCCCCACCCCAAAGCTATAATAATCAGACGGAGGGTTTCAATTGTGGCCAAGTAGGCCACTGGAGAAATGAATGTCCGTATCTGGCTGAACAACCTGCCCCACCCACTGATACGTCACCTCAGTGGAATTCTAATTGGACCCCATCCAATTGGCAGCCATCAGAATGAAGGTTCCCTGAACAAAGACAACAGCAGTTGTGCCCTTTCATTCCTGTGGATCAAGATGGACCACATGTTATGTTGCTTGTCAAAAATAAACCATACCCATTTTTTATTGACACTGGACCAACTAAATCTATGTTAGCTGGTGAAGCAGCAATAAATGTCCCCCTCTCAAATACCACAACTAGAGGGGTAGGTGTCTCTGGTATCCCTATTGAATATTCTGGAACTGTCCCAGTCCCAGTAACTTTGGGACCTTTACAGGACAATCGTGCATTTTTAGTAGGACCCTCAGCACCTTTAAATTTATTGGGGAGGGATTTGCACTGTAAGATGAGAGCAACCATTTTCTGCACAGCTGATGGAGTATATTTACAAGTACCTTCAGATAAACAAAATAGTATTTTGGCTACATTAGACAGAACTGTCACTCTGCAAACAATATGTATGCAGTCTGACCTCAATAAAAATAAGCATTTAAATTCATTACTCTCTCATCTATGGACCACTCATGATAATGATGTTGGATTTCTGACTTCAGCCACTCCTCTAAAAATAACCTTAAAACCCAGGGAAAAAGTTACCTCAGGTGCCACAGTACCCTTTGATGACTGAGGCTGCAGCTGGTATTGCCTCCATCATTTCTGTTTTGGTACAGCAAGGAATCATAGTACCTACAACAAGCCCATGTAATACTCCAAAACTACCGGTAAGGAAACCTGGTAAACAAGCTTACAGATTTGTGCAAGACTTGCGAGAAGTCAATAAAGCTGTTTTGTCTGTTTTTCCAATCGTACCAAACCCAGCTACGATTTTAAGCTGTATCCTGCCTACAGCACATTCTTTTACAGTTATAGATATCTCATCAGCTTTCTTCTCTATTCCAGTACATTCTGATAGTCAGTATTTGTTTGCATTAACTTATCAGGGCCAACAGTATACTTGGACCTGACTACCCCAGGGATATGTAGAATCTCCAACCCTATTCTCTAGAGAGATGCACAGACAACTACAGGATTTACAGTTACCACCATGTTCAATTTTTGTCCAGTATGTAGACGATATTCTTATAGCTTCACAAGATACTAAGTCTTGTATAGAGGATTCCCTTCTAGTTTTAAAGTTTTTAACTGATCGAGGCTTTAAGGTAAATAAATCTAAACTGCATTTCTGCCAAGAAAAGATACACAATACTTGGGACACATCATTTCTATGGGTTCACGTCAAATACTTCCAAGTAGGATCATCTCCATTCAGACTGCCCCTTGCCCTGTAACTCAGAGACAACTCAGGGGGTTCCTTGGCCTGGCAGGTTATTGTAGACAGTGGGTGCCTAATTATTCAGAAATTTCGGCCCCTCTATTGCAGCTTCTTAGAAAGGAAGTCACAGATCCTCTGCTTTGGTCCCCTGAACATGAAAATGCTTTTCAGGCTATTAAAACAGCACTGATAAACCCACCTGCCCTGGGACTCCCCGATTATTCTAAACCATTTGTTTTCTTCTGTTGTGAAAGGAACAAGACTGCCCTGGGTTTGCTAGCGCAAGTGCGCACGGGGGGGGGGGGCTATTGACCTATAGCATATTACAGCACTAAGTTAGACCCTGTTGCTTCTGGCTATCCACCCTGTTTGCGAGCGGTTGCAGCTGCTGCTGTTTTGATCGATATGGCAGCACCATTGACTTTAGGACATGATACTATACTAGCAGTACCTCATGCGGTTCAAGTGTTACTCTTAAAAACAAAAACACATTATCTTTCTAATGCTCACCTCACTAAATATGAGTTAAGTTTATTAAGTAATCCTGCTGTGCAAATTACACGTTGCCCACCACTAAACCCTGCTTCATTGATTCCAACTAGTGACGATGGCAAACCACATGACTGTGTGCTTATAGTTAACACTGTACTTTCTCCCAGGATAGATTTGCAAGATGTTCCTTTGCGTAATCCTGATTTAGTTCTTTTCATGGATGGATCCTGCTTACAAAATAATTCTGGTGAACTCCAGGCTGCATGGTCAGTCTGCTCACCATCGGAGGTCTTATAAACTGGACAATTATCGCCTAGCACCTCCGCACAAGCCACAGAATTAGTGGCACTTTCGCATGCATATAAAATGGCCAAAGACAGATCTGTTACTATCTATACTGATTCATGTTATGCCCATGGTGTTGTTCATGATTTTGGTACCTTATGGAAGGAAAGGAGGTTTTTGACATCCTCTGGGGCACCTATTAAAAATTACCTGTACATTGATCACCTATTACAGGATTTGTTACTACCTTCTGAAATTGCTGTTGTTAAGTGTGAAGCTCACCAGTCCAGCGACTCCCTAGTAGCTAAAGGAAATAATTTGGCTGACTGGTCTGCCAAACAGGCTGCTCTTTCACACACTGTTCAGGGACAATTTCTGCAGCCTATTTTACAAACGGTTACTTTTGACACTACTGTTTTAAAAACTTTACAAAATGAAGCATCGGAATCAGAAAGAAAAGCATGGCTGGCTCAAAGCTGTTTCAAATGCTCTGATTCAATTTGGCAGCATCCTGATGGCAGATTAATTTGCCCTATATCTATGTTAAATTCTCTTATAAAAGCATATAACTTGCCAGCTCATGTAGGGGTACAAGCATTAATCAAACAAATCCAAAAGGATTGGTTCGCCCCAGGAATTTCTGCTCCTGTGCAAAATTTCTTGAGCACGTGTTCCATTTGTTTACAGCATAATATTTCGAAAGGCACTATGGCTCCCGCTCAACCAGTGCCAAAACCAATGGGACCATTTTGTGCCTTACAGTGGAACTTTATTGAACTCCCACCTTGTACTCATTTTAAATATGTTTTGACTGTTACTGATATATTTTCGAGGTGGTTAGAAGCCTACCCATGTGCTAAAAATGATGCTATTTCAGTTGCAAAAAAACTGTTATGAACTGATACCTCGTTTTGGTGTTCCCTGTCAAATATACTCTGACTGTGGAACGCATTTTACTGTTCAGTTAGTTGAATCATTGTGTACAATGTTAGGCATAACTTTGAAATTTCATTGTCCGTATAGGCCTCAGGCATCAGGTATTATTGAATGAATGAATCAGACATTGAAAACTAGACTTGCTAAGGTCACTTCAGAAACAGGCCTAACTTGGGTGCAGGCCTTACCACTAGCCTTACTTTCTATGCGAGCACAACCGCATCCTACTAAGGGTCTTTCTCCTCATGAAATTCTCATGGGTCGCCCTCTGCGTATGCCCATGACACCACCACCACCACTTTCTGAATATGATGCATTTGATAATGATGTTCTTTTGTACTGCAAATCTCTTGTTTCCTTTTTACAGTTTCACCATCGACAAGTAGCAGCTGCTCAGCATCTTCCAGATCCTTTCCTGTAATCTGCCCTACAACCAGGCAATTGAGTATATGTTAAGTCCTTTCCTAGAAAAACAGCACTCCACCCATGCTGGAAGGGGCCCTTCCTGGTTCTTCTGACAACGTCATCTGCTGTGCGACTACAAGGATCTCCTACTTGGCTCCACATTTCACACGTCAAAAAAGTTGTGCTGTCTGAAGACCAACAGCCTTTACTTTTTTCAACTCCAGATTCTCCTCCCATTGCTACTCGTACTCAAAGAAGAACTGTTCCAGTACATGACGATGCCTAACATCTACCCCTTTGGGAAACTTCAAACTCCTGAGACCATGCAGGCGCAACAACCATTTCCACAAAAATATTGGACAGCCATTCCACTGGTCATTCTTGTTGTACTGTTATTTTTAATGTGGCCATTTCTATTTCCTGCTCCATCGATGCATCAAACCAAGTGAGCTATTTGGCATCCACCCTTCAACACCTATCAAGCCATCAAATATACTTATGCTTCTACCTTCAATGTTTCTGTTTGCTGGATTTGTGCAGCTCTTCCCACTTCACATGACGGCTTGCCAATGGCAGCTAGTCCTTTACCTACTGAAAACTATTCCACCATCCTCTTTAACATTTCTGGGGGATTGTGTAAAAAGATACATTCAAATCGAACTGTAGCTCTGACTTTGGCATATCGACAGCAAGGCATTTTATGCCTAAAACAAAAGGGAATAAAGAAAGTCGGCTCAAGTAATTGCACTATAACAATTCAGAGAGTATGTGCCGTTACTAACTACACAGCCTTACAGTCAATTAACGTTACGGCATGGGATAGGTCTATTTCCTATTCAGTGTGGTGGGCCTCTGTATCTGCACCATTAAAGAATTATTCAGACTGACAGACTTGTAATGTGACTGGAATGATGCTGGGGCTAAAAGAGGTATGGATCTTTGAAAATAGCCCTACAATGACAAATTACTCACAACTCTCATGACTTAAGTTAGATTTATATGATATATTCCCCCAAGTAGTGTTCAACAATAATGTTACTGCAAACATTTCCACTATGCTCTTGGAAGAAGGATTGTATTTTATATGTGGTAGAAAAGCCTATAAATGGCGACCAGGAAACTGGTCTGGTAGCTGTTTCTTAGGTTATTTAGTCCCAGCTATCCGACATTTATCTGCTTTACCTCAAGGAAACATTCGTAACGTTCGAGCGGTCAAAAAGCCTGCCAATCTGGTAGGCCAAGTTGACGCTTCATGGATTTATCATCATGACTTGGCTCATGCTGGCACTAAAGGACTATCCCATATGGACTTGGGTGATAACGTCATATTGTGGGCCGAAATAATTCCAGCATACGGAGCAGTAAAATCAATTTGGGAATTGAGAAAGCTATCTAAGCTGCTTGAAATACTAAGCAATGCCACATTCTCTGCTTTGGAACTAGTGACTGATGAACTGACTGCTATGAGAGCTGTAGTCCTCCAAAATCATATGGCTCTCGACTTCACCCTAGCAGTGAAAGGTGGAATTTGCGCTTTAATCCAGGAGGAGTGCTGTACATTTATTTCTGACAATCAGCACACAATTGAAAGTCATCTTGAACTCATTCAGAGAGTCTCCAAACTCTCTAAGGCCAAGGAGGCTGATAACTCAACCTGTACATGGTTAACCAAACTGTTTTCAGGTTGGGGAGGTAGACTATTGAAGTTAATTTTATTAATCACAGTATTAGCTATTATTGCCTTTCTTGTTGTGTTTTTAATCGAAGCTTTGATTTTAAAATTAATGTCTTTCAAAACTACTAAAAAGGTACCAAAGTTTTATATGCCTGCAGCTATAAATATAGATGATGAAATAAAAATGTGTGACAATGTTGAAGGAACCAGACACATGGTCATGTTAGACTTAGGGCAAATGTATGATAGATTAAATGGTGATGCTTACACAGCATTAAATGGGGGATTGTAGAATATGAATGGCCAAAACATGTGTTTAAGGAAATTGAGTATGTGACAATCTGCTTGCATTAAGATGGACTTTGTACTGTGAACTCTGAGTAAACTGTGAATAGTGGAAAAGGACTTAAAAACGAGAGCCTGCTTAAAAGCAGGAAATGTGCCTTATATGGAAGTGCATGCAATTTTCATTTTCTGCCTAGAGATGTAGTAATGTGAACTGCTTTAAGTCTATGGGTAAACCACTGATTGGTTAATTGTCTTTTGTACTGATCTAATTGGTCCAGTCTATATTTTTGTATTGTCAACAAGTATTACTAGTATATAAGCTTATGCATTCCTTTGTTTTGGGAGTCTCCCTGGTACTTTCCATGAGGCTTCCACACGTGTGTAATAAATACCACTGAAAGAGAGGAAAATCTGTCTTGTCTTTATTTAAGGTAAAAGCTAACACAACAATACACACACACACACACACACACACACACACACACACACACACACACACACACACACACACACACACACACACACACACAATCTGTATCTGTGCAAAACTGGTATGTATAATGGTTTCCCTCTTTTATCACAGCCACAGAAGAAAGGGCTTGCTATGTGTGGTCCCATGCAAGGTGTTTGGTCAGGGTGAGGCAAATGTGTGGTATGTAAGACAATCGAAAAGTAATAAATTAATGAAAAAATTAATAACAAAATAAAGAAAATACAGCTGTATGAAATACCTGGGACATCACAGGCTTTCATTAACGTAGCAGTGCATATCTGAAAGTAAATAAGAATGCAGTACTTTGTAGTATAGCTTTCAACCATTACTTAATGTTGCTAAATACCCAGATTAAGAGTAAATGTTGTGGTCTGCTCATTGTCAAAAATATGCTGTAGATTCCTGTCCCACAGACTTCCCCTGCTCTGGAATAGGCTGCCCATTAATGTCAAGCAAAGCTCCTCATTAGCCCTCTTTAAGAGAAATCTTGACAGTTGGATGGGTAATAGGACATTCACCCTGGGAATCACTGCTGTGGCTCTGCTCGATAGGGGCACAGGAAAATAATTTTCTTAGGTGGCGAAAGCCGGCAAACTCATTTGGCTAGGCTTGTATAGGCCCTATGAACTTACCTATGATTGCACTTTATAACTGATTAGAGTAAACATGTATGTTAACAGAAGTCCAAGGCAGCTATTCATGTGTGTAAATGCAAGATTTAAAACAACATGAATCACTAAAGTGTAAATGGAGAGAGTGTTGTGATAATGTATTTCAAATAAAAATGTTCAATCTTACTGTAGTCACTGCTTGTGGGTTCTAATCCCATACCAACCAACTTAAAAAGTGTGCTGTTTTTAATACTCAAAACCATTCCCCAACCCCTGCATAAATTACACACTCTACTCTTCTTCTACATCAAGACGACCCCACAAAAAGCTTTAGTAACATATCAGCCGGCCTAATTCAACATCACTTTATGTATCTCTGAAAACTAAAAATCCTTCCAGACACAATCATTAGTAAACCTACCTTCTCCATAATAGTCTGCAACAATAAATGTACCCAATACCTCAAACATTGCCTCTACAAACAACAAGCTTTATCTCTGTGTGGGGACATCCACCACAACTCAGGAGCCCTAACTACAGCTTCCTCTGCTAAAAGCATAAATACTAAAAATATTCTTCTAGTAACCTAAACACACATAGCCTCTGTAACAAAACCACAGAATTTCATGCTTGGTTATGTCAATACATCTCAGATATCCTAGTAATCACCAAAATGTGGCTAAAACCCCATATCCATGATACTGAAATAATACCTCCAGGCTATAATGTACTCAGAAAAGACAGAACCAACAAAAAAGGTGCCAGGATAGCCTTAACCTATCCCAACATATTTTAACAATGCTAAAATTCTAACTGGAACCCTACAAATTAACAAAACAAAACAACTATGCATTGTTGGTCTATATATACCTCCTGGGCAAAACAACCAAACTATGGAAGATATCCTCTCTTGGATAACTGAAAACATCAGTAACAAGACTCTAATTATGGGAAATATCAACATTAGCTGACAGGATCTGATGACTGACTCCCCTACTAATGGCATAAAACCTCTATGATTATACCCAGCTCATTACCAGTGCCACCTGTATGCATAACAGCAATATCTTAAGTGCAATTCCTGAATGGATACTTGTTTCTAATCCAGACAAATACTCTACTCCCCACACTCTACCCAATACTCTTAGTGACCACCTACCCATATTCTTATATATATATCCACACCACAAGCTACAAGAGCCTGCACATACAAAACTACCAGAAATATTGGAAACCTTGACAAGCAAATGTTTAATGAAATCCTAAAACACACTAACTGGAACCCACTTAAAACACTACCTCTAGAAGGTGTCCTTGAATACTTCAACAATATACACCCTCTTCAGTCTAGCCCCCCCCCCCCACTTTACCAAAAGAATAAAAACTACCCATGCTTCCCGGCTACCAAAAAATACCAAACAACTTCTACGATAGAGATAAAGCATGGAATGCATGGCACAATAACAAATCTGATGCCAACTTAATCAAATATAAACATATATGAAATAAAGCAAAAAAAAACCTAGTGAATTTGGATAAAAAGCACACTTTTTCAATCAATTGGCAAACCACAAAAACAACCCAAACAATTTTTGAAACAAATCTCAAACCTCTAAAAAACCTCCATCACCATACCCTGACAAAACCCTCTCAGAGATAGCCAACCAGTTTAACTATCAGTTTATAAACAGCATGAGCAAACTATTAACAAATCCCACATCCACAACTACCTCAAGCCCCATCTCTGATCACCCCTCTACCCTTATCCCAAGACTCCTGCACAAACAAAAAAACCTTTACATTCCCAACAAAACTGTGCTACATCTTCTATTCATCATCCCTTTACATAAAGGAGGCAATTCCATTGAACTATCCAATTATCAAACAATCTCCATCCTCTCTCTTCTTTCCAAACTTCTGGAAAAATGCATACATAAGTAACTGTTGTACCACCTCATCCAATTACCCCTACCCAACATTATTTTCACCCATCACACAGCACTACCACTGCTCTAATCTCCTTCATGGACACTGTGTCCAAATCCACTGACTCTGGTAATATCACTTCTGTCTTGCTACTAGAGTTATCAAAGGCATTTGACACAGTGACCCACAACAACCACCAACAGTGCATCAAATGGCAAAATAAGTTATCGCAATATCAAACCAACATAACTGGAGTACCACAAGGGTCCATACTTGGACCCTTGCTCTTCAATGTTTTCACCAACAACCTTCATACCACAACACCCCTTAGCTCCATTATCCAATATGCAGATGACACTACCATAATTTCCTCCTCCAGTAACATAGAACAACTCCAACAACTCACCCAAGCGACCTTCACCTCAATAGAGACATGGCTGAGAGAAGCCCAGCTACTTTTAAATCCTAAAAAAAAACAAAACTGCTGCTTTTCTTGACAAAACCAATCTCATATGACTTTAAAATAGTCTCACAAGATAACACAGAAATTGAAACAGTTCCCACATCTAAGCTTCTAGGTATAACCATAGATAACAGACTAACTTTCGAGCACCATATCTGCAATAGCATTGAAAAAACACACATCAAACTAGGAACACTCTACAGACAAAAAACTTTATTGGACAGCTCCACCAGAAAAACTCTTGTCAACATCTATTTACTTCCCTTAATCTTATATGCAACCCCCTTATACACCAATTTACAATCTTCTCTTAAAAACAAGCTCCAATCCTGCTACCATAAAATTGCCAAATTCATCCCAGGTTACCCCTACCATTCCCACCACAGCCTAGCTCTGAAAGAACTAAATTAGCTCGAATTTACACAACACCTAAGCCTAATACAGCTGTCTTCTGCACATAAAACAATATATATACCTGATAGCTGCCCAACCCTCAAATATGTCCTAAAACCCTACATACTTACAAGAGCCCCCTGCTCAGAAAACAGACAACTCCTAACCATGTACATTCCAAACAAAAGAGCTGAACAGTGCCTATACTCTCATGCCACCGCCAAGCTCTGGAACTCTCTGCCAACAGATATTACTACCACTGAGAGCTTTAACAACTTCAAACACAACCTAAAAAAAAAAATTGTATGTCATCAGACCTACCCCTGCTCTTTCACTAACAGGTGAACTTCATTCACTCGCTAGGGGCTTTCCCTTCTACCCCTAAAACAGGAATTTTATCTACTAACCCCTAGCATATTGGACTAACAGACTTTCCATATTTCTACACCCTTAACTTTCCCATCCTTCGAAGCATCTAATAGTATCTAATGTTCTGATCCTCATTCTTTACCTTAATTCTACCTGATATATAAACAAAGAATTTGCAATCTACCACTTTACTTTAATTTAGTACGTTTTATTATTGTATCTACCCCTCTGTACTTATTTTGTATTTATTATTGTATGTACTTCTCTGTACTTATTTATTATTCTTCTTCTTACAGCTGCTCCCATTAGGGGTCGCCACAGCAGATCAACTGTTTCCATTTCTTCCTGTCCTCTGCATCTTGCTCTATCACACCAACCACCTGCATGTCCTCTCTCACCACATCCATAAACCTTATCTTAGGCCTTCCTCTTTTCCTGTTACCTGGCAGCTTCATCCTTAGCATCTTTTTCCCACTATACTCTGCATCCCTCCTCAGCACATGTCCAAACCAACGTAATCTTGCCTCTCTGGCTTTGTCTCCAAACCTTCCAACCTGGGCTGACCCTCTAATATACTTATTCCTAATCCTGTCCATCCTCATCATACCCAGTGCAAATTTTAACATCTTCAACTCTGCCACGTCAAGCTCTGACTCCTGCCTTTTTGTCAATGCCACTGTCTCCAACCCATATAACATAGCTGGTCTCACTACCCTCTTGTAGACCTTCCCTTTCACTCTTACTGGTACGCGTCTGTCACAAATCACTCCTGACACTCTTCGCCACCCACTCCATCCTGCCTGTACTCTCTTCTTCACCTCTCTTCCACATTCACAATTACTCTGAACTGTTGATCCCAAGTACTTAAACTCATTCACCTTTGTCACCTCTACTCCCTGCATCCTCACCATTCCTCTGTCCTCCCTCTCATTCACACACATATATTCTGTCTTAGTCCTGCTGACCTTCATTCCTCTTCTCTCTAGAGCATATCTCCACCTCTCCAGGGTCTCCTCCACCTGTTCCCTACTCTCACTACAGATCACAATGTCATCTGCAAACATCATAGTCCACGGGGACTCCTGTCTGATCTCGTCTTTCAACCTGTCCATCACCATTGCAAATAAGAAAGGGCTCAGAGCTGATCCTTGATGTAATCCCACCTCCACCTTAAACGCATCTGTCACTCCCACCGCAGACCTCACCGCTGTCAAACTACCCTCGTACATATCCTGTACCACTCTTACATACTTCTCTGACACTCCCGACTTCCTCATACAATACCACAACTCCCCTCTAGGCACCCTGTCATATGATTTCTCTAAATCCACAAAGACACAATGCAACTCCTTCTGACCTTCTCTGTACTTCTCCATCAACACTCTCAGAGCAAACATCACATCTGTAGTGCTCTTTCCTGGCATGAAACCATACTGCTGATCACTAATCATCATCTCCCTACTTAACCTAGCTTCAACTACTCTTTCCCATAACTTCATGCTGTGACTGATCAGTTTAATCCCTCTGTAGTTACTACAGCTCTGCACATCACCCTTATTCTTAAAACTTGGTACCAAAACACTTTTTCTTCATTCCTCAGGCATCCCCTCACTTTCCAAGATTTCATTAAACAATCTAGTTAAAAACTCCACTGCCATTTCACCTAAACACCTCCATGCTTCCACAGGTATGTCATCGGGACCAACAGCCTTTCCGTTCTTCATCCTCTTCATAGCTATCCTTACTTCCTCCTTGCTAATAGTATTCAATTATTATTAATGTGTGCATTAATACTTGTTTTTCATCTTGTTCATGTAAATTGTCTTAACTTTTATGTATCATTTGGAGCTTTTCTCCCCGTGCCTCCACTGAAAATGGGTTCCTGACCCAGTCAGACTTTCCCGGTAAACAAATGTTAAATAAATAAATAAATACTGGTTTAGCATTTCATCATTAAAACATAACCATGCCTGCATGTGAACTGCACACCAATAGACCTGTGCCTTGAATGTCCAGCTGTCAAGTATAATCAGTGTACATGGACATACCTCTCAACTGTCACAATTTTTGCAGAATGTACCTAATATTGTCCCATATGTGTGGTCTGTTTGGTATATGATCTTGTTTTACTGACCGGTCTCTGGCAAACTGGTGAGGATCAATGTCAGAAAAAAATGTCAGACCTCTGAATTGCAGATATTAGACATTCCTGAAAATGCATTTTAATGGGAAATTTGTTATCTAAACACAGCGCTACTATTGCAAGAACACCCTATATAAGAATGTTTCCTATTGTTGTGCCTTTATCCCACCATTATGTATGGCTTGGGTCATAATGTCTCGTGGTAAGAGTTTCAGAGGTATGTATGTGGAACATCATATATCCAATATAAGCAGCATTGAATGATTGTTGTAGTGTGTGTGTAAGGAACAGGGTAGTATTTCAAATAATGTCATAGCAGTTAGTAGTGTTACAAGTAAAATCTAGCATATATAAAAGTACTTATTTGTAGTATGTTTTGTTATAGTATCTGTGAAGTTACTTTTTTCTGGCACTGCACCCCTTCTTTTCTTTTAGTTATTTAATCAATATATTTACTATTATCATTGCCTAGCCATGCATGCCAAACCTCTGACAAGTTTCGATACCCTCCTCTTCAATATTTTCATTAATGACTTTTTCCACTCTATCTCTCTTGCAAACATTATTCAATATGCAGATGATTCCACAATTATCTGTGCTGCCTCATCCATCCCAACCCTTTTAAAACTTACTCAAGATGCCTTCTCCTCCACTGAACAGTGGATGAAAGACAACCATCTAGCACTTAATGCTGCTAAAACTAAACTAATGATATTTACTCCCTCTAAAACTAATAACTTTGATAGAAATTTATTCTCCATCACCAGCCAAAATAACACACCTCTTGAGCTGGTATCTGAAACCAAACTACTAGGAGTCCAAATCGATGACAAGCTTAAATTCAACTCCCATCTGCTACTAAACATAAAAAAAAACATCAAAAACTTGGCATGCTCTACCGACATAATCGGTTTCTCACCTCAACTACAAAACATACTCTTTCTACCACATTTCTCTTTCCCTCTCTTCTCTATGGTGCCCCTCTTCTACAATCATCTCTCAAAACCAAACTGTCCTCTTGCTACAATAAAATAGCCAGATTTGCCACCAGCAACAAATCATCAACCCATCACTGTGTACCTCTTCACAAACTCAACTGGCTAGAACTTCCCAACTACCTTTCCTACACTCAGCTTACCTATGTTCATAAACTCATATTCCAACCATACCTCTGTCCCTCCCTCTCAACTACGTTTAAAATGCACCACACCCAAAGACTTCTAAGATCAAACAATCAAAACCTTATTGAGGTTTACAGACCCCTCCGCACCCCAGGACAAAACCTCCTGTCCTTCTCACTGGCACGCTTATGGAACTCCCTACCCCCCTCCATTCGTACAACCACTAGCCTCCCATACTTTAAAAAACTACTTCATTCTCATCTAACTTCAACATGGCAATGCTCCTGCTCCCATCCCCCATAACCTACTCTCCACTTTTCTTCTCTTCCCCTTCTTACAAATCCCAGATAGTGAATTCAAGCTTGCTTGTAGTATATAATTCCTTACTTATACCTAGCAATCTCTTAGCCTACTGCATCTAACTACCTATCCCACAAAAAAAAAAAAATAAAATAAAATAATTCTACTTTTAATACTATTGCATTTATTACTTTTGATTAAAATATATTTGACCTGTTTATAACCAGAAATTGTATAATGTTACTCTCTGTAATCTTCATGTAATCTATGTGTGGAACTTAATCTTTGTATAATCTGTATGTGGAGCTTTTCTCCCCAGGACTCCATTGAAAACGGGTTCTTTGGGCCCAATGGACTATCCTGGTTAAACAACTGCAAATAAAATAAAATAAAAATAAATAAATATTATCATATGTATTACCTCTTATGTTGTCCTTATGTATAATTTAATATTGCTTTGTTGTTAAATAAATTTTCATTTACATTATTTATTGTTGTGTTCCTCATTATATTATTTTTTATTTTTTTCCATTATTTATTACTGCTTTCTTTTACCTTATCCATTACATTTATTTGGGTTACAGTTTTATTTCCTTTATGTTTCTGTTTTATTTATAGGTTCATAGGTGTTTACTAGGCTAATGACCACAAGGGCCTTTTTAAGCCTTGCCATGCATGCCAAACCTCTGACAAGTTTCGATACCCTTGATAAGTGTTAGCAGGGGCTTGGGAGATGAAACAGTTACAAGTTAGGGACTGGGAGATGAACTATTTACAGACTGCCTGTGTCAATTAGAGACATGGGTGCAAAACCAGGGATGAATTTCCTGTTCCCCATCCAATTGTCAAAGTTGCATTTGAATTGGGATAGGGAGGAACTCTGCTTCACCTGGACGGGGAGCCTGTTCTAGAGACGGGGTAATCTCTGAGATACATACCTGCCTCTCCAGCAGGTCCTATTTATATCACAGGCAAGGTTCAAGTCCTTAGAATGGGTAATTCTGGTGCTGTTTGTTTTGCAGATATGCAGGAGGTCCATCAGAGTGGGGTCTGACAATACCCTGTATGTCAGGCGTAGATCTTCCCTCAAAAGCCTGTAGGAGACAGAGTACAAGGATAGAGCCTTGTGGTGGTCTTTATAGGACATTTTACTTACACATTTTGTTCTTTTATTGAGGAACCTCTGTGGATGTTCCAATTGTTGAATATTCCTGGTTATGTAAATATCAAAGGAGGGCATTGTACTCAGTGATAGGCCTGATGAATGCCAAATACAGTGGAACAATGACTTCCTTGGACTTAGATGCCATACCTTTGTTAATAAGTTACGCAACATAGAATGATTTCCTTACTACTGTCGACATGTGAGGAGCGGTCCAAGGACAGATCCCTGAGGGACTCCACTTGTGACTGGCCTCTTTGTCGAGGTGGACTCTCCAGTTCTAACTTTCTGTGTCCTGCCTGTGAGCCAGTTGACTATCCACCAGGTAACATATGGGTTTGTACTTAACATTTTCAGTTTGTCAGCAGTGTCTGAGTTTGCTATAGTGTCAAATGCCTTGGCCAGGTAAAGGTAGGTAATGTGAACCATTTTTCCCTCATCCATTTTGGTTACCTTCTCAAAGAAGTCCACCAGGTTGAGTAGGCATGATCTGCACTTGATGAAACCAGACTGGGTTGGGTCCATTGTCTGGAGGTTTACTGTATCTTTACTGATCATTTCTATGATAATTCTTTCCATGGACTTTTGTTCCATGTACTGTAGATGGCCCACCTTTGTGAGGAGGGATGACTGTTGCTGTTCCCCATTCATGAGGCATGAAGCCTGTTTGGAGGCTACAGTTAAACAGTAATTCCAGAAGTCATGGTTGGTCTTGTTTTATGCTATTTTGAAGGAATCCTGATATATTGTATGGGGCCATTGATGCAGTGTTCTTGGTCTTAATGAGAGCATTAAGGCCCTGTTCCTCAGTGATAGTAGGGGGAGTTGTATTTAATGGCATTTCCTGAGAGAAGGTTGAAGAGAGAGGGTTAAAGTTGGAGCTGAATTTATCAGCCAGGAGGTTTGCTATTTCTTCTGGTTCATTGTAGGTGGCTCCATTTACAATGAGGTTTGCACAAAAATTGTGTATTGCCTTTGAGGTTGCGGACATAGCTAAAGAATGCTTTGTGGTTGTCCTTGGCCTGGGAGCCCAATATTACCTCGAATTTGGCATTGGTGGACTTTTTTTGTCCTCAGAGTTGTTTGTTTAGTTTGATGAGAGTGTTTTTATCCTGCTGGGTGCTGCACTTCCTAGGTTTTGCCATGATTGTCTTCATTCTGTTAAAAAGCCTTTGATTTTGTGATTCAACCAGGGTGGCTTGTTTTTTGATGTAGTTCAGTAATTCTTCCTGGTGGATACAGTTGCCTCTATGCAGCTATTAACATGCTTGTACAGGCTTTCTGTAAACAGTTCTGCATAGGCAGCAGTGTTCTCAGGGTTTATGGGGGCTTGAACTCTTGCCAGGTTATCACTTAATAGCAAAAGATTAGTGTTAGAGTAGTTCATGAATATGCCAGGTTTTGCTGGGGGTCTAGGTTTTATTTTTACTTCACCGGAAACCATGTTTTGGTCTGACCTTACCAGGTAAGACATTACAGTAAGGGGTGTGCAGCACTCTCCCATATTAGTGAGGACCAGATCCAGTATGTTTGAACCCCTTGTTGGTGTATTGACTATATGCTTCAGGGAGTTTATGTTTACAAAATCCAGGAATCTCCGTGCTTGTCGTTTGGTATCATATAGGATTCCCAGTTAATAGTGTGGCAATTAAAGTCACCCATAAATATGGTGTTGGTTTGGATGGTTAGTGTGTCTAATAAGTTTAAATACATGGTATGGGTTTCCTGGCTCATAGAGGAGGGTTATAGCTTGCAAGGAAGTAGTACTGGATTTTGCCTATGTTGATTTGAACATGGAACAGCTCAAGTGCATTATCTTGTTTGACCAGCCTTGAAGCATATTTATTTTTTATGTGAACAGAGACAATTTCACCCTTAGTCCCTGCCTGTGAAGTCACTGGTCTAAACGTGTGGAAGGCATTATAACCTTGCACTGTTGGTGTGCTCTCCTCAGCTTTACACTATGTCTCAGTGACCACACAGATGTCAGCATTCTGTAGGGTGAGGAGAGCTTCTAGGAAGTGTAGTTTTTTTGTTTAGACTCCTAGCATTGCTCAGTAATACCTTTAGATTTTGTTGGTTTTGATTTGCTATGTTGGAGGTACTTTCAGTTTGGCATTTCTTAAAAAAGGAACTATGGGGAAGACAATGTTTTAGCTAATATTCAAAAGGCTAGAGGGGAGAGATGCAGACCAGCCCTGGCAAAGAAGCATGGTCTGCTGACAATCTCCTTCCATGCTGACAAATATTGCACACCCTTAGAATAACATCAGAAACTAAGCCAGTTATTAAAGTCAATTATCTTTTGCTTGTATTGTGGCATCATCCTTGGAGTAGGCCAACCTGAGACACATATTCCAAGGGCTCCATGATGTCTCTCTTCATATAGTCTAGGGAGGTATGTCTCAGGTCATTTATTCCCACATGGACTATAACTGAGTCATATTTGTACTTGTGGTCCAATTACATGAGTGCATTCTTAATGTGGTGATTCCTAGCTCCTGATAAGTAACTAACCATGACATTCTCCTTACTCAGCTTGGTGAGAGGAATGTCAGTGCATCTAACAATGGGGTCTCCAATGACTAGAATCTTGGATTGTGTGGTGGCTTGCCTTATTGGCTTAGAGGGAGGTAGAGGCTCCATCAGATGTACCTCTATGTGATGATGTTGGTGTTGCTTTGAAAGAGTACATTTGTGGCTGCTGAGGTTATTTGTTATCTGTACTTCATTTAGGAGGTATTTGTGGTTTAGGAAGGCTACATCTAAGTGCCTCAGCAATATGTCTGTTCTGAATTGTGTGTAGTGGGTGCAGCGTGTGTACTACTGACAACCTTACTGACATCAGGAGTACTATTATGTAAGAGCTTTGTCTCCAGTGACATTGTGTAAATAGATCTCTCACACACCATATCAGTTTGTTTGAGAATTAACTGGTTGTCAGTAAACATGAGGCAATTTCTACATTGCCTCAGGATGCCTATATTCACCAAGCTGGTAATGGAGACATTGGGAAAGTTCATATGCTGTGAGCCACAACGTTTAGCAGCATGACCCTTACTTTGCTGGAGTTGTACTTTGTCACATTTGTAAGTCTGCTCTTGTGACCATGCCTAATAACAGGATTATGGTTCAAACAAGTGCCATATGCCTGACAAAGCAGCGTACTCAATCCACCATGTTATCCCAGGTCTAACTGAAAACATTGAAAGCCAATAGTATCGAATCCCACATAGTCAAGAGGAAATCATTGAACCCTCAATTCAGGAATGACTGGATTTTTAAATGCATTCTTACAGTAAGTAACCTGTTGGCCAGCAAGGTGGACTTCACTCTTTTCGCAACTATAATGTGATCTTGAAGTTGGTATTTTTAGTTAGGGGGTGCGCAGGTGTACCACCCCCACCTGGGTGGGTTGGAAATGGTGCGGTTTTGTTTTTGTTAGTTGTGGTATGAGTGGTTATCCATTATTCCATACTGTTGGATACTGTTTTACCTTAGAATGACACCATAAACTTAATAACATCTTACATGTATGCATCTGCAGGACACTATATAACCATGGCCTGTTGTGATGCATACACAAGCAATAATCTATTGCTATTGGCACTTGCAGTGTCACATAGGCTGATGTAAAATGAACATCCTAACATCCATACACCAAGTTGGGTGCAGTGAGAATAGAACTTTACCTACCTAGGTTTACAGACTACAGAACGCAAAACCTGCCTCACACACCATAGGTTCATAGATAGGTTCATAGATTAGTACTAGGCTAACTGCCCTTGCAAGCCATTTTAAGCCTAGCCAATTATCCCTTGTGAGACTCCAACCCTGCACCTTGTGTTTGTAAGGCAAATACCTTAACCATTAGGCCACCCTCCCATGGCTGAAATCTAACATTTGTGTGACATTAGGCAATCTTATAGTAGATGACATCAGCTGGCCTTGTGCAGGACAAGAGTTTGGAGGTCTGCATCAATTGCAAAGCCTAAAACCAAGCAAAACCATGCCATTGTGGGCCTCCCACTTGTTTTTTGGGAAGATGCATATACGTACACCAAGTGGGTAGAAGTGAGATGAGAACCCGTACATACCTAGTTTCTAGGCTCCAGAGCACAGTATTTAACACACACTCCACAGCTCAAGTCTGAATATTAGCATGACTTTAAGTAATCTTATAGTAGATGAAATCAGCCAGCCTTGTGGAGGACAAGAGTTTGGAGGCCTGCATCAACTGTAAGGCCCAAAACAGTACAAACCCATGTGAGTTTGGAAGTCAGTGTGGGATTCACACTTGTTTTTTAGGTGGATGCACACACACACACACACACACACACACACACACACACACACACACACACACACACACACACACACACACACACACACACATGGGGCTGGAGAGAGTTTAGAAATCCCTACCTATCTAGTTTTACAGACTACAGAACACAGTACTTAACACACCCACAACAGCTCAAGTCTGTTTTATTAATGACTGCAGGTAAACTAATCCTAGAGGACCTAACCAAGCCCTGTGATGAACGCTTGAGAGGTATGCAGAGTCACATTGCTTCTTACTGTCATCTGTGTCTAGTAGCCTAATAGTCAGATAACTGTTTAGTAGCCTAGCTATGTGACAACAGTACTCGTTTTGAGCATATGTGTCTGTTTGCA
This sequence comes from Protopterus annectens, assembly GCF_019279795.1. Taxonomy (NCBI): domain Eukaryota; kingdom Metazoa; phylum Chordata; order Ceratodontiformes; family Protopteridae; genus Protopterus; species Protopterus annectens. Next base: position 1,308,715,035 of record NC_056729.1, read on the forward strand.
TTTGGATGGGCAAACCTGTGGCCACAGTCAATTTACCCTGTCCATGAGTGAGCACACAACATACATTATATAACCTGTTCAGTTGTTGATGCATGTGTGGTGAAATCCAGCAGACGCAGGGGGCTGTAGTGAATGTGTTTTTTTTTTGCTGGCATAGATACAAACAGATGGCTTCACAGTATATGTACAAATTCTTATACTGCGCCATACATTTTCAAGGTGTCCACATGCAGTCTTAGGGAGACATGTGGTCTTGAATAGTAGGGCACTATAACTCTCCACTGTCCAGAAGTTTGCAGCACGTCCACAAGTTTGACTCATATTTACGTGTGTTTTACAGTAAATTGTGGTTTGCTGTCAAATGTGCCATTATTTAGATATGAAATGAGAGAAGACTGACAGAAATCTGAACTTTAGATGTCCAGTAGTCCTCCAAATGCAACACATGTGATTATATGCATATCCACATTTTCTAAGTGCATTAATTAAAGTAGAGCCCTTACTTTTGGTCCTTTGTCCAACATTATATGTGGTTTAGTGCACCTTTCCACTTTATGATTTGGGTATGTAGGGCACCACAGATATACACACATACACATATCTATATCTATCTATCTATCTATATATCTATATATATATATATATATATATATATATATATATATATATATATATACATGTATGATATGTATATGTGTATCTATATAAAGAGAGAGATAGGCATAGATGTATATGTGTATATATATATATATATATATATATATATATATATATATATATATATATATACACATGTATGTTATGTATATGTGTATCTATATATATATATATATATATATATATATATATATATATAGAGAGAGAGAGAGAGAGAGACATGGGTGCATATGTGCATATGCATGTTGGCTTTTTTGGACCTGTTTGCACATTACTAAGCAGTGAGCAAGTGGGAGGTGAATTTCTTATATCAGAGACTTACTATTACATAGCCTATGGCTCCAGCCCACACCTAACTGTACTCCAGTCTGGGATTTTGTTTGTTATGCAGTCTGACCTCTGTCCTTGTTTCTGCACTGCTGTGCTTAGCACAAACTGGCTAAGACTTATTAAATAGGTTGTAGACATGCAGCGTACCACACAAATGTGGAATTAATATAAGAAAGAGGTTAATAATAGTATAACACACACAGAGTCACAGTCCATAAAACACAACTTATTACTAGCTCACATCTAAAATATTTGCTTATCTTGGGATTAGAGCCCTGAATACCATCATACAAGCTAACTGCCTTAGTCCTTTGAGCCACAGAAACAGCTTAACAAAAAGGGTATCATTCATCACACCATCACATGAATAAATATGTACATTGCTGTTCCTCAGTTATCTAACACATACAATGTAAGATCAAATTCTGTATTACTGTCTTGAGACTGTGTGGCATACTAACTGTGTGAAATGCTCATATAGCATAGATGGGTTACTGTAATGGCAGTTACAAGGGGAAACTGCTGTTCTGAGTGGTGGGGGAACAAACCCCATGTTCTGCCAGGATACACACTAGTCTGACTATTATTTAACCTCATTTTTCTAACATCTCCCTTGAATGATGTACCAGTAATCTGTTGCAGTAGGACTGCATGAATATTCCATGCATGAGGCCTACAGATTACAAATGGAGACATGATAGTGGGTATATGTATCTGTAGTCCCATGTGGATGTAATTTCTCTCCAAATAGCCCATTGTAATTACTTGAATAATGTACCAGGTCCATAGCTACAATAATATATCATAATAATCCACTAGAATACTGTGTAGGTTACAGACTTACCTTGCAAATGCAGCATTTGACACAACTGCAGTTCAGGACTGACTCTTGTCTGTGGCAAGTAGTACACAACCAATACATGGATAGGTACAGGATGTGTGAATTGCCTGGCATCAATTTTAATATATATATGTCAGTAGGAGTAAGGTATTAGTCCCTAGGTACCAAGGCTGTCAGTGAATGTGCTATGCATTGTCTCTTAGCTAAAGCCAGTGTGTATAGAGCACACCTACATCTGCCTACAGGGAAATCAGCAGGGGGTTCCTCCTCTGAGTCCTTCTGTAACTGTGGCTGTTGTGACCTAGGCACTTCTGGGGGGATGTGTATCCCTTCCCTTTGCTGATCCTGCTGCAGCTGTTTCTGCAGGATCAGATTATGTAGCATAGCACATACTGTGAATATTTGTGCACATGTGCGTCAAGTATACTGCAAGGCTCTACCAGATAAATCAAGGCACCAAAACTGTGACTTCAGAAGCCCAAACACATGCTTTATGATGTTCCTAGTTTGTGCACGTGTTTCATTATGGCTTTCTATCATTAGTGTGTGTGCATTTCTGATGGGTGTCTTCATCCATGGTTCCAGGATTCATCCTTAGCCAGGATCGCCCAGTAAATGGCCCTGTGGGATGTCCCCCCTAGAAAACATCTGGTACAGCTGTGATGTGTGCCAGATATGGGAGTTGTGATAACTGCCAGGGCTGTCAGCACACACATTCAGGATAATCTCCTGGGCATTGCACATGACTTGGCAGTTGATGGAGTGGTAACCTTTGGGGTTTATGTAGATTCTGCCCTCCTCACCAGGTGGTGCCTTGATGTGTACATGAGTGCAATCTATGGCACCCAGTACTTAAGGGTAGTGTATTACATGGTAGAACTGTTGCATATTGCTGGCCCTCACCTTATGGGAAAGGGGAAAATATATGTGCTCACTGGCATGTGGGAGTATAGCATCCAGGAAGTGGTGAAGTATCCTGGATGCAAATACTTGTGACACCTCCATCATGTCCCCAGCTGGTCTTTGAAAAGTACCCATAGCTACTATCCTAAGGGCTACACATACCTTAGTTTCAACTGGGATGGATTCCCCTCTGTTAGCTCTGGCTCTGAGTTGAGGGCAGCAAAGCTCACTGAGTTATTGTAATATGTCCCTGTCCACCCTGTACTGTTCTACAATCTCAAGCACATGTAGCTCCTGGAAGGTTACGCTGGGCCTGAACACTCTTCTCCTTCTTGGCCTAGGATTATTGTCAGCAGCACCAGCAGCACTGACTTCTGCATCAGACACATACAGATGTAGAATAGCTGCAGCAGCTCCCAGCATTACCTTGGTTAAAATTTCCAAGTCTCTACTTGAATGGTTCAGATTATCGAGGGAAAATCAGAATGTAAGGTTTATGCATACTTTATACAGTTCTGCTGTAGGTGCACCATGTAGCATTGGCTAATTATGATGTAGTTCACCTGCTTAGGATGTAATTGACATGATTTAAAGGCCTTACTTTAGTGCAAGATGCTGTGCTGTGTGCAGTGTATATTAATTGAATACATCTGGTTTCCATTTGTAGCTGTCTAGCTCATGACTGGGATGTGGGTGGTGTGATCACGTGTACAAGCCAAGCTACACCCAAACCATTTGCAGCAAGTGGCATGCTGTGCAAACATGTGCACTAGGCACAAAAAAATCTCCTAAAAGGGACATGACACCCCCCTGATGTCATCCACATCCACTAGGAATATAAACACCGTGTTGGAGCCAACATGAACTAGATATCTGTACACGGATGCTCCCTTTAGTTATTCAATACATCCATGCCATTTACACCTAATTTGCATAATATTCGAGCTTTCACCTTAGAAACTACATGGTTCATAGCCATGTAAGCTGGTTAACATCACGAAAGCACGGTTGTGCAGACCCAACACAAGGTCTTACAGTACTTTTGTCTACAGTACATTGTACTGTACTTTTACATATTTTTTTTTTATTTTTATGTTAAACATGTTTGCACAATCCAGTGCATAGCACAAACATGCAGGAATTAAAAAAAAAAAAAAACTAAATATTAATTTGACGTAATTCCTGCTGTTTTCAGACATCCACAGGGTATGATTCGAACATTTATGTATGGGCTCTTACTTTTACCGGTAATTACCGGTAATTAAAATAATACTGGTATTATGTCCATATTTGTGGACATTTACATCCCCTTCTTTCCATATTAGTAGTGTACGTGGAAAATTTCTGCTTACACTACTAACATGGACACAGAGTCTACACGGATGCATTACAGGTTGTTGGATCACTCCATCTGGTTAATTTGCATAAAATGCACCTATTAAGCCAAAATTTGCATTGCACAAATTGTTCCGTAGTTGAGCATGCATGCATGCGATTAAGTGCTGCTACACAGAGTTTATTAAATCTAAAATTATTTGCGCCTGTGTGAGCATTGAGGTGTGATGCGCACACAGAAAAAAGTTTTGTGTATGCTTTATTGAATTTCCCTGAAAGTCTTCCAACTGAAAGAAAGTTACATGATAGTCGAACAAAAATTAAACTCCTAGCACAAAGCAAACTCTATTATATAAAAGTACTGTTTTCATCATAAAATAAATTGTAGATTTTTTTTTTCCTCTGACAGTAACTTATCTGCCCAGCAATGAAGAAATGCTAGTTGAACATCAATCCTTGATACTCAGTGCTCTATAAGAAATATAAGAAAATTCAGTTAGAAAATGAGTACCTAACTGAATGTATTAAGAGGGAGCAAGTCCCTAAAGGACTACAAATGTGGAAATATCCAACCGGGTTGGAAAAGGATTCACATCTTTACAAAGAACTTTTGGGATTTTTTAACAGACAAGGCTGTGAATTGTTATGTATTCTTATTGTGGATAACAATAAGAAAATGGCATTATTGTTAAGAGAAATTAATCAGGTAGATGTCAATATTAAAAATGACTTATTGTTTGAATCTAAGAAAAATGTTTTTAATGCTGTGTTTGATACTGTCTATAACGAACTCAGTGATTTAAAAGGGAGAAAGGAAAGGAAGTTATGTAGGGACAAAATGGATTATGAGAAGGGTGTGGCTTATCCAGACCCCCCAAGAGGGCAATTTAATCAAATGACTAGTAATCACAGTACTTATACATTAGGGCAAGCTTGTGAGACACAAGATGATAAGGAAGGAGAGGAAATCCCTTTAGAACAAGCCCCCCTCAGGAGATCGGAGAGGCTAATCAACCAAAGACAGATGAGGTCGAATTATTACAGTCCTCGATCTGCACCACGGAGGGGGAGGGGGGGATGGAACAACTACCTGAGATAAGCAGCCCATCACATACTGAGACTGAGAATGTGATTCTTTCAATTGTGACTAATGATTTGGGTGACTTCAGTATTTATAATTACAGTAGTCTTACTATCACTAGGGAATGGGCCGATTTTCTATCCAAAGGTATGAATTTTGTGCCTACTAGCAAGGGCAACATAGTAGATGTTATGGTGCAGTTAAAACTATTTACAAGGAAATTAAATCTAGCTTTATTTTTTCCTGATAGTAATTTTACTTGTGGCTCAAACCTTAGAAGACCAAGTACCTTTCAACCTCCCAATCACCCTTTGGTACAAATATTTGAGGTTCTATGTGAAAACGACATTAGAACACGATTGGGTTATAGGCATAATGACTCACCCATAGACAATTTAAAAATAGATGAGAAGGGTATTTTGAGTGAAATTTTACATCAGACTAATATAAGACTTATGAAACCGGACAAGGGTGGGGGTCTGGTTATTATGAATACTGATGATTACAATAGTAGAATGTTTGACATACTATATAGTGAAGTGTACACTGAGACCTCACGAAATGAATTAAACATAGCATATCGTAACATTGACTTAGAATTGGAGCAACTTTTACTGAATGGACAAATCACACTAGACACGCACAACTACATTTTAACCAAACATCCCAGGATTCCCACCATATTTGGAATACCAAAAATTCACAAATCAATACACAGTCCACCTTTAAGACCCATTGTAGATGCTAAAGCCTCCAAAACATTTAGTATAGCAAAATACATTGACAGTATGACTAAGGGGGTCCTTGATAATCGGACTACTATAATTAAGGACTCATGGGACTTCCTTGGTAAAGTCAATCAGAATATGTATGACAGTAACCTCATCCTGGTGACTATTGACATCTGTGACCTGTTTTCAGTTATACCACATGATATAGGTCTGGACTGGTGCTATGAGTTTCTATGCAGTAATTCGTCATTGAATCATGACACCATCTTGACCATCCGTACTTGTATGGAGATGGTTTTGGAAAACAATTTCATTACATTTGAAGGACATTTATTTAAACAAAGGCTTGGAGTTTCCATGGGTGCATGTTGTGTACCAATCTTCGCCAACATTGTCTTAGCACATTGGGAAGATCAATACAATTTTAACTCTGAATTCAGGACTTCATGGGTATTGCATGGGCGATACCTTGATGATATTGTCCTGTTTTGGAATCAATCAGAACAAGATTTGAATAGGTTCTTTTCGTACATGAACAGTACCACCAGTTTTTTGAGATTTACTATGGTCAAGGATCTAAATTATATTAATTATTTGGATATTACCATAAAGAAAGATTATGTGAACAACTGTTTTATTTCCCAACTATATAGGAAACCAACCTATTCTAACACATTATTACATTTTACTAGTGCACATCCTTTGCATCAGAAGAAGGCCCTGGTCAAGGGCCAATGTGTTAGATTAGCCAGGATGGTGTCTGACATTTACGACTTTACCAAGGAATGTGACAATTTGTCCAATATGTTTCAGAGAAGAGGTTATCCAGAGCCTTTTCTATCAAACATCATTCAGGAAGTTATAAATAAGAGGACCAGTGGACACTTTAGAGCCCTATTGGGCAATAGGGATGGCCACAATAATGTGAGGCACAATAATACTATTTTTACACATGCACTGACACTCACATATTCTGCAGATTTTGAAGAAATCAAATACATAATACATAAATATTGGAAGCTTTTTGATAATGATATTGGGGTCTTGGACAAGATAGGTAAGAGACCCACTATAGTTTATAAAAAGAGTACATCAATAAAAGGACTACTTGAAAAGGCAAACCTAATCTCACTAGAGGTGGCACGTATAAATGTGGTAGATGTCCCCAGTGCCCTTTCATGATGGATACAGACAAATTTAATCTTAAGAATTTTGGATCCATTACTAATAAAAAGAAAATGTTTTGCTATACTAAGGGGGTTGTTTATATTGCAGTATGTAAAAACTGCCAAGGTTATTATGTGGGGAAAACAAAAAATGCTTTTAGACTTAGAGTCTACCAACATTTATATGACATCAAGCAGAAAAATATGAAGAATGCATTATTTAGGCATATTAATGACCAAAGTAATCACAGTTTTAGTTGTTTTATTCTTGAACAAGTTGATTTGGGACAAAGGGGCGGACCTGTTGAGGAATATTTGGAGTACATTGAGTTAAAGTGGCAGATCAGACTGAATGCATACTCCCCTCCAGGTCTTAATGATAGAATTTCTATAGCACCACTTTTGAAACTTAAACAGTTATTTATGTTATGATTTATTTATATTGTCATTGGTATTTTTGCCTTATAACATTCTTTACATGTGACACTATTGATTTAACATTTGGTTAGTTGACTTTTTGTGTACTTGCAAACAGGGGGAGTATTCATTACTACCTTACACTTCCTGTGATGTTTCTTAATTGAAAGGAAATGATGTGGGGTAATATTTTACTAATTGACTGGGTGTGTATTTAAGGAGTTATCAGCCAGCAATTCACTGTTCTGAAGAAGTCTGAGTATTGACGAAAGCGCTTAACTTGTTGTTTTATCATTTTTAAACTGTGACTTTATGTGTATTTGTACTTCATTTTGATCATTGGATTGAGTAAAGAAAGAATTTTTTCATTATTCGGGTTCCGTCTCGTTGGATACCACCCTGCATCTGCTGTTCATCCTATGCAAGATATAATTCATATAGTTGAGGCGACTGCAGCAGTGATCAAACAATGAACATGTAATGTAATGCCAAATGACAGACTCACTTCAAAATATGAATAAAATCTTCTACATTTAGACTTCTTTTCTTTATTTTTTCCTTCTGGTGGATATCTTGTTTAGTCATAAAGGTTGTTGTGGTTGATCCAGGCCATTAGCTGTTAAAAAAATTGTTCAAAAGCTGAAAACACAAACTGCAATGGTGTTAGAGAGCTCAGTTATAAGCACAAATTTTCTTTACTCCAACCTTTACAGTCACTTTGCTTCCCATTATTTTGTATCTTACTCCTCCTCATACTGCACTTATTTCCTAACCTCCTACATTTCCTCCTTCTCTCACACTCCATCACTAACTACAATTCCTCCTCTGTCCATTTATCTTCCTGCTCATTTCTGTAATTTCTCTTTTCATATCTCTCATCAATTTTTCATCTACATTACTACTAGTCTGTCTGCATGTTATTACTAACCTCAAAAACAGCCCAGTTTGATATTTTCCCTGCAGCCATCATGCTATAAATACATGGACTATTATTCTATTTTATTTTTCTAGTCAATAAATAGCCAATACATGTTATTGTGTCACTTTTTTGTGTTAAAATGTTATATTCATTGTAAGAGATATTTAAAAATCATGTAAATAACCTCATGTACAGATGTTTTACCCTGTAATTATAAATGTGCATTCATGTGTAACTTAAATTTATTTAACAGTTGTTGACCAGGAAAGTCCGACTAGGACACAGCCTATTTTTAGCAGAGGCATGGGGAGAAACACTTTAGAAGCATGTCTTTGGAATGTGAGAGGAAACCCATGCGAACACAAGAAGGACAAACATACTCTGCACAGAAGGCACCCTAGCTGGGAATCAAACTGGAGAACCTCTTGTGAGGTGACAACATTTACTGCTGCACCACTACGTCACCGAAATGTAGAGCTTTTCTCCCTGGGCCTCTGGTAAAAAGGGTTTTACTCATTCAGACTTTTCCCAGTCAGCAAAGATAAATAAAATAAATAAATACATAAATAAATAAATCTTAAGCTTGCCTGGTAGAAAAGGTAACTGTGCAGCATATAACCATGGGAACATGCATTTTAAGTACATGCCATTTTCACTGTAACTGAGAAACTTCATGGACATGGCTTTCATTTGAACAGTGACGCTGGAAATCGTCGGTTCCAAAGCACAATAAAGTCTGTCAATAAGATCTTTGAAATTCAGGATGATCCACTGAGGAAGTTTAGCACTGCTAGAGAAATAAAAAAATAATGTAGCATGGCAATCAATGGCTTCCTGGACATCAAAACAATTACTTTTTTCATGCTTGATTCTTATCGTAATAAGACAGAATGTATTTTTCTGTCATAAAAATTGCTCTTTGGACACAGCTTAATCATCATCTCATACAAAGCTACAATCATGGTGGAAGTATCAGATATAGTTGTCTTTACATCAAAGTATTGCTTGTCACTCATACAGTGAAGGGTACCAGTGACATTTGATCTTAGCTATCATCCCTGCTGGGAGTCCCATTTCCATAAAAGCTGTATTAGAGCTATACATGTCAGGCAGAGTAGCACTTTAAAAAGCCTTTGGCTTATTCACCAGCAAGGCCATGGCCATATGATTTTCCCTCATTTCTTGTGTAAGCAGAAGAAAACATTACATTTCTTATTTTGAAAGTTTAAGTATGCACAAAATACGGATTATTCAAAATCACAGCATAGAACGTCCTTTAGAAAACTAAAAAAAACAATTAAAACAAGAACAAAAGAAAATTTGAACTGTTAAAAAATAAATAAAACTGTATTTTCTAAGACATGGGAAGACAAACCAACAAGGACATTAGAGCAGAATTCCTAAGAAATAGGAGTGAAAAGCATGGGAATATTTAAGAGTATTTCATGTTTTAACGTCTTGTGAAAGAGCTGGTGACTACCAATTATCCTTGGTTACAGGATTCATAACAGTGAAAAATAGAGCAAACCAAGTAAATAGTGGCAAAAATAGGTTCTAGCTAAGTAGCAAGAGATGAAAAGAGCATTCAGAAACATGCTGAGAAGGGCTGAATGATACCATTGAAAATATTATGCAACTTTGTTTTTTCTTGAAGGGATGGTAATCCAGGAAACCTGTGCTTTAAGTTCCATTTGAAATTGCAGTCTTATGCTTTCAGAGAGTTTTCAGCCTAAGGTTTTTCAAATGCATGACTAGTTATACTGTGAAATTGATTCTTTAAAGCTGAAATGAATTCCACACAGGACTCATTTCCTAACAGATGACTGGAAGCTAAATACTTTCAGCAAGAGTGAAAATGAAACATTTACTGATCTCATGCTGTCATATTTGTAAATTGCCATTGCTTTGATTTCTTATTGAGGCATTATTTACATGTATATTATTTAGCAGCCTTGAACTCCAGTAAGTGTGATAATAATCCTCTGTGATTATGGACTAATTTGCAAGCAAGTTGTTAAAGCTGTTTTGCAATTTGAAATGGAAGTCTCCATTATGTACAGCATGGGTTAGGTAAAAGTCAAATCATACTGAAATCTGTTCATTGCCAGACAGGAAGCAGAGCACAAAGGTTTAGTCCAAATAAAATCACTTAATTTAGCAGATCTAGGAGACTCTCTCTCTCTCTCTCTCCCTCTGATACTCTCCCTGTTTTCTTATTGCCAGACAGGAGATTAAGAGATGCAGTAATGGAAGTCATGGTGCATTCTTCTACAAACGTTGCTGTCATTGCACCTAGGATTCCAAATAAATGTATTATATTCTATCACAGGACTTACCATATTAGTATGCACTGGGAAAAAAACTGCTATTCTTCAGAAACAACTACCCATTTATGTAGTAAGCTAATCCACAAAATTCAAGAAAATATCGATGTTCAGATGCATTTTTATTGCTTTCAGTAAAATCTGTAATCCACCATAATTCAAATAATGTGGAATGGATTCATTAAAATAATAAAATTACACTATCTATGTTTGTGGAACTTCAACACTCTTTACATTATGTAGGGCTTTTAAACAGGGATTAAATAAATGTGGTATGAATAACTGCATTCTGCCTGATTTGGTTATTATAGAATGAGTATGTTTGTAATGGCATGTATTCAGCAAAAACCTGACCAAGATGGTTTTCATTATAGTTCCATGCAGGCCATCAATAAACAGTTCAGTTGAATTAGTTGCAAAGTACAGGCAATCGCTCATGGAATTAGAGTACAAGTGTAAATCACGGTTGTATCTGAAATGAAAATAAGATGTACAAAAACTGTGGAGAAGATAAGACAGGTACTACTTTGTGCAGTGAAGGAGAATCATGAGCATAACACAAGAGGCGCTAACTATCTGACTCAGCAAAGTGATGAGGCTCGTTCAGTCAGTACTATACACATTTGTGCGTGTAAAAATTTTACAAAACTATAAAATAGCTACAATACCCTCATGCAGGAGTAGCAGTGAGGTGATTATATGTTTTTTTTGCTTGTTTTTATAAACCTATATCACATATATCATAAAACAAAAGAAATGGGCAAGTATTTATATATATATATATATATATATATATATATCACAAAAAAAGGAAAAGGTGTATATAAGGTTATTATCCATGTTATGGTTGCTAACCAAGGTTGGGCCATTTCAGGTACATGATGCAAAACATAGGACCATGATATAAAAAAGTGGGAGGAAGAGGGGTCATGGCTATGTAAATATATTTATTTTTCCACAAAAAGTACTGTAGATAAGCACAACAGCTCCCTGCTTGTCCTACATGAGGGTATTGCACTTATTTTGCAGTTTTGTAAAAGTTTTACATGCACAAATGGGTATTGTTCTGACTGGAAGAGCCTTATCAGTTTCCTAATTTACATAGTTAGCACCTCTTGTATTATCTCTTGTCTTACCTTGTGGAGGCTTGTCAAAATATAATGATAGATGTCATGGTTTCTTTTTATCTGGGCATTTTAGGAAAACAAGCATTATAATATGTTTTTGTTTATTCATGGGTTCATAGTTACGTACCAGTTAACTAGTCTATAGACCATTTCAAGCCTAGCCAACTCTCCAAGGTCCCCCTAGCTTCAAAGAGGGCAAGACAAGATAGACTGGCAGGGGTTGGGTAGGCATGGGGGTGGGAATGGACTGCCCATACAATTATCTAGGTTTACCTTGAAGGTGGCAAGGCTGATGCTCTGCTTGACATGTTTTGGAGGTTTGTTCTACAGGTGAGAGATATATTGAAATATGACTCTATCATGCTAAACATGTCTTATTTATCTTTTGATGATGATTTTGTTCTTTAAACTGGGTATTTGAGGGACCATTTTTTCCATGAAGGAATAGGAGGTCAGAGAGTGTTGATTTCATGGCTAAAAGGCTAGACACAGCTCTCCATGGTAGAATTTATAGCAGGCTGGGTACAAAGAGGGGCTCACCACTCAGTCCTGATAACAAAGATATTTATGGCCACTGATCTTTTTCGCTATGAATTTCTGAGGTGTCTCAAGTTGAGAGATATGTTTAGACAAATGTAAGCCAAAAGATGCATTACATTCAACATTTGGTTTACTGATATACAAGAGACAGAGAGATAAGAATTATTTGGATCTAGTAGAGATGCCTTTGGAAATTAGATGAGATAGATAAAAGGTTTTCTGGACTAATGTGGTGGAGCCAATAAGGAATTATAAACAAAAGTGCCCAGATCCTTTACAACAGTGTTTAATTGGAAGGCTGTGTCACCTCTGTGGTATGTGAAAATATTTTGTTTCAGTTGTTAACATGGTATAACCCATGTTGGAGCAATTGTGAGTAAGTAGACTGAATAAGAACACCCAATTAACAATCATCTGCAAATATAGATAACATAGGTCAGGATAATAATATCCAATTCACAGTTATCTGCAAATACAGATAACATAGGCCAGGACTACTGGCCTGGAGGTTTGATAAATAGATGCCAAACAAGAGAGGGGCCCACACTTAGCCCTTCCACTAGTCACATTTTTGATTTCAGAAGTGGCACCTATGAATCTAATCACATGTATTTTGACAGATAACCATTTAACGTAAGGAGGACACCCACACCTCAAGGTTGATGGCAACGCACGATGCATCGGAGACCATCCAGGTGCAATTAACCATAGGCAAGACTGCTCTGCAATTTGTAGCATGTTACAGGCCACCCTCTCAAACTCAGGAACCTCACATGGCCTTCCTGAAAACATTGGAGGGGATAAATGTATCTCCAAACACCATCATACTAGGTGACTTCAACTACCCTAATATAGACTGGGAACACTACTCAAGCCCGAACACTCTAACCCAAAGATTCCTGGAGTTCATAAACTCAAATGCCATGGAACAACTAGTCACCATCCCCACAAGAGGTGAAAACATACTTGATCTCATCATCACGAACATGGGATGAAAATGTTCAACACCGGAAGTATACCCCTCACTGGTGAGATCAGATCATAAACTAATCTCGCTGGAGGTCCTCATCCGCCCCCACCTGAAACAAAAAGACCACAGTGAAAAACTTCTCAAAAGCCGATTTCACACTTCTAAAACTAGTGTGGTCTCCTTTAAGGCCCCTGAGCCAGTGGTAAACATTACTCAAACCGCTGAATCACTTACAAATGCCTTCTACCAGCACCTACAGGACTGCATGGATCAGGCAATCCCAAACAAAACTAAGACTCTCTATACCAAAGGCAAGCGTCCAGTCTGGTGGACCCCAGCCATAAACAAGCTCTACAACAAAAGGAGGAAGCTACTACAAGATAGAGCAAAATCCTTGAAAGGTAAGACACCTTTGATCATTATAAGTAAAAACTAAGAGCTCTCATAAAATCATCAAAGGCAAATTTTGAGAGAAAAATCGCCAAGGACTCTAAAGACAATCATAAGGCCTTCTTTAGCTATGTTAGAAACCTAGGAGGAAACTCCCAGATATGCTCAGAATTAGTTCAAAATGATGTGAAAATTACTGAACCTACACACATTGCTAACATACTGGCTGACAGGTTCAGTGCAAACTTCTCCCCTCCCCAAAAGGAGAGATATCTATTCCAGAGGATTGTAGCCCCCAAACATCTCCAACGCCCAGGTGAGAACTGCCCTCACTAAGGCAAAAACACAGCATCCATGGGACCGGATGGTGTCCCCGGCTGTGTGCTTCATGAACTCAATGAGGAATTAAACCCACAGTTAGGACAGCTGTTTAATCTTAGCCTCACCTCAGGATACGTACCCAAGGAGTGGCACACGGCGACTGTGGTCCCACTTCATAAGGCGGTGCCTCCACAGACCCTGGAAATTACCGCCCCATTAGCTTGACAAGCCTTATCTGCAAAGCCATGGAGAGGATCATAATGGAACTCATAAATAAAGACATAGGGAACTTGCAGACTTTGGATCCAACCCAGTTTGGCTTTGTCAAAGGCAGATCCTGCCTCTTAAACTTGGTTGACTTTTTCGAGACAGTCACCAAGGCCATTGATGAGGGAAAGGCAGTCCATACAGCCTACCTCGACCTGGCAAAGGCCTTCGACACAATACCCCACTCAGGTATCATCGAAAAACTCATCAGCTTGAATGTAAACCCATACATCACAAGATGGGTTGCAAACTGGCTAAGCGACAGAACCCACAGGGTCAGAGTTGCTGGAGCCATGTCAGACTCAAAGCCTGTCACAAGTGGTGTCCCACAGGGCTCAGTCCTGGGTCCACTCTTGTTCGGCATCTACTTTTCTGAAGTACAAGCAAACACAGGAGGGTTATGGCTGACAAAGTTTGCAGATGACTGCAAACTGGGCGCCATAGTCGAAAACACATCTGACACAGATATCCTCCAGGAGGGCCTCACAGAAACGGATAACTGGTGCCAGAGCCATGGCCTGACGTTAAACGCCAAAAAATGCATAGTCATACCCTTCGGGAAAAACAAGGTTACCCCTAGCTACCATATAGGTGACAATCCACTGAGCACAGAAAAAGTCATCAGGGATCTGGGGACCCAAGTTGACAGCAGTCTTTCGTTTGACACTCATGTTGCTAAAGTAGTTAGGAAAACCTTCTATATCGCCCACCTGATCATGAAGGGATTCACATCTAGATCAAGGGAGGTCATCGTCCCCTGTACTCATCACTCATTAGACCTATGATTGAGTACAATGCCCGTTCGAATGTATCTGACCAGACACCTGATGCAGCTTGAAAGGCCCCAAAAGTTCCTCACCAAAAGGATAAAGGGTCTCAAAATATGTCTTATGCTGCCCGACTGAAAGAACTCCAGCTTTATTCAGTCTCATACCGCTTGCTCAGAGGTGACCTGTGCCTGACATATAAGGCCATGTCAAACCCAGATTTGATGAATATGCTTCACCTCAAAAAATCTAGATCCCTCAGAACCACAAGGGCTGGAGACTTAAACCTTGACACGGTTATAAATAGAACGTGCTGGAGGGACAGATTCATCACCCAGAGACTCCCTATGCTGTGGAACAAAATCCTGGTACATGTGAGGCAGAGCACCTCGCTGGCCTTGTTCAAGAGGAATCTTGACCAATGGATGGGAGATCGCAGATATACCCCAGGGATTACTTCAGTGTCACTGCTTGACAGAGGCACAGAAAAATGATAGGCATAGTTTTTATTCAAACTAAAGGGGTGGCGAAAGCCACATAACTATGGGCTAGGCTTATAAATGCCCTTGGGCAGATAGCCTAGTATGAACCTATGAACCTATGAACCTATGAACCTATATTAAGATTTACAAGTCTGTCAATAATGTCTGCATGGTAAATGGTGTCAAACATCTTGACTAGGTCTAGAAAAGCTGAATGAAATTCATAACCAGTATCCGCTTCTTTGTTTTTTTTTTTTTTCAAAGACACTTATTATGTTAAAAAGGCAGAAACTTCCTTTGAAAAGGTTGAATAGATTTGGGTCCAGGTTTAAGAATTTTTCAATATCCAGATTAATTCGGTCTGCAATAATATGCAGCATAGCTTTACATATGAGGCTAGTGAGACTATTGAGTTTATAGTTATCTGGGACCTTGTTTGGGGCATCCTTGGGTGAATGTGTTACAATGGATGTTTTCCAGGCTTCAGGAATGTAATCAGTAGAGAGGCTTAGATTAAAGAGGTTACACAGGGTTTCAAGTAGGGGATATTTGACACCAATAACTGAGCAACCTGGCATATTATCATGTGCTGTGCATAAGGTGTACTTAGCTTTGGAGGAGGCTGAGAGAACTTGATCCATAGTAATTAAAGTGGGTGACTGGAACTGTGGACCCTGTATAAGTGTAGTCTTATGATAAGTAGAAAGAAACCTCTTATAAATAAATATTAATCAATTTCCTTCTTGAGTTATATAATTTATTTCTATGAAGATTCCACTGTAGTATTTTTTTTTTTTATTTCTCTTTATATTTAGTGTAGCAAGGGACTTCCTTATCAAAACAACTATTTAAGTGGGAGTAATTAACTAAAAATAACTACATAAAAAGTTACAGTTGCTTAAATTCTACCCTGGCCTGGCACCATAGATTTGTGGTTTAGGTTCACAGTAGTTAGAGTATTGTGATTTGTTGCAGGATCTGTGTTCCCAAGCTCTGCTGGATATAGTTTTTTGTCTTTTTTGACTGGATTACTGAATTAGCTTGCCTACTACATCCTGTACTGACTGCTGTGGTAGAACTTGCTCAACAATGGGTAGTACATAAAACAGCTTTTTCCATAAGAAGCCTGCCTAGCTAAACTCAATACTCCAAACCTTCAGACACTATGAACTGCACTGAGCATAAGTAAGATGCTCTAAGCTGCAGTAAGATATGCCAGAAATAGTATCCCCCACTACCACTCTAGGATAACTAAAGTGCCTCTCCACAAGTAGTCACCCAAAACTACCTAATTCGGCAAGTATCATCACCCCTGCATCCCAGAATGTAACCCAACTACCTACCCAGCAGGTACCAAACTTCCTGTCCCTCAAATCAGAACTGCCAAAGCCATGGACAAGCGCATTCACACAATTTCTGTAGCCAGCCTAATTGAGATGGGCATCTTGAGACAATGTAAGAATTGTCTCATGCTGTTTGACAACCACCTATTACTTAAATAGCACAATGCATTCTGTGATAAATGTACATATATAATGACACTGCAGGTTGAAATCTCACATACATTCAACGGTAATGCCAGAGCCATCAGCACTCCCACCCAAAACACACCTTCTCATAGCCTACAAAAGCACATAAAATATCATATGCTGATGTTCTAAAGCTTACCTTCCCAAGCTACAAAGACCTCCAAAATGTAACAAGGGCTTTAAGCACCCTCAGAAACACTCCAAGGCTGCAAAGCTTACCACTTCACATAGCACTAAAGACCCAATGTCACTGATGTTGAGCTCATAAGGTAGGCATCCTACCCAACAAAATCTTCTAGTCATAGTTGACTCCATTATAAGGTATACTGATGCACCACTCACAAGGATGAGTAAGAAAGGGCAATGGTCAGTTCCTCTATGGTGCCTGGATTCAACAGATCATGCATGCACTGAAGTAATTTAACTGCAAATACCAGTATGACTCTTTCTTAGTACATATGGGTGTAAACAACTTGAGATGTATCTCTCTGGTTTATATGAAGACAGGCATGATGGTACTCTTGGACTATGTATTCCAGGCAATTATGAGCTCAGCAGGAAACAGCATCCTACCTTCCCTAAAGATAATGCTTCAACACAAGCAAAAATAATTAACTTCGTTAATTGGCTAAGCTTTTGGTGTCATTCAAAGAGGGTACAATAGATGTCAGCCTGGGTGGACATGATTTACAAGCCATGCTGCATCACCAGAAATTATTTGCACCTGTCCGTTCTAGGTTTTCAAATATTGGCTAATATGTTATCCAACCCCATTGTATCCTTTTTAGGCAACCAGATAAACCTACCGATATAATGAAATGAACAAAGGAAAATATAAAGGTGTTGATCAATGCTAGGATCATAAACAAGTGAATTCACTCCCTGAAAACCCCCTCACTTTGGAAGATATTGATGTCTGCTAAACCTCTGTAATGTGGTTTAAATTGGTGGAGAGTATTCTGACCGTAAAAGGAGATAACACCATCTACACATTTAGATCAGCTGCTATGCAGGAAGGGGAAAAAGGTAGCTGTGTCTCAGTCTTATTCAGAAGAGAGTCACATCAAGGCCAGTACAGCAGCACAATGTTCTAGAACCTTTTCACGTCCATCTCAGCATCAGCAGTGTCCCTTACCACATTCTATCTAGCAAAAGAATGCCCTCTATGACATAGACATACCATAGACTCTACTTATATAAATTGGATAATAAAGTTTTATGCAAACATTATCATAATGTGCTTTACATGAGAACATTACAAATGTACAAAAGGCCTGAGAATGAATCTCAGGCCTTTTGTAAATTTCTAGACATCTACTTCTGTGTGATATCCTGGCAAGTTTCAAATCTCCCCATCCCAGGAAAGTCTACTGCTGATATTGAAACATTCACTTCTAACTTACATCAGTACGTAAACAACTGCATACAAGCAGCTATACCCAGCAGAAGCAAGCACGGGGTGAATGCTAATAACAAAACTCCCTGGTGGAACTACAATAACAATAAACTTTATAACAAAGGGAAGAACATTGTGAACAAAAATAAGAAGTGTAACATCCAGCATGTTAGAATTCCCTTCATTAAATCAAATAAGAATCTCAGGAGTCTAATTAAAGTCACCAAGGCCAAATGTGAGGCAAAATCAGCCACTAGGGCCAAGGACAAACACAGCTATGTCTGTACTCTCAAAAGCATTAAGCAGTAATGTGCTGAGCTGATTCTGAATGACACCACCTATACTGAATCAGAAGATGTAGCAAACCTGCTGGCTGATAACTCCCCAAACATCTCACAAGAAATATCAGAAAACAACATGACTCCAGCTATCACATACACGATTTCATATATAAAGCCATGGAAAGACTTAGTATGGAATTAATAAGTACATAGGAAACTTCCAAACCCTGGACCCATCCCAGTTTGGTTTCTTTACAGCAGGTCATGTTTACTTAACTTAGTGGAATTTTTCAAAAAAAGTCACCAAAGGAAATGATGAAGGAATAATGGTACATACTGCCTACCTATACCTGATCAAAGCTTTTCACACAGTAAGCCACAAAGGCATTGTAGAAAAGCCTAAAAATTATGAATAAATCCCTACATCACCCACTGGATTGCTAACTGGGTCACAGACATGACACAGAAAGTCAAGATAGGAGAGGCTACCTCCACAAAAAGACCACTCACTAGTGGAGTCCCACAAGCCTTGGTTCTGGAACCACTCCTGTTTAGCATCTACTTATTGGAAGTCAAAGCAAACATCAAGGGTCTTTGATTGACCATTCTTGCAGTGGGCTGCAAACTGAGAGCAATCACTGATTCCCCAAAAGACTCAGCCATACTTCATGAGGGCTTGTTCCAAACAAATAACTGGTGCCAGAGTTAGGACTAAAGCTAAATGCCAAAAAATATGCCCTATTGTATCCTTTGGGAAAATGACTGCCCCAGGAAACTACCACATTCAAAATACACCATTAAGAGTGAATCCAGTAGTTAGAAATTTAGGAACATAAGTAGACAAGTGAACTAGAATTCAACCAGTATGTGCATGCTGTTGTGAGAACATCTTTTTATACTGTACTGCTCGGCATATAAGCAGAGAGATAGCATCCTGGTCCAGAGATGTTATTTTCCAACTGTACTCATCTCTCAGCAGGACCATCATTGAGTATAATGTGTTCCAAATTAGAATTTACTAGTTTGGAATGTCCATCAGATGGACTATCCCTAAAAAAGCATTAAGAGGACAGCAAATGATTTAAGCCAGAATGTGAAAGACTTGGAAAGAGAGATATAGACCATCCCTGCAAAGCAGGAAGGCTCATCAGCCATCTCATCCCAAGCTGGCACATACTTCAGCTACCTAGCTAATTATTAAAGCCAATTATATAGTCTTTTACTCTCAGCTTACTTCTGAGTGATGACAAAAAATCCACTCAAGGCCATTTTGTCTGTGACAAATGCACAGCAAGCTCAATCAAATCCCTCTGGATGTCCCTCTGGCTAGTAAGCCTATTGTCATTCACCCCACATAGACCATTATCTGGCCATAATTGTATTTGTTAGGATGTAGAGGTCTAAAACCTCTTGTTATATCCCATATCCTGGCTCAAAAAAAGGCAGTTGACTGTCACCCTGCTTTTATGCAGCCTGGAAAGAATGGTGTCTGTTATGCCTGATAATAGTCACCTATTACTAAAACATTAACATAGTTAGATGCAATGTCAGTGAGCCAGAAAGGCTTGAAGTGTGCACCCTTGTGACTCTTAGAGATATATAGAATGGCTGTGGGTGTGAAGGGTGAAGGTGGTTGTGTTGTTGTGTGAACTAATGTCTGAGGTTTATTAGACTTTAGCCTGGGAGGCTTAGGCAGTGTTTTCTTAACAACCTCAGCATAAGCTGGTTTAGTGAAAGGGCCATGTGCTGTGTGTATATCTGTGTTGTGTTCTGAGGTGAGAAGGTAGACTCCAAGTTAAGTTACATCTCTCACATGTTGCACCATTATGAGATAGAAATAAAGAGTTTTTAGTAAGCATGAGACAGTTCCTCCGCTGCCGATACATAGTACAATCAGGCTGGCTACAGAATATGCAGATAATTTCTGACTCCATCAGTCATTTCTAAATATTTCGTCATACCTTCCTATTGGGCTAAGAATTGTGATCTACTGGCAACAATAAGTTTTATTTTCATTGAAGACAGCTTCTATATCCTAAGGCAAGGAAAAATAAAGATTTTGTTGCTGACTGTCTTTTACAAATGTACTGACTGATGTGGTATTAGTAAGTCTATGTTCTCCAAAGGTCCTTTGTGTAGGCATAACTCAGTTGTTGAGTACCGGCACTATTTACTACATCAGTGAATGCATGTGTATGTGTAAGTACATGCCTCTGTGTGTGTGTGTGTGTGTGTGTGTGTGTGTGTGTGTGTGTGTGTGTGTGTGTGCGTGTGTGTGTGTATGGGTGTTTCTGAGTGCAAATTTTCCTCAGCTGAAATATACATTGCTTGTATGCATACATTTATGCCTATGTATCTATCTATGGGCATGCTTGAATCAATTATTTATAGAATACAGGCATCACATGTGAAAGTGGAAATGAAAAAATACTGTTTTGCTGTGAAATTGACTTTATTTATTCTGTTTATTTGTTAAACTACTTATATTCCTAATACAAGGCATTGCATGCATAAAGGAATATAATGCTACAATATTAATAATAATTACAATAATGGGATATAACAATCAGTAAATTAAAAATTAAGATAGGTATAAACTTGAGGAAAGCTGCTAAGATGATTTAGGCAGACACTCATACAGATTGCCTTTGATATCTCTTAAAGGAAGACTCAGAACTGTATACCTGAATCAAGAAAGATAAGTGATTCAAGAGGGTCAGAGTAATATAGACCAAAACATAGCTTATTGATGTTCTAGGAATGGTCCCTGGAACAGCTGGTAGCCCCACATCTGCTTGTCTGAATTGTCCTGTTGAGGCACAGAGATTCACTAACTCCTTTAAAAATCTCTGACCAAGACCGTGAAAGGTTTAGTAGACAATAGGCAAGATTATAAACATACAACTGGCACCAACTAGCAGCCTGTACTGGCCATACAGAACAGGTATTATATGGCACATATGTGGTATCCCATTGCTAAGTTATGCACCCACTGCTGCAATGCTAGGTCACCATCTGTCAGCTCAGGTAGATGATACTGCTGTACTCCAGCAGGACACTATCACTGCAAGAACCACTGCCACTAAGTTGAAAGGTCAAATAAAATGGCCAATCCAGGCTACATTTCAAATAATGATGTCAGGCAGCTAGTCTTAAGCATCAGCCTGCAATCAAATACAGCTCTCAGATCAAAACAAGGCACACATTGAAATGCACTGCTAACATAAATTGTTTAGTGGGAAGAGAGAAAGATGTGAAGAGGGACAGTGGCATAAGCCTCAAAATCTCTGTCCTTGATGGGTAAAGCATTAGTCAACTATAAACCATCAACTGTGGGCTAGAGTCTAGACAGTCATCAAAAGCAGAAAAAAGCAAGCCCAGAGTCCGCAATGAAGAAGATTTAGAGAAAGTCATTAGCCTAAGACTGATACTAAATATTAATTGTCTGGCAGTTAGTTTAGAATGCTAAGGCTATGGTCTGTCAATCAGCTTCATTGTGTAGTTCAGGGTTTGTTATCCACAGCCTTCATTTGTATCACATGTGACTCTAAACAGGTCACTTAGCCAGGAGGTACCCTGGGTTGAGATGAAAAAGTATCAATACTCTACCCAGTTATGCCTGACTTTCTAGCAAAGAGGGTTGGAGCCCTGACAGAAGCCCAAGAGAATAGGTTTCTATTAGCAGTCCTGGAACTAAAGAAAGTGGATGGGGGTGGGGGGAGTGAAGGGGCATGGCCTTCTTTATTCATCAAGGGTCTTTGCATGTATTTGGAAGCACAAAGGAAATGCAATCTCCCACCACTACTCATGCTGGGGGAGGGGGGGCAGGACTACTCGGAAGGAATGTGTCTTGCAGAAATAAGGGATATTGTCCATGGGCAGTCCATTGCGCATCCTCTCCCCATTGCATTACTGAGTGCACAGAATTAGGGCCAGAGATAGAAAATCTGAAAAAAAAGTGAACCATTGCTTATGGTTACCTGTATTGTGAGCCTCCCTTCTACTTTTGCTAGGTGAAGGGATGAATGGGTAGTTAGAATAAGACAAGGTCTTATAGTTGGCAGGTAGTGGAAGTAAAAATCTTAAAAGCAAAAAAACTCTATCCCAGTTAACAAGTTCAAATCAAAACTAAATAAAAATACCTCTCCCTTCTATGACATTCCTAACTGCAACACAAAAACGTCAAACAAAGAGGGACAACGATGGCCCACTGATGATCACTGCAATCTTACTGGAGGAATTAACTACATATAACATCTGCTGGAAGTGGCCAAAAAATGTAAGAGGCAAAATACTCAAGAATGGTGCCAAAGAACAATAAGACTTGAGGTGCTTATGCAGGATCCATGGTCCGTAATTCAATAGCCAAACTGAGGGGAACCAAAAAGAAACAGAAAAACAGCGTTCATAAACGTGTTTATTATATGAAATAAGCACTTTCATCTTACAATTAAGACTTCATCAGATGATACAAATTCATTAAAGAGCAGTTTAAATATCTGCACTTTTAATCACATGACTACAACTAAATCAACTCATGCAATTTTCTGCTTTGTAACATGTTAAACCTTGATACAATGGTCGTACAAAGAATTTAAAAATACAGTACTAAATCACACTAGTTAAACCTTAAAACATAAAATCATTCATTTTACCTAACATACACTCTCAGCTTTAAAACACTATTAATAGATGCAATCTCATTTAATCCTGGTGACACTAATGAATTTAAATATATCTGCCACCACAATTCACATTGTTCTAATACACCCCCCCAGGGCATGTTGTTCCTGGTTTTTGTTGTCCTGGAATAATTCTCCTGTAAATAATTGATAGAATGGTAACTGTAAAACACAAAATGGTGGGACTTACTAAAGTTGAGTCCTGAAATACCGATACTGAGTAGCCAAATTTATGGAATAACATATATGAAGTCTGAGATGCCATTTCTCAGAATATTCCCTTTCCTCATAGGTAGGGTAATCTCATATATATGTTCAAGGGGTATGGGGGTGTGGGGGGGCTAGCCCATTCCTGAAAAAGACATTTTATGGAGAAGAGTAATTTTCTCAATTCGTTCTTCTCCTTACCCCCCCCTCCCCACTTTTTGGCAGTCTGCATTTTGAGTGCTAACATTTCAATACGGGGCCTAAAAGAACTTCTTTTTCTTATATAATTAAATGTAAATTCATTAATATTTTCATTGATATACTATTCAGTTACTTTTCATTTAATGAAAGAAAATAACATTGACCTAATCGGGGGAAATATGAATCAAAGCACATAAATATTAGACCCTTCTCCAACATTATCTATCACCATTTCAAGATGTTATCTAGTAACTACCTGACTGCTCATAAATTTGCAGGTCTTTGTAAAAATACTTTACATATCAGCTAAAATTATACAGACAGTACTGCCACAGGTGATTTGAATATTTTCTGGGTATGCAAAGCTGTTCAACCAATACATCCTTTTTTGCCCACAAATCTAAATAAAAGAAAATAATAATAATGATGATAATAATAATAATAATAATAATAATAATAATAATAATAATAACAATAATAACAATAATAATAATAATAACAGTAATAAAGGGAAAATGATAAATGGAAGATGAGTAACTGCCTTACTGGCATACTTCTATGAACTATTAATTTAGGCACTGATAGCCTGCTAAGTATAATGCTGCTTGAATGAATGAAGCCAAGATTGAGGGCATGTCACTTATAAAAGTGACACTTGTTTACTAAACCTTCCCTCTCTTCATTGAGATTTTTCCTCAGTTTCATCAGCTTACCAAACAGTTCTTCCATGCAGGGTATCATCTACATTATATGTGCATTTCTTAGTGCTGTCTTCAATATGAATATATCTTCAAAACATGATGATTAATGGACCTGATACAACTAAATTAATTTCTTCTTTTACACACTTATCTTTTGTAACAAAAGGCATTCATTGAATATGAAACTTTATTCCGAGTCATGGGACTCTATTTGTAAGCAATGACTGGGATTCATAGATATATGTGCAGTTGTACAACTTACACTGTAATGATATAGTATAGTTGATACTGTGTCTTTTTCAGATTCAAACTCATAAACATTCCAACTACAGCAACTCATTACAGGGGATATTATATGACTATCAGCAGCATGGCTGAACAACTCTGCTACATATACACATTTCCCACACCTACATGCAAAACACTGACAAATAGCAAAATGTGATGGGCCACCTAGTTTGATGGCTTTCTTTAACTGATAACATTTGCAGTTCTGAGGCTACTGCCAATAACAAGAAGAAAAGGAAAATGTGGGAACTGATGCAACAAACCTGACATGTCAGCTTTTGTAAACACACATATACTTTTTACACACTTAACATTGCATAAACCACAGACACACATGCACACGCGCACACACGTGCAAACACACACACACACACACACACACACACACACACACACACATGTAAACACACACACACACACACACACACACACACACACACACACACACACACACACACACACACACACATACACACACACACACACACACACACACACACACACACACACACACACACACATACACACACATGATCACTTTCAATAACATAGAAGCTGTCTATCTTTAAATGTATCTCAACCTTATAGCATAATATGCAGTTCATGAGCTAGGAAAATGGTCATGATACAATGACAAACAGCTGAGGCTGCAATACACATTATATCTTACTCTTTCCAAAAAAGTATAGGTAAGGGTGCAAACCAAGCAGTTATCTGTTGGGGATGTGAGCTACCACAGGCAGACAAGTATATGTTTTGGGGATGCCAGAAAGTCAGGTGTTACTGCACATATTTAAAACATCTTTTGGAAAAGGTCTATGGTGAGTCTCCTCAGGACAATTGGAAGTTTGTCTGTTTGGAGCTATAAGCCCTGGGATGTGCTCAGCCTTATCTTCTCTCTAGGTAGGATAGCTCCTGGCAAGTATAGTAAAGTTAATATGTGCAGAGGAGTAGAAGACCAGAATGCTGTTATCATAAAATCAGCTGGATATTATATTTCATAGTCTTTGAAGTGTAATTTCATATTCATTCAATGAAGGGCACTACAATAGAGCAATATCTGAGATCTGGAGCAAACTTTTAGATAATGGAGTAGATAGACAAAATAATGTGGCATAAATGTTGTAAATTGCAATTCATATGTGAATTTACTAATTACTATCAATTGTTACTCAGGTTTGAAAAAATCCTGTTTTTTATTACCTGAAATATATCAGCATTGAATATAGCTGTATACAGTTCTGTAAGTTATTTGCCTTTTTCTAGTTAGAAAGAAATGTTTGTTGTTTTGGTTATATTATTTGTTTATTATCCTTTTCATGTATTATATTAATAGAAAAAATAAAATATAAAAAAAATATAGTGTGATATCAGTTCAGTGTTCACATTATAGAATCTGGAGACAATAATGTGACGTGGAAGCATCAGGATAGGGATGCTTTCATACACAGATATGCATTCATTGCATTCATGCAAAAACATATAAAGGCACACAGACAGACAGATATACATACCCTTGCAATGCACATTCACACCAGGTATAGATCACATCTGCTGATGGTCATCCACAACATATAAATGCTCACACACACACACACACACACACACACACACACACACACACACACACACACACACACACTATATGGACAGACACTTGTAGATCCACTAACACATACACAGTGTTCCTATACTTATTGGCTAATAGAAGCACAGCCACACACCCTCATGCACACATTCCAGTCTGAGCAGGGTAATGCTCCACTTCCCCAGGATGGATGCCCTCAGCTCCCTCCATTGAAATGCACAGGTATTTTCCACTGTCTAGCAGTGTACGTGCACACATTTTCTACAGCTCATTTCAGGGAAACTTCCATAGTGGCTTGAAGGACTTCAGTAATATGCATACCTACCAAAGGAGCAAACTGACAGGTTACTTAGTGAACATTATTATTATAAGGTCATCCCTGAAAAACAGCATCTAAATATAGTGCCAAAACCCTTATGGCTGTGTTCTATAGAGCTATAATTCAAGGCAAAGGGAGGTTTTATCAAACACAACAGGGAGGCTAGTATGTAAGTTGTTTTACTAGTCAATATGCCTATAAATCCTGGTTAATATATTTAATGTACTCATATTAAGTTTGCTTGACAGAAGAACCTATCAGTTATAATATTAATAATGTGACTATATAGCCCACAGCTGTTTGTTTGATGGGGTTTATAATGTGCATTTATGTTTTTCTGATCTTCTTTGTATTTTACAAAAATTAAGATTTTTCTGAACAAAACGTTTATTAAGAAAGTCATATAATCTGACATTTTCAGTCAAAATTCATCCAAATTAAAGAGTACACTCACAATAGGTCAACTTATGGTAATGCAATACATGTTGTGAATTCATAAATTAACCATAGTGCAATGCTCTAAGGTTCATAGCGCGATACTCAAATGTCTCTTTCTGTGCAAGGATCAATGTAATGTCCTAACCAAATACCTGTGCAATACTAAAGTCTCATGCAAGTAAGTGTTCAGTTCGAAAAGTGTTAAATTGTGTTTCTAATTATGTGCAATATTAGTATGTCTACCTGCATGTCCGTGATGTAATAGCTAGGTGTTATATATGTAAATGTCTGTGAAAATAGTCTATATGTTGTCTGCACATTGAGTCCAGAGACATGGAATTTTGTTCAGTTTTTGCACTTGTGTGATTTCTAAATGACAATAAAGTTTACTTTGACTTTGACTTTGCCTTTCATACCACAGCATGTGGTGCATCCAGGATGGCTCACCACTCCTCTCCAGAGCTCATGAAATATAGCTGCCAGATGTTTCAAACAAAACTTTCATAAAATTTAATTTCCTTTTGTCAGTTCCTGGAAGTTTAAATTGTACTTTAGCTCCTGCTGCCATCACCAGAAGGTTAACACAAGAGTATGCCCATAGACTTTAATGGATGTTCCATTGTGTATGTGCAGGCCACATCCATTTAAGTGTATGGACATATTTACAAGCTAAACTTCTGGTGATGTCACTGGAGAAGAAAGAAAATTATGTGGGTGCATTCCATTAAAAGTTTGCAAAGCTTTTTATTAAGATACACTTAACTTTAAAAAGACTGTGTAAGTCCAAAAAGGCATCACAGCACTTACGTTATCAAGTGCCTTGATGTACCTATTAAATTTGACCGTACACCTTAAATTATTGCAGGTGTAAACAATGATTTTTGATTACGAATGTTGACCTGATAAAAAACATATGGTTAACAAGTTTGTGATGTATGAAGCAGTAATAGAATGGAAATGGAATCAGTACTTGTCCCTACAATTAAAGATTTTAAAATGGTACTCAGTGATGTAAACTTTAGCTCTAGATGATTGTCGTTATTGAAGTGACACCCCAACCCCATGTACAAAAATGAGAAATAGGAGTTGTGAATGGATGGAAGGATACTAAACATTGCCTGTGTGTGTGTGTGTGTGTGTGTGTGTGTGTGTGTGTGTGTGTGTGTGTGTGTGTGTGTGTGTGTGTGTGTGTGTGTGTGTGTGAGTGTGTGTGCTGGAGTATTAGAGCTGAAGATGCAGAACAATATTTTTTTTACAATGTGTAAAGGTATAACAGTTATGGTGGTATTTTAATTTCAGTACCAACAAAATGCTTTGCTAAAAATGAACACATAGCTATAAATTACTGCTTGCAACAGTTATGCTTATCAGTTTCCAAATTTTGTTATTTAATGCAGGTGGCACAGTACTAGGGTGGCAGTGGTTTCCTGTGATGGATAAACATGTAGTGTTGCTTTTCATTGCTGTTGGTTTTCCAGACTTGGTCTTGGCTGGGATGCAGTCACTTTGGAGAGTGGATGTCTTGCCTATGCTTGTGTGTGTATTTTGAGTTTTCCAGTTTCACTCTATATTCCACAGATATCCCCCATAATGCTCCTTAGTAGTAGGATGTAAATGTTATGCAGGCAATATTATATGCATAACTGATTTTTTGGCTTCATATGTGGTGAACTGACAATCTTGGGGGGGGGGGGCTCTGGAACAAATATTGCACTGTGTTAAGAGAAATAGTGGGCTGAGTGATGGCCCACAGCATGGATGTGATTCAAAGACACATGCACAATGGGGACAAATAGAAACATTATATGTAAATGACCACATGACATGTAAATGAATCCCAACATGCTAATGAGAGCAACTATGTATGCAGATGACAAATCCTTCATGGCAACAGAATTCAGAAATATACAAACTTTGGGTCATGACCTGTGTAATGATCTTATTTGTATACTGTCATTTTCAGCAAACTCACACTAAGATGCTAAGAGCTGTATCTACACTAATCAGTCAGCATGTGTTAGTGGCCACTTTCATGGCCAGTGTCTTACATATATATGTACATACATACAAACATTTCAAGCATGGACATTAATACTCTTCTAGCCTGCAAATATGCCAAAATAGTTGTTACCATAACAAGTGTCCAGGCTGTTCTTAAAAATATCTAAACTAATGCTTGTTTTAATGTAATTTGGTAGTCTCTTCCTTGCATCAGCAGCTCTCAAAGGGAACCAATTAGTACACTTCTCATCCCTACAGAATCATCTGCATAGGTTGCCTGATTATTATCTACTAAATTTTGATAACCCCAAGCATTCCCAGAGGTACTTGTCTCTAAATGCCCTATATAGCTGAATAAGGTTTTCTTTTAAATATCTGTATGAAACACCGTACAATTTTGGATATTTTAGTCTTTCATAATAACTTACATTTTTACACCCATGAATGCTCTTGATATATTCCACTGTACTCTTTTTAGTTTACTTATGCTTGTTTTCCTATAAAGTTTCCATATTGCAATTCCATACTCATGTCTGGATCTAATGTAACTAACAAACAATGACTTTATCATTTCTGATTTCTTAGACTTTATAAATATTTTTATACAACCTATAGTTCTATAACTGCCATTAATCAGTTCATATGATTAGAATAACCTCAAAGATGGACCTACCCATATATCCAAGTCCTTAAATGAATCTACAGTTTCAGTCACTGTGTTCTGTATTCAATTTTTACCATATTTGCAGAACGAGTCAGCTTCTGTCGGTAATTCTTGTTTACAGTCCTCAGAAGTCAGTGCAAGTGCTACAGCACATGTACTTCAAAATACAGAGTTATGCTGCAGTATAAATTCAAATACAAATGTTCCGAATATAATGAATTCTACTTTACATTTAATTCAAAGTACAGAGTTAAGTCACAGTATGGTAAATATGGACATAAACACAGTCAGTTTATGTAATATGCAAGTTTCCAGGCCAAATAAAAAAAAAACTTTTGTAATGTCTCAACTTCACATTATTTCACATACAGATGTTCAAAATGTTATAAATTCTAGTTTATTGCTTTCAAAAGCCAGTGCAAATATTGCACTGAGTGGGAGATAAGAGGGATCAGAGTGCAGGTTTTGATCAGTCTGATGAAGTGAACACCAAAATAAATGATATACAAATTTCAGGGCAAAATAAAGAAAAAAATGGATACCTTACCTCAAGTCAATGTTATTACTAGTGTTTCAGGCAAAAATAAAGAAGAAACATATTCCATAGCTCAAGTCAGTGTTCTTGCTAGTTCTACAAAAAAGAATTTTCAGCTTATCAACAAAGGGTGTGGCAGACCAGCCCCAAACCAGATTATTTATTTATCATTGTTTAAGGTTGAAAGAAATGACAATATTTGATTGTTTACAGAAAGGTTATGGAATAATGTACTGATTAATACAGACAAATCAACCTCACTTTCAAATAGTCCTTTATTAGAGGACACAAATGCAGTTTTGTCAGGATTTAAAGGGTCAAAGATTACAGCAGCTGATAGTTCAAGATATAGCAGCTCTGTATTAGGTAGGCACATGTCATCAGAGCTATATGTTGTTTTAGACTTCAGTAACAAGATCAGTTCAGTTCTAGTAATAAATGTGTATACTATATAAAGACACATCCCACACTTGTATAAAGGACAGACAAGTAAACTTCCAGAATCAGATCAGTTCAACTCTAACAATAAATGTATTTAGGTAAACTGTTCATGGTTGTATATATTTCATGTAGAAATTGCAGTTTATCAGATTACAGGCCAGTTCAGTGAGCTGAATTAAAGCTAGCACTGTATACCATAAAATAGTATGGTAAAGATCAATTTAATATTCTTAGTGACAGTGGTGGTGCAGCAGTTAGCATTGTCACCTCACAGCAAGAGGTTCTTCAGTTGGAGCACCTTCTTTGTGGAGTCTGCATGTCCTCCCTGTGGTCGACTGAGTTTTAAAGACATGCAAGTAGGTGTGTATTTGTGTGTTGGTGTGTGTGTGCCTTCTGTGAAGATTAGGTGCTGGGCTGACAACTCAACACCATAAAAACTCCACTGCCAATCAATAGCAGACCAGTGATCCACTGTGGTGATCCCTAACCAGGAAAAGCTGAAAGACATTGCAGTGACAGTTTATGCAGTTACAGTTATTATTATTTTTTTTTAAAAAAATGTATACAGTAATGATAAATCCTTGCAGCATTCAGTAGTACTGAAAAAATTAACTGACGTCAGCTAAAGGAATGGCTATGTTAACACAGCGGGTAAAAATTTATACAGAACAGTATGTGAGGACTGAGGTTTTGAGAGTAATTGTAAAAAGTTCATCAGTTAAGATTAATTTTATAGAGGTTCAGAAGTCAAAATATGTTAAAATATTAATACAGTGTTAGATTACTATTTTAGTTTCATTTGAGATTATGGCAGGAAAAAACAATGCCAGTAAGGTTTCTGTTTGATTTAACAATAACGTTAATGCCTTTCAATTTCACTCTAGTACATTATCAATTTGCTTACAGACTTACAAGAATTTATTAGAAGCATATGTTTATTTCATGCAGAAAAATGTAAATAAAGTCAGGGCAACAAGCAATGCTATCAGTTTACAATTGTTTAATCTGCAAATGTTGCTTTAAGGACCTGATACTTTTTTGTGCTTTGCAGATATTGTTAAATAATTTGCAGGTTGGTTGTCCAGTTTAATTGTAAATGCAGTCAAAAGCATTAGCCATCCAGCCTTGCACAAGAGATGGAAAAAGAATGGTTTAGAGGGCTTAAGCAAAAAAAGAACATAGAAGAGGACACTTAAAAACAGCCTCCAATGCCTCAGCAGTGACTGGGACCAATGCAGAGTAAGGCCTAATTGGACACAAGCTGTGGTGCACAAGTCAACTATCTACAGAAAATCTGTGTACAACAGATTTGCATTTATGTAAATTAAAGTTAAAGCAAGTATGACAATATTCTCATATTTTCAGATAGTTGTATAACAGCACTAGTTTTCAGTTCATGTTTTTACCTACAGTATATTCAGACAATACTGAAAGTAGAAAGGTGTAGTAATGGTTTAATTTCCAGAATATAACATTTACCAGATTTCAGTTATGCTTTTATCTGCAGTCAGGTAACACTGGGAAATTATATTCCTTTAGTATTAGTTTAGTTAGTTTCCACAATATTCACAGCTATTTTAAATGTTCAGTATAAATATGTATCACTCTAATATAAATGTCAGTCAAGATTCAGAATATAACATTCATACTCAGTTATGCATGTTAAGTACAGCACATTTCAGTCAAATGTCAGAATATAACATTAATACTCAGTTATACATTTCTAACTGCATTATGTCAGTTTCAGTCAAGTTTCAGACTATGACATTCATACTCAGTTATGAGTTCAGTATAATACATTTCTATCAGATTTCAGGATATAACATCATACTTAGTTACAACATGCAATTATATCATATATCACATTATTCAGTTACTGGTTTTAAGGGTAAAGTGACATAATTATTTGTACCAGGCTTATTAAAATAAACTATCTAAAAATAAGTAGCAATAGTTATTCAGTATACTCAAGGCATAACAGGGTAGACTTAACTTGTTAATTAATTTACATTACAGCACAATTTACATAATTATTGTACATTAGACAGAAAGTTAAAAAGACACTGACAGAAATACAGAAAGCATAGGTTTTGGTAAACTATTACAGCTCATAAATATTTACAGGATATTTATGACACAGATTTAAAAGGCAGACATCTATTACAGTATATAAAAATTAAAAAAGGTAAATAAAATTATTAACAAATCTAGCTGAAAATTGACAGACACACCTTAATATAGGGTTGGGAGGGTGGCTAAATGGTTAAGGTGTTTGCCTTGCAAACACAAGGTGCAGGGTTCAAGTCTCCCAAGGGATAACTGGCTAAGCTTAAAATGGCTCACAAGGGCAGTTAGCCTAGTACTAATCTATGAACCTATATGGTAATTATGCTTCAAGACCAGTTATAAAGGTATCCCTCAAGTGCTGATTTCAGTTAGCCTTAAGAAAATAGCCATCATGCTTGATAGACTATATAATAAAAAAGGAAATGGACTAAACAGTGCAATGTTTAAAAATCTAAACCTATAGACAACAGAAAAAGGTTTCAGTTGCTACATCATGATACAATAGGGCACTAGTTCATAAGGTAAAAAACATATGCAATAGTCATTGCAATTTTACCATTACAGCATACAGCAAAAATAAAAAAAAAGTAGGGTTAGTTCATAAGGTTAAAAACATAGGCAATAGTCATTGTAATTTTACCATTACAGCATACAGCAAAAATAAAAAAAAAGTAGGGTTAATAGTTCGTACTCTATCTAACTTGGCTGGAGACTCAGAGAAGTGAGTTGATGATGTGTATGGCATTTTCTTCATGCTGTTTCTGGATCTGCAAGGTTGAAAAAATTACCTGTCCTAATCAGTTTTAAAAAACACAGAATTAAAAGGCAGTGATTTTCAGAATAATATGCAGGTTTTAGATAAATCACACATACATCACAACTTAGACTTAAAGACTCTAAAGACTATGACTCTATGTAATGAAGTAATCACTAGAGCAGGTATATTTCCTGCATATGGAGCTGTTAACATTTTTTGAAAATTATGTAAATTAGCCAAATTGCTGGAGGTATTAGCTAATAGTACCTTTGAGACCATAAAGGACATCATTATCTATCAGAATACATCAGCAGATTATGAGTGAGGTGACATAAACCCCATATATTCAAAACAGATTACAGTCATTAGACATATGGATATGAGGGAACTACAAAACATAGTCCCTATAAACTTTTGTCAGGGCCCTCAGAGGGAGCTGTTAGACTGAGGGTTTTCACTTTATTCTTAGCCAGTTCACCAAAGTACATTAAGGTAGAATAATAGGCTTGAAAATATAAAGTGAAACTTGTGTTTTCATGCATGCATTCAGTTTCAGGGAAAGGCAGTTCAGTTGAAATAAAAATATATTCTTGCTGACTAAGAATGAGATGTGCAGAAATAGCAGTTCTCATGGAAAGTTACAGAAGGCTCCTTTCTCAAGGGAAATATATGTGTACTCACAATGAAATGCTAGATAAAGAATAGACAGGCAATATGAGGCACATGCAAGGTGTCTATGTCAGATGATCTACTTTTCGGAAACTCAAAAAATTATCAAACAGAGCATAAGATTAAAATTCCCAACTCTTGAACATACAAAGAAAAATACATTTTTCATGTTTTTTGCATGGAGTCAAGCTCCCTTGCACCACCATGCAAATTACATATACCAACTCTGAGATTGCACTACTCTGAGGAAAAGGGTAACTTTCCCGATCTTCGCTTTACTGCAATCTTCTTTCAAAAGGTTTGGGTTATTAAAAACTCAATCATATGGTCTCGACCACATGGAGTTCCAGTTTCTGAAATCTCAATCAACTGATAGGGACTCCATGCAAGACAAGGCTTGGAAACCAAGGCTAAAGAGGTATGTAAAACATTACAGGGTTTTGGTATTACTAGGAAATACTTCAGACACAGTCAGTTGAGTCAGTTAAGTTAGTTTTTAGAATGATATGCAAAAGGTTTTTGCAGTACAGACACTTGAGCCTCAGTACCGAAGTCAGGTCAAATATCCAGCATTAATTAGAATATATGTGCAAAAACTTTGGATATATTAATCAACGCTGTTACTGTTATCCAGCATTCCATAATTTCTACAGGGCATCAGTTCATAAGGTAAAAAACATAGGCAATAGTCAGTGTAGTTTTACCATTACAGCATATACCAATTACAGCAGTTGTTTATCAGCACTGTTATTGGAGACAATTTGTGGATATTGTTGACATCTAATAAAGCATTCTTAACCAAACTACAGCATGTGCAAATTTTGTTCTGAAAAGTACAAAAAGACTTAGCCTATAAATGAGAGACTGGCACTGGTTCAGCACAAGTTTAGGTAATTAACAGATAAAGACATTCATTCTAGTCTCATTTCAGTTGTTTCCAGTTATGTTCAGTATACTACAGTCTAATCAATTCTGACAATGCACCTAGGACAGATCCCTGTGTGACACCCTGACTATAACCTTAAATTTCAGCTGTCCAGTTGCTGTACAATATTGCCATGTCCTACTTGTAAGTCATGCAGCTATCCATCTTATCAAGAGTACATCAATGTTCTAATTTATTGATCAGTGTTTTGTGTAATCTAATTTGATTTCAGTATCTGAGGTTACCTGAATGTCCTAGGACAATTTTTTATCCTTTTGTGAAGCAAAAATGCTTTCCATAAGATTTTATAAATACATATATAATCTGTTGTGTCTGAGAATAAATTTTAGAATCTACACACAGTTTATCAATTTGTGTCTTTACTTCTTGTACATCTTATATGTCTATTAAATGATTTCATATTATGCTCAATATCTTTGTATACATTTTCTGCAAATTTTGTCTAGATCTTGTTTCACACTCTGTTTAATTTGTCTGTCCAGCTTGTTTATTTCAGTTTTCAAAGTTGCAGTTCAACCTCTTTTCTATTTCTTACCTGTTTTGTCTCTCACCTTAATCAAGTATTTTATGAAATATATCCTCCTGATGCTGTGTCTAGATTCTAATATTAAATATTTTTTATTTTTGCATTCAGTTTGTCTTTTAAAACATTTCACTTTCCTTCTGCAGTTTTCCCACTGAATGCATCACTCATTAGTTTTACACAGTGACTGTTTTGCTTCCATAGTGAAAACCACAGTGAAAAACTTCTCTAAAGCAAATTTCACACTCCTCAAAACTGAGGTGGAATCCTTCAAAGTCCCCGGGCCTGTGGAAAATACGGCCCAGACCGCAGAATCCTTTATAAACGCATTCTATGAACACCTTCAGGAATGCATGGATCATGCGATCCCAAATAAAACCAAGACCCAATCCTCCAAAGGCAGACGTCCTGTCTGGTGGACCCCAGCCATAAACAAACTATACAATAGAAGGAGGAAGCTACTAAATGATAGAGCAAAATCTCAAAAAGGGAAGGCATCACTGATCAGTATTAGCAAAAAACTACGGGCACACATAAAATTGTCTAAGGCCAGCTTCGAGATAAAAATTGCACAGGACACTAAGGATAATCACAGAGCTTTCTTTAGTTATGTTAGGAACCTGGGTGGTAATTCCCAGATATGCTCAGAATTAGTCCAAAAATGACAAAAAATACACCGAACCCACAGACATTGCCAACATCCTAGCTGACAGGTTAAGTGCAAACTCCCCCCCCCCTCCCCACCAAAAGGGCAAATATCTATCCCAGCAGAGTGCTGCCCCCCTGACATCTCAGATGCTCAGGTAAGAGCCGCCCTCTCCAAAGCATAAAACACAGCATCAATGGGACCAGATGGTGTCCCGGGCTGCGTCCTACACGAACTCCAAGAAGAGCTAAACCCAAACATAAAACTACTGTTCAATCTCAGCCTTACTACAGGATATGTGCCAAAAGAGTGGCGTACAGCAACAGTGGTCCCTCTCCACAAAGGTGGTGCCTCAACGGATCCTGGAAACTATCGCCCCATAAGCCTGACTAGCTTGGTCTGCAAAGCTATGGAAAGGATCATCATGGACCTCATAAATAAAGATATTGGGGACCTACAAACACTGGATCCTACCCAGTTTGGCTTTGTTAAGGGCAGATCCTGCCTCTTAAACCTGGTTGATTTCTTTGAAACAGTCACCAAGGCCATTGACGAGGGGAAGGTGGTCCACACAGCCTACCTGGACCTCGCAAAAGCCTTCGATACAATACCCCACTCGGGCATTATAGATAAGCTCACCAGCCTAAATATAAACCCCTATGTCACTAGATGGATTGCAAACTGGCTCAAGGACAAAACCCACATGGTTAGAATTGCTGGAGCCATGTCAGACTCCAAACCAGTTACAAGTGGTGTCCCACAAGGCTCAGTCCTGGGACCTCTCTTGTTCGGTATATATTTCTCGGAGGTACAGGCCAACACGGAAGGACTGTGGCTGACCAAGTTCGCAGATGACTGCAAACTGGGTGCCATAATCGACTCTCCAGTCAACACAAGCATCCTCCAAAAGGGCCTCATAGAAACAGACAACTGGTGCCAGAGCCATGGCCTCAAGCTAAATGCCAAAAAGTGTATAGTCATCCCTTTGGCAAAACAAAGTGCCCACAAATTACCACATAGGTGGTAATCCATTAAGTACAGAAGAAGTAATTAGGGACCTGGGGACCCAAGTTGATAGCAATCTCTTATTTGACAACCATGTGGCCAAAGTGGTTAGAAAAACATTTTATATAGCCCACCTAATCATGAAGGGATTCACATCTAGATCAGGGGACGTCATCGTGCCTCTTTACTCATCCCTCATCAGGCCCATAATTGAGTACAATGCCCCTTTTGGGATGTACCTTACCAGACACCTGCAGCAACTGGAAAGACCCCAAAAGTACCTCACCAAGAGGACCAAAGGGCTCAAACAGATGCCATATGCTGCCCGGTTAAAGAAACTCCAGCTCTACTCAGTGGCATACCGCCTGTTCAGAGGCGATCTGTGCCTGACGTATAAAGCCATGTCCAACCCGGAATTAATGGACATGCTGCACCTCAGAAAATCCAAATCCCATTGAGCTACACGCTCGAGAGAATTGAACCTCAGCACTGAAATAAATAGGACATGCTGGAGGGACAGATTCATAACCCAGAGGCTCCCTTCACTCTGGAATAAAATCCCAGTCCAGGTTAGGCAGAGTCCCTCATTGACTCTCTTCAAGAGGAGTCTTGATGAGTGGATGGGAGATCATAGGTTTACCCCGGGTATCACTTCTGTGTCACTGTTAGACAGAGGCACAGTATACTAACCTCAAAAAAGGGCATAGCAAAATAAATTTAAAATGGGTGGCGAAAGCCAAACACATTCTGGCTAGGCTTATAAATGCCCTAAGGCAGATAGCCTAGTATGAACCTATGAACCTATATAATCAGTTGTCAGTCTTTTGTACATTGGTTTATATTTCAGTTTGGCAGAATTATCTAGCAACAAATTAACAATTATAAACCCAGAATCACTGCAAGTCAACAGTGGTAAAACTTGACATGAAGTAACAATGATTTCTTTAGGAACACAAACAATGTTTAGTATGTCCCATTCCCTAGTAGGTTGTTTTACAATCTTAAGCAATTGTTCCTGAACATATGTTGTGAATATTTTCTTTACTAATGTTGTTGAATCAATATTATTCTAGTCTGATTATGGTAAAGTTAAGTCCCTAAACACTATTATTCTTCCCTTCTGTGTTTCATGCAAGAAATATATGAAGTTCTCTATGTGATCAGTACTTAACTTTGGTGATCTATATACTCCAACAATTGTTATATGTTTAGGAGTTGTCTTTATTATCAGAGTTATACAGTCTATAGTATTGGTGTTATCATCGAACATGTAATAATCACAGGTCTTATAATTTACTTTAATCTCTATTATAACACCTCCACCTGATTTTTTGTTAGAATGTGCCTCCATGTTATGAGTAACTGAGTTATAACACAGGGTTGCAAGTAGTTGAATGCTTTTTATCTCATGGGCCTGCTTCTAACTACACTCAGAGAAGACGTAGGGGCAGCACAGTGGTGCAGCGGTTAACGTTGTCACCTCACAGCAAGAGGTTCTCTGGTTCGATTCTCGGCTGGGGTTCCTTCTGTGTGGAGTTTGCATGTTCTCCCTGTGTTCACGTGGGTTTCCTCCGGGTACTACGACTTCCTCCCACATTCCAAAGACATGCATCTGGAGCATTTCTCCCCGCGCCTCTGTTGAAAACAGGCTCTGTGGAACCTAGTCGGACATTCCCGGTCAACAAATGTTAAATAAATAAATGTTCCTTAGTCACTCTGATATTACTTATTTGTATTGGAGAGATAGCTGTATTTTGCTGCTATACTGCATATTCTAGATCTTATTTTAGAAATACCCATATTCATACTAGTAGTCCTTGAGTTGCTTGGTTAACATTCACCTGTGTTAAAGGGGGCTTAACTGGCTAATTGATGTTTTTTAGATACTACACTGCCTGGTTGTGCCAAACAAATGTGTACTGTGTCTCTCCCTTATTTTGTATAGCTGTGATTAACATAAAATATGAGCCTACAGCTTATAGACCTAGCTACAGTAGTATTCCTGTGTACAGTGTTGCTAATTCAGTAAGTGTATGTGTTTAGGTGCCTTTTATTATTGAAATATCTCTGTTACATCCTAAATGTATATGCTCAAGGCTGAAAATACTGCTGTCTTTCACTTAATTGCTATTTGCTTCTCTCTAACCTACCTATCTTAACCACCTAACCTGCATTACGACCTGAGAACCTTCCTGCCTGGTCTATAAGGACCCCCTACAAATAATTTTAGCCATCTCATCTGCATCCCCAAAGAAACTTGTCAGCCAGTACTCAATCTCCCTCCTTCCAAAGGATCCAAGAAAGTACATTTATCCCCTTGACTAAACTGTGAAGCTGTATTTGATTTTAAAATGCAAAATAAACTAGTGTCTGCATTAGTCATGCTCCTGAGCCAGGTATCCATCAGCCATACCCAGCTCTTCCCCATGGGAATAAAGTCTTCTCTCCATTGTACCTATTACCTGACTCATCTTTACTAGCTTTCTCTATTCCACTAGCCTAACTGAATTTTACCTTTTGCCGACTAGGTGGCACCCTAAACTAGGCTTGTATTGCATTCCATATCCTTTCTCTCTCTTATTAAATTTCAGTCTACGATTTAGTTTTTTTAACTTAAACTGACTGTTCCTATTACTTCTCCTTCTATTTAGCTAAACTCCCTTTATTCCACGCTACTATCCATTGTAACCGATCAGTTGCACTAGCACTCCCCACTCACCTGGAACTACCAGGAGTTACCTCAGTAATTAGCTGCTCACTGATTGTCTTTGTTAGCTCTTCCTTTACTTGCTGCTACCTGTTCCATTTGCCCTGTGGGCTCACTCCACTCCCCTACACTACCCCCAAATCTCAGCCACCCCCAGTGCACCTAACCCTATACTTCTAAATCCACACCCCTTACTGCACCATCCAATAGCCCACTCCTTCTCATTACATATCACACAATTTCACATCTAATCACTGACTGTTTCTCATTAGTACTACTACTTTAAATAGTACCTCCCTATCACCTATCTCTCTGTTCACCCCAGCCTCCTCTCTTTAACTATCTTTTTCCCTTACTATGCCCATAATATAATACACATATAATATACATGCCTAGACACATAAATCTGCTTCCTTTATTTGTAATCCTACTCACTCTCTCTGTACCCTATATCCTCACCTGCTTTGAACACCTAAATTATATGGAATTTCCACATCCCTTAAAACAAACAACAACTCTATTCAGCTAGCCTCACAAAACCACATTAACATAACATCCTCATCTACCTATCTTCTACCAAAGTATCATAAAAAACCCATATTAAGTATTTCCAAGCCAGAAAATATAGCATTTTCTGTCAATTCCTAAAACTTACACACAGTCTTCAACAACACCTTCTACTACATGATGACATCCATCTAAACTCAGGCCCAAACATCAGCATCACTACAGACCCCCAACTATTACATCCCCCACCCTTCACACCCCCACTAGCACCACCAATTCTCTACTTATAGCTCATCTCAATATATGTAGCCTAAACAATAAAATTAGCCATACATTCATTTGACATCCTATGTCTAACAGAAACATGTCTCAAACCAGTAACCCAGGACAATGAAATCATCCCACCCGGTTATAATATTTTGAGATTAGACCATATAACCAAAAAGGGTGGAGGTGTGGCAATACTATACAAATCTGAGTTACAAGTTTCTTCACTAGATGTTCAATTACCCTCACCTAGTAATGTCAAAATCCTTATTTCTCAGCTTCAGATTAATACCAGTAAATCCATATACATAATTTGCTCCTACCTTCCTCCAGGCAATAATATTTCACCCCCTGAAAATACCCTCTGCTGGCTCTCTCTGTCCTTCCCACAAGAAACCATAGTGCTCTGTGATTTTAATATTGATTTGAATAGCTGTATTTCTGACAACCCATCTACCCATATAAACCTATATAGCTTTTCCCAAACAATCACCACCCCCACCATAATCCATACACCTAGTAACAAACAAAGCACCTTAGACTGGATATTAGTAAATAATCATTCCCACTCATATAAAGCAGGTATCCTTTCTGATGACATTAGTGACCATTCACTTACTTATATAATTAGACCAAAGACCTTTATTCCCAACCAAAGCTTCTTTAGAACTACCCGGAACAACAAAAATGTTAACCCAGAAAGCTTCCAAGCAGAACTTAAAGCTTGTGATTGGTCACCCCTAAAACACCTCCTTCTCAATGAAGCAGTGTCATACTTTAACTCTAAATTCTTGCAAATCCTAGAATACCATGCCCCCACTGGCACTATCAGAACTAGGAGCAAAATTGCTCCTCGGCTCACAAAAGAGACAACGCTTAAAATGTTACTGAGTAACAAAATTTGGGCC
Organism: Protopterus annectens; assembly: GCF_019279795.1. Lineage (NCBI taxonomy): Eukaryota > Metazoa > Chordata > Ceratodontiformes > Protopteridae > Protopterus > Protopterus annectens. Next base: position 1,308,756,876 of record NC_056729.1, read on the forward strand.
AAATGGAGAACTACTAAAAACCCAACTGATCATCAAAACTTTAAACAGCTGAGAAATACCACTAAAAATCAATATTGCTTGATAAAAAAAAACTTTTACTTTAAACTTCAGCAAACCCATCAACAGAAACCATAACGTTTCTGGTCAGGTATTAATAGACTCCTATACCCAGCACAGTCCAAGACACCTACCCCTTCTGGTTTCTCTCATAACTCTCCCAACCAGATTGCTGATGCTTTCAATAACTTTTTTACTGAAACCGTCCAATCTCTAGCAAATACCTTACCACCTGTTAGCTCAATGTTGCCTCCCACCTCAACTAGATCACTTCCCACATTTCAGTTAGAACCAGTTCCAACATCCGTTATCTATACACTACTTCAAAAACGTAAACCTTGTATACCCTCAGCTAACCTGCTACCAGCTCAATACCTGCAAAGTGCAGCTAGAGTGCTTGCCTACCCCATTTCCATCCTAATCAATAGAACCATTACTGAAAGTTCCATCCTATCTCTCTGGAAAATCTCACATATTATCCTACTACATAAGGGTAGGTAACTCGACCGAACTCTCAAACTTTCATCCCATAGCCTTACTGTCTCCATTAGCTAAAATCATGGAAAAAATGTATCCATCGGCAACTACTTGATCATCTTCTCCAAAATAACCTATTAGCTGACTGTCAGCATGGCTTTAGGCCATTCCATAGTACTACTACTGCACTCTTATCCTTTTCTGTCTGCATTAATAAAAATCGGAATAACAACCTGCGTTCCTCTGCACTCTTTATTGACCTCTCTAAAGCCTTCGATATGGTTAACAATCAGTTACTTATAGATATACTTAAATCACTTGCATTGGGCACACAAGCAGTGCAATGGTTCAAGTCCTATCTAGAAAACAGGCAACAAGCAGTCCTCTGGGACAATAACTTATCCACTCACCTCCCTATTACCCTTGGAGTCCCACAAGGCTCTATTTTGGGACCTCTCCTTTTTTCTATCTTCCATTTATTTATTTATTTTTATTTTATTTTACATTTGTTGACCGGGATAGTCCGACTGGATGCATGTCCATTTTCAGCGGATGCCCGGGGAGAAAAGCTCCAAGGGTAAGCAGATACAGCATTACATAATACTAGCATTACATATTACAAACAGACTATTTACAGAGATTACATAAGTAAGCAAGTTAAACAAGTTCCACAGGTTACAGTTAATCCTGAGCGCAAGTCAGGATTAAAATAAATTACACAGTAAACTGGCTAACAGATTTTTACACATTCTAGAGAGAGTTAGCCAGGCTTGATACATTGACATAGCCAGTTAAGTGACAAATGTTGTTTGAGTCTAGTTTTAAATTGACCTAAGGTGGAAAGTAAGGTAATATCAGCTGGAAGAGAGTTCCAGGATCTACTTACAGAGTTTGCAAAGAGAGAATCACCGGCTGTGTTATTAATTTTGCTAGTCTGAATTAGTAGTTTGTTAGATGGTCGAAGTGGTCTAGGATTGTTATAGGGGTGATAATATTTTTAAGTGCAGGAGTATTGTCTGGATTATAGAGGATTTTATAGGCCGTAATCAGTTGATTATACTGGATTAGGCTGGGTAGTTCAAGCCACCCAAGCTGATTTAAATTGATGCAATGATGTGTCCTAAAAGGCAGCCCAGTGGCAAACTTGGCAATGTGGTTGTAGAAAATTGAGAGTTTGTTAAGGACAGTCTTGTTTAAATTTGAGAGTAGAGGGGATGCATACAGAAGGGTTGAAAGAAGGTGAGAGTGAGCTATGGCAATTTTAGCTGGAGGGGTTAGGAAGGCTTTTATTCTGTAAAGTGACCCTAGTTTTTTATTGATGGTTTTGATAGTTTGGTTAACATGTAGGTCAAATTTTAGATTATTGTCTATGATGACACCTAATAGTTTTGTAGAGGGGTCAGGGGAGATTATTGTGCCATCATTTGATTTTATGGTAAAGGTGAAAGTGGTAGACCTATGTGTTGGTGAAAATAACAGCATTTTAGTTTTTTTGGGATTTAGGATCAGATGATGTTCAGAAAGCCAGTTTTCTATTGTATTAAAGGTGGTCTGGGTAGCTGACCATAACTCTACTGGAGATGTGGCTGAACAAATCAGAGTAGAGTCATCAGCATATTGGATACAGCTGACTTTTGGGATGACAGTATAAAGGTCGTTAATGAAGATGGAGAACAGCAAGGGCCCTAGTATAGAGCCTTGTGGTACTCCAAGGGTGTTAGATCGAAGGTTAGAGAGTTTGTTCTGCCAGAGGACAGCCTGCTGTCAACCATTTAGGTAGGATTGAAACCATTGAAGGGCTCCAGTATCTCGACAGAATGTTTGCAGGGTGTGGATTAAAAGTTGGTGATCAACCATATCGAATGCCTTGGAAAGATCCAAGAAGAGAGCTGAGGATATATAATTATTGTTGCGATTATGGTTTATGATGTTGGTAAAGGCTAGGAGGGCTGAAGTAGTGCTGTGATGAGGACGGAAGCCATGCTGAGTGTCTGCCATAAGGTGATTCTGGATTAGGTGGTGCATGAGTTGTCTATGAAAACATTTTTCCATAATCTTTGCAAGTGGAGAGAGTATAGCTATTGGCCTATAATTGGAGAATTCAGTAGAGCTGCCTCCTTTGTGAAGTGGGATTACATAGGATAGTTTCCAGATGGTGGGAATTTTAGCTTCTACTATGGTTCGATTGATTAGTATTGATACGGGGTAAGCAATAGCATCAGCTGATTTTTGTAGGTACTTGGCAGGGAGTTGATCAGCAGAAAGTGTAGTGGGTTTTAATTTTTTGATCAAGGTACAGATAAGTGAAGTGGCGACTGGTTGGAAGCTGAACGCGAGTAAGTTTCTAGGGGTGCTACTTTCAGGACCAGGGGAGCTAGGAGGTAGTTGGCTTGCTAGGGCTTGAATTGTCTCAGTAAAGAATTGGTTAAAACTATCAGAAACATCTTCAGGGGTTTTATCAATAGTAGCAGCAGGGACTGGGGTTGAAGTTTTTCCAGGATGTAGTAGATTATTTAAACCTGCCCAAAACTTCTGAGAGTTATTTTGATTTACTGTCTGTAAATTACAGTAGCATTTTTTTTTTGTCTTGTAAAATTGATTTTTTGGTTTTGTTCCTGGATTGCCTGTATTTAATGTCATCTTGAGGGTCTTTAGAAGAACGCCATCAAGCCCATACTTTGTTTCTAAGGGTAATTTTGAGTTTAGACTCTTTAGAAAGCCATGGCACAGTTTTTGCCTTGGTTCTGTTTGAACGAACAGGTGCATGCAAATCAAGGACCTCAAGGAATTTGTTGTTAAAGTATGCTACTGCTTCTTCTAAGGGGAGGTGTTTTAGAATCGACCAATTGCATGAGTTTAGTTCTTGTTGGAATTTGGCAGGGTCAAAGTTTTTATTGTTTTCTAACCTTTCATTAACAATCTAAATGCTAACCTTCATCAAGCCACCTGCATACAATATGCAGATGATTCCAAATTAATCTGTAGCACTGCCTCTTTTGCTGAACTCCAGTCCATCACCCAGAAAGCATTTAACTTAGTAGAAAACTGGTTCCTTCAACGCTGTCTCCTCCTAAACCCTAAAAAAAAACTAAATTACTACTGTTCACTCCAACACAGAAGTTCTCCCCTATCGATATCACAGTTACATCCAATAATGGCACTCTCATAGCACCTGATCTGACCACTAAACATTTAGGTGTAACAATTGACCACAACCTGAACTTTGATTCACACATTAACTTAACCATTAAATCAGTGAATAGAAAACTAGGTTCCCTTTACAGGATTAAACCTTTCCTTACTCCTTTAGCTAGAACTACCATGGCTGAAATTGCAAAATCATCTTCTACTTCAGCAACTTACTATCACCCAAAAGATTTTGCACCATCCCGGCAATACCCCAATACTCTGCAGCCTTATCACCCCATACAAAAATCTCACAACCTTATGCTCAGCTAATAAATTACTAGTAGCCACCCATAAAGCCAACAAAAAATCAGGTGACTGTCTTTTCTCTAACTCCGTGGGAAAAATTTGGAACAGGCTTCCCAGTGAACTATCATCTCTTTCTTCAACAACACTTTTCAAGAAGCTACTAAAAACATTCCTTAAAACTCAATGGCTATGTCCATGTACCATCCCCAACTAATAACCTCCTTCTTTCCATGTCCTTATCTCTACCTTTTTCTGGCCTCTGGCCATACCTCTCTCCTGACCTCAGTTAGTTGGGCCACTAGCTTACTGAATGCTATTTCTAGCCTTGTCTTCCTAGGAAACTATCCCTGAGTACAAACCCACAAAATAACTCCTCTACAATGTATATATTCGCTACTGTCTCACTTGGACTGCAGAATTTGAAAGCTACCTACCATGTATATATATGCTACTTTTTCACTTGGACTGTAGAATGTGAAAGCTACTTAAAATCATGTGTTTTTAGTTAACTCACAGAACATGATATTACTTGCTAGCCTTCTCTGTGATGAGTATTAAGCTTTCTACTGTGCGAAATGTTCTCTTTTACACCTTTTTAATTGCTTTCTATTCTCTTTTAATAATGCCAACACGTCTTGTAAACAGATAATCATGTAAATTGTTTTTGTTAGTATATTGTTGTGGTGTACCTTTTTGTAATTCATTATTATTATTATCATTGTTATTACTTTGCAATCTACTTAGCTTAATGGAGCTTATCTCCCCAGGCCTCTACTGAAAATGGACATGTATCCAGTTGGACTAGCCCGGTCAACAAATATAAAATAAAAAATAAAAAATAAAATAAATAAAATAAATAATGTCTGTTACAGTAAAACATGTATACACTGTCATAAATGTTTTTCAGTCATTGTTCTTTAACCATGAAACAATAACAGCAACATCAATCTTGTGAAAGCTTAGCAAATTATCCAATACAAAAACTTTACTATTAATGCTCCTAACATTAACATATATCAGAGATGTATTAAATGTTGCTAACTGTAAACTGTTAAATCTTCAACCTGGCAAAAATCCAACCTTGTGTTTGTTAAATATTACAAAATATTGACTGACGAATTTTGCTTTCCTGATCTTAAAAGGTGCACGCCATCCTGTCTGACCATGTGTGCCCAATATTAGGCTGGGATGCTTTATACATTTACATTTTTTAAAACTAGACATTTTTTTCATGTAGGTATTCACCCAAAAATCTTTTCATTCACATTGACCAGACTCTCCTTTCTATATGTGATTTGTGAAAAATACATTCTAACACCTGCAAAAGATATGCTGTCTAAGAGGGCTGTAAGTTCCCTTCTAAGTGTCCTTGTGTGGGAGAACATTTGTAATGGCATGAATAAAAACAGAACCATATTTCCTTACATTAAGTCATTCTAAGGCCTGTCTCATATCCTCTGTTTTTGCTCCTGGCAAGCATAACACTATTCAATGTTCATTATCTTTTCTGAAAATGTAAGTATCAGTTCCTCTATTAATTGAATCTCCAGTTACAAGAATCTTTTCTGACCAGATCTGAAGAATCTTCAAACTGTAATTCAGTAACATCTGCTCTATCAATTGTTACATTCCATGTTGATTGCTGCTGCTGTCCTCCAACTCACAGAAGAGCCATCAGTGACCAGCATACTAATATCATCACCTTCATGGCCAAGGCACAGTTGACTGGAGACTTTACCTTGAGGGCAGAGATATCATATGGCTTGTTTGTGCCACTGGTGTAGAGTGATAGAGCCCTGCCTGTGGACCAGATGACTCTGAGTTCAATTAGGGCTCTGGATTTTGATGGCATGGGCAGGAAGGATGGGTGTGACTATCCAGAGGGGATGGGACATGTGTGATGAAAGACAGTAAGCGCCTATTCTCTTTGATTTTCAGGATTTTGAGCAGGGTCCAGGACTAAGCTTGTTGATAAGATTGGATGTATTGCCACCTTTGGGCCTTTAACTGGGGCATCCCACTAAACCATACTGCATGGCAAGTGTAGCCACTGATATTGATGTTAGTAAGCAAGCTAAGGTAGGTTTGTCTACTGCATTGTAGTCAGTGACTGCTATCCAAACCCACCATAAGCCAATGGACTGATGGACTGTGTAACATTAAACTACATAGAAAAAGCATAGAGCAGTGATCAGGTTACAACTATCAGCTTCATTGTTCACAGATGTGGACTGGTACACTACAGCCATAAGGGTTAAGAAAGACTGGATGTGCCATTGGAAGTAGATATGATGCTGTACAGGGGCACATGAGAGGTGTCTCAATATTAGGGAGGATCAGCCTAAAGGGAAATTATGTGGAAATTTCAAGAAAAAGAATTCTGGATTTTGCATACTAGTACCACTTTACACGTTATAAGGGTGATGTGTGCAATGCTTATCTCTGTAAATGTTTTTATAGCATTAATCATTTTCACTGTGGGAAACTTTCAGTGTCTAACTACAGACACACTAGGAGGTTCTCAGGCCTAAACCTCAAGAATCCTACACAAGTTCCTAGATGTGAATCTAAGACATGTGTAACAGCAAAGCTGATTCCCATGGACAACAAAGGAGGGAATTACTACTATTCAGGCATTCAGTCCTTGTCTTGATCTTGTGAGTGAACATGGTCTCAGGAGGACCTCAGTCTGGCATGGTGCCTGTATGGTGCAACATAGAGACAAAAGTCTTTTCATACCTGTTTCACACACAGAACAAGGAGGGCCTGCTGGAGGAGAACTATGAAAGTCACCTTCATAGTTTGGATGCTTGGCATGCACTTCCGAGGGTGCTGATTAGTTTACCAGACATAATCCACTCTGTCGAGCAGTACTGACATAAATATAATGATATGGGAAGGTGCCACTCAGATTTTCTCTGCCAATGAGAAGAAGAGACTATTGCCAGATTGCCTGCATACGTCTTAAAGATTTAACTTTTTGTTGAGCCATTAAACAGTAGACCTGACATACTAGAAATATCTGCTCTCAGATGATATGGGCATAGTGTTCTGATTAATGTGTTACTTCTGTTTTTCAAAAGAGAATAAGATAGAAAATAATAGGGTGGCCTGGCAGAGGATGCAGGCAGGGCTACCCAGGCGGCAGTGTTATTTACTGTATTGCTGCCATAAATATATCTGCTCATAGCCTGTTAACTACAGCATTTACCATTTTTTTTTAATTTACATTGTAATAGCTCACCATTTACTACTTGCAGATGCTAGTTTTCATACATTCATACTAGGTGTTTTGCAAGGTTAGTGGTGTAAGAAGTAGCACAATCACCTTTGGTGCTAGATGACCATAGGTTTATGGGTTCTATTCCCACTCTAAGTGATTTGGATTGCTGATATTGCTGTGTAACATTAGGGGAGTGCTGTACTCCTGAGTGTTTCACCCTTTGTATGAGACATTAAACTAAGGTTTCATCTGCTTAAGTTAGTGGTAGCTCAGGTGGATGTAAAAGCTTTTATGGCACCTATCAAAAAGAAAAGGGGGCCTTTATTAAAATTGGCATGCTTATTTACACATATACATACATATACACACTATATACAATATATATCATTTTGTTTTGCATTTCTCCAAAAAAATAATAATAATAAAAGAAACACAATGATCACTTTTTTCTTTCTGAGCCCCATTCCAACTTCCACAACTGAAACCTTATTTTTTAACATCATAACCAAATCCCACTTTTCATTAAACATTACTTCCTTTATCCTTTGATTCCATATTATCCATATAATACAAAACATTTTTCTATCCATTCTCAACATAATTTCTACTTTTATTCTTATAATATCCAAATTCAATCATATCTATAGCTATACTACTTATTTCTGTAAATCCCTCTACATAATTTGACTCTACAATCTTTTTCCATAACATTTTACTCTTTTGCAACCCAAAAATATGCTCACTGGTTTTGAATTCTCCACAGTATAAACAAATTTTATCTTCATTACTTTTATAAGGCATATCTGCATTTACTGGCAAATTTTTGAATCATCAGTCTCCATTAAAAATCTTTGCACTCCAACATTTTTTTACATTTTACTATTCTTGCTTGTATAGTACTCTTTTTTTCTTTATGCAATCCTATCCATGGGTATATTCAAAAATAAATTTCCATAATATTATTATACCAGACTTTTCTCCCCTTTTCTATTTTTTACACTGTTTTCCACAAGATAAGTTTACCCTGATAATTCTCTAGTTCTTTATTATGACAGCCATTCTTTCTTTCTAAACTAAAAAATGTAACCATTCCATTTTATACTTTAAATTTAATATTTGTGCTAAAGTAGAATCATTGTTGTCCTTTAAACATTTCATTACCCTATACAAATTCAAAGATGCACTATGAATTATCGGATTTATTAACCGTAAACCTCCCTTTTTTATGCACATATAAAGTCTCCTTTTTTACTGTATTTAACCTAGATCCCCCAAATAAATAAAAAAACATAATATTATACATCTCTTTTTCTAAAATCAATGGTAAACTAAACCCCCCTGTTAAATATGCAAATCTAGTTATCAAAACAGAGGTAACTAAATATACCTTTTTGTGAAACAACACTCTAAGATTTCCAAAAAAGACATATAGATTTTATTTTCTCTAATATTTCTTTCCATAGTGTATCAATAATGTCTTGCTTTCCAAACCTTATTCCAAGAATTTTAACTATTCTTATATTACATTTCATCCCTCCAATCCACTACTCTGATCCTAATCCCTTACCTTTTTCTTTATTTATCAAAAAAAACTATCATATGAACAGTTTCCTGTAAATGTTTTATCACACTGCACATACCTATTTTATCCTTAGCAATAATAATATCATCTGCATAGGTTAGCAGAAGTAGCAACTTTGCTCCTTCTTTTGAAATATATCTCATCAATTCCATCTCTCTATTCATATGTAGTGATATCACATTCATTACTAATACAAATAATATGCCACTCAATAGACAACATTGCCTAATCCCTTTCTCAAACTGTATATCTTCATTAAGCCATCTGTTTACTAATGCTTTAACTATATTGTGCCTGTAAGCTGTAATATAAACATTATCTTTTCACTTATTTTATAAACTTCATATATCTGCCATAACACCAAATGATGAATTGAATCAAATTATCTACTTAAATCCCCTACCATTAGTTTTGCATTTACATTCCTGTACAATATGTCATCTACTACTTCTGTAATTATGAATAATACATACTGGATCTTTTTCCTTTTTATACCATATACATGTCCTGTTACAATTTTACTTACTTTTCTTCCATCATTTTTCGTAAAATTTTCATCAAAATTTTATAATCTGTATTATTGAATACTATTGGTCTCCAGTTCTATAAGTCTCATTTATCACCTTTTTCCATATCAATCTAATTATACCCTTATACAATTCTTTATACCTAAAATCTGTAGCTAACCATTCATTTAATACTCTTATAAACACCTTTTTGATACATTGTCATGCCCTTATACATCCCATATTCTATTTCATCTGGTCCTGCTGCTGAATCTAAATTTATTGTCTTTAAAACTCAATCTAATTCTTCTATCTTAATTTTTCTTTTTTTTTTTCAAAAAACTTTTTATTGAATTTTTAACAATACAGAAATATAACAGCAATAGCAAAATTAGAATACATATTAAAAATGAAACATTAGGAGATATTTATGATGACACAATTTTGTAAGATGAATGTTTTGTCTCATTGCAGTTTGAAAATATACACTTAACTATCTACATCATATACAAATGTTAACCAAAGAATATATCAAAATAAATATTGATCTAAGATAAAAATAAGTATAAGGATATAAGTGAGACTGAGGTCTACATATCCCAAAAGGAGGGTGGCCATCTATACACTATTAATAATATGTAACACCTTTTCTATAGCTTTGTTAATATGTGTCGACTTCTTGGGACTTTTCACTATCATTTTCTAGCACTGATGTATGTATGGGCTAGAATTTTAAAATTATTCCAATTCAGTTTAGTACGATCCAGCCAATTTTGGGTGATATATAATTTTATAAGTGAACATATGTATATTAGCACTTGCATGTCCAATTTAGAGAGATAAATATTTGGTAAGTGTAGTAATGCAGTCTCCCAAGATAAGGTGGATTTATGATATCCCATTTTCTGTAAACGGATTTTAGGGAGGTCCAAAGTTTGTGTGAATGATGACAAGACCAAAAAATGTGTAAAAGATCTGCATTAGGATGTGAACAACAAGAACATGAGGGCGATTTATTAGCATCAAATTTGTTAAGTTTAGAAGGAGTGAAATATGCATTATTGTTAATCATTAGTTGAGTGTAAAAGAGTTTCTTGAAGGGCGAGTATTCTAATGTATTTTTGATAGCTGACAGTTTCTGATTTATAGATATGTGAGAGTTGTGTTTGTCCCAATAAGTAGAAAAAAGACATACTGTATTATGAATTATTTGATTTATAAGATTATAAGATTTAGATAACATTTTCTCTGGAAGCGTGAGGACTTTTATAATCACTTTATAGTTAGTGATATCGGTGTTATCTACATTGATGTGTAGAAACTTAGCATTAATAACATCTCTCAATTGACGTAAAATGGTTAGATAATTAGTGTTAACCTTGAGAATTTTGCGTATATTAGAGAGAGTTTCATTCTTGTACTGTATCAGATCCCAAACAGTGAGATCCTTAATCAGGGGAAAATTTGAAAGATTAAAAGAAATATTGTCTAAGTTAATATTAGGGTTTGAATGGAGAGGTTGCATTAATTGAAATATATTTTCTAAATTTACAAGTTTTAACAGTTCTTGAAAAGCAATAATTTTTTGTTTTAGAGAGTTAGGAATTTTAACTTATTCATGACACCTAATGAAAGGAAAGGAAGAGCTAGTGGATTGATATTTTTAGTTAAAATATGTTGATACCATAATTTTGTCCAAATAGGATACTGACTATACTTCTCAGTATTTATATTTAAGATTAATAATAGTTTATTGGCCGAGATAATCAAGTAGTAAATATGAAAATTGGGAAGTCCAAGTCCTCCCCTATCTTTAGGTGAAATTAACTTAATGTAAGAAATTCTTACTGATTTAGGAAACCATAAGAAGTTAGCCAAAGTTTTATTGATTTTTGAGAAAAAAGATTTTGGAATCAGCTGATCCACAGCATTGAATTGAAATAACAATCTGGGAAGAATATTCATTTTTATTATAGCTGCTTTTGATAAAAGTGATAGATTTAGCAATTTCCATCTATTCAAATCAAGTATAATCAATGACCATACTTTAGCTAGGTTATTATGAAATGTGGAGAGACCATTATGATTTATATGAATCCCCAAATATTTGAAATTCTGAACTATCCGGAAAGTGGAGTCAGGAAACAAATATAACTTGTGAGCAAATGGATTTATGGGAAGAATATGTGTTTTTTGAGTGTTAATCTGATATCCAGAAACCTCTGAGAATTTTTCAATGGAACAAATTAGTTTAGAAAAATCTGAGCAGGGTGTTTGAAAATATAATATAAGATCGTCTGCAAAAGCGGACAGACAAACTTTAGTGTTAAAAATTCTAGGAATATTATGGAAGGTGTTTTGTGTTATATATAATAATAGGGGTTCTATATATAAATTAAATAGGAAAGGAGATAACGGGCATCCTTGCTTTGTGCCATTAATGATCTTTATATTTTTGGATATTTTCCTATTGATATAAAGAAAAGTATAAGAGTTTTTATATAGCGTTTTAATAGAGTCTATGTAAGTAGATGGTATATTGAAACAAGACATAATGTGAAACAGAAAGTCCCAGTTAACCCTATCAAAAGCCTTAGCGGCGTCAAGAATTAATGCATACATAGGATTTGAGTTATTTTTGGTTAAGTGAATAAGAGCATCAATTGTCAAGGTATTATCCCATGAATGTCTATGTGACATAAAGCCCGCTTGTTCCGAAGAAATTAAAAATGGTAAAACATTTTTTAGTCTAGAAGCAAGTAAAGAGGCTAAGATTTTAATATCAATGTTAATCAGAGAGATAGGCCTATAATTATTAGGATCAGTTTTTTCTTTGTCTCTTTTCAAAATTAAAATGGTTTTGAGGTATTCCAATACAAATCAGATATACCATAAATCATTATATAATTAAAAATTTCAAAAAAAGGGGTGAAAGCTCAGATGAGTAAGTTTTAAAAAATTCAGGTGTGAAGCCATCTGGTCCCGGAGATTTACTAGTCTTAAGTCTACTAATAGCTTCCGATATTTCTTTAATAGTCAATGGGGCAGAGAGTGTGTTTTTTTGTTGATCATTTAACCTAGGAAATTTAATAGAAGACAAAGTTCACTATATGCTGTTTACCCCTAGGGTTATTTTCCTTTGAGTATATCTCTGAGAACAATGATGTAAAAGCTGCATAATTTCCAGATCAGTGTTGTAACTCTTGTTGTTGTATTTTAGTGACGAAATTCTAGGAAGAGATTGATTACCTTTAATTATTCTGGCTAACACTTTTGAAGGAACCTGTGCCCATTCAGAGTATGTAGCTAATAACCTTTGCTCCGAAATGGTAAGGTTATGTTGATGTAGAAGCAATAATTCTTTTGGGAACTCAATAATAGTTCATATGTAGAGGAATCGACATATTCTGTATTGATTTTCCAAATTTTGAATTTTGATTTTAATTGTATTTCTTTATTTCTATATTGTTTTTAAAATATGATGCTTTGTTAATTAATATACCTCTAAGAGTTGCCTTGCATGCGCCCATTGTATATCTAAAGGAATATCTGATGTGACTAGATTAAGATATGTTTCTTTTATTGTTTCAGTTATTAATTTATGTGTATTTTCATTTGAAAGTAAATTATTATTCAATGTCCAACTATTATATGAAGATAATTTTGGTGTATGTGAGGCCAAACTAATTCCAAGAGATATTCTGGAGTGGTCAGAAAAATCTAGGTTCAAGAGAGTAATTAATCTTCCTATGAGTAAGACAGTTAGAAATAAGAAAAAATCTAATCTTGACCATGATTTATAGCATTTTGAGTAATATGTGAAAAGTCTTTTTTATCATACTGTGTTATGAGAGAGATAGGGTCTGTAAGGTTTAAATCTATTATTATTTCTTCCAAAGCAATGGATGCTTGAAAGTTGTACGAGGAGGATCTACTAGTACGGTCAGTTTCAGGATTAATGATGGCATTCCAATCCCCCCCCAGAACAAAATAATGATCTTTGAAAGAAGATAGAATATTATATATTTGTATAAAGAAGATATGTTGTTGTTCACAAGGGCCATAAAGATTAAAGAATATAACTGGCTTGTCAATGTTATAAAAACAGGAAATAATGTAACACCATCTTCCATTCACATCATGTTTCACGTCAGAAATAGTTCCCTGAAATGTGTTTTTAATTATAATGGCTACCCCGCTTGATTTTGTACTATTACCAGCTGCTACTATCATTTTAATCCATTTTTTTGTTTTTTTCTTTATCGAAGTCTTCTCTAGTTAGGTGTGTCTCTTGTAAGAAGCAAATATTAGCCTGGGATTGAAATAACAAATGAAATAGTAGGGATCTCTTGTTTTTATTTTGTAATCCTCTCACATTCCATGAGTCAATATTTAATGTCATAATATTAAATAGAGATAAATATATAACATATAACTAAGATTTGACAAAATGTAATATTAACTATAAACCTCAGTACCTCATACTTGTTATATTGTATCATAGTGTCTCACTAAAAAAGTTGTTTTAAAGATTCTGAAATATTTCTTCCCAAGTACCCCGGTGCCTAGCCACCCATCCCCTACTAGAGAAGAAAAATAAAAATGAATTAAGTAAATGAATTTGGTTAACATTTTCAATGTCAATTGCAATGTATAAACATAATAAACTTTATATACATGCTTAACTAAACAAAAACCTTATTGTAATATCAAACATATTTACATATATAACTGAAATCAAGATGTCCAACATGCTCAATCCCTACTCACTTATTCATCATATAAGCTCCAATTTTGAGTAAAATATATAGCAAATTAAAGAAATTCCTCAACATTGTAATCCAGATATTAAAATGAATCAAGTTTATGTGTATATTATCATATATGAAAAGTATAAGGAAAATAAGTTTGATATTACCCCATATATATAATACTTGCTGTACAAACTAATATTGATTGTATCAAAGATAGATTGATGTTTTGACTATGTATAAGATAGCCATATATATAGCAGAACAAGATGTATTAAATTCAAGCAAATAATTAAACAGTAAAAACATTGTGTTTCATTTTGGTGATATTTGTGAACAGTTATAACAATAATGTCTAACTCAGAGTGTAAACATATGAAACATAGTTCTGAAAAACATTCATGGCTGTACCCCCTGAAGCACCTTTCAACTTTCAGTCCCAGAATAAATAAATGCGTCATTATAATTTATATAATTGAGAGACATTTCTTAAATTAAAAAAAAAAAAAGACAGTAAACTATTAATAAATGCACTCCACCATTCTTCTGTATGTACACTTAAAATAATTTAAACAGAACAATTACCCTTTAGCGTGTACATGTTTTTATTTGTGACTGCTGTTTTTTGAGTTATATGTCTTCGTTTAGACTTGCCATTCCGTGACTATATCTCGCTTAGTACAATATAGATTTTGTATAATTTCTTATATAAATTTTATATAATAACTATATGTGGAGTTTTTCTCCCACTGCCTCCGCTAAAGATGGGGTTTATCCCATTCGGACTTTCCTGGTAAACAAATGTAAAATAAATAAAGTAAGTATGTCTGAATACCATTTATGACTTCCTTGTTGCTGAATATCTGGGTTATGAGTTGTATATGCAGTCAGAAGCCTGCATACCTGATGCATATTTCTTTCAAAGAGTTTCCCATCAACAAATATTGTCTCTCCTCTTTTGGGAAGCAGTGTTAAAAAAGTGAGAAGCACACACATTTCTCTGTAGCACGGAGCATAAAGATAGGTATCTTTTTAACAACTGTGGTATTTGCAATTTTTGTTTGCTTATTTCTGTTTGGACAAGGCATGTTCCCACAAGATAACTTTTCTGAGACGTAGCGTTGATAAGTACTAACATCACAAATTATGTTTGCGACTTGATTGCCATGAGGAAGTACTGCAAAGCTTTATGACAGTAAGAATTGCAGCGCACCCCTGCTCCGTGAACCACATTTGTAATGAGAGTAGGCACAATCTGGTATAGGCAGCACAAATGACATTTTAACTTGTCGATTTGAGAAATGTAACAGACATTTTTTCTGAAGTTCAAGCTGTAACTTTCAGAAGTGATTTGGAATCTCCCAGCCATATTATTATTGTGTTTTAATAAATATGGTTATGCAAAGAATGACCTGGGGTGTTACGTATCTTGTGAGACTGAGGTGTTCAAAGCTATAATGATCAGTTAGTATCTAAGTAAACAATGTTTTTCTGCAGAATCATTTGGTTCAGATTTCTCTGTATGAAATGGTAATTTCACAAGCGCTCCAGTCACCAACTTTCTGAGTTTCAGAACATTTAGTATATTTTGTCTTGGAGAAGATGACAAGATTGAATCTTGTATTGTCTTCTTAGGGTATTAACAATGATGGCTAAAGAGCTTCCTCATTTTAAGTCCTATATAAAGGCTTCCTGTTTCTCTTATACATTTGAGAATCAAAACTTTTTATGTTACAGGACCTTGGTTTTTCAGCTTGACAAAGTTGCTAGAATATGATTATTTTGTGCAACTTCAATTTATTCTCCTTAAATTAGTCATGAAGCATTCCATTCATTTTTTATATAGTGGCTTGTCATATTGATATGGTCGGTTTGTACTAAACCTTCTTGTTTTTAATGACATTTAGTTGGCTGACTTTGAAGCCGTGATTAACACTTGACTAGTTATTTATAGATGTAGGATTATCTTTTCAGAGCATCCACTTGTACTAAAAATGTGCTTCGTTTTTAGGATACTGAGTACTTTCTGTGTTTTTTATGATATGGCTTTAAAATGTGTTATAATTTTCAGATTATTTAAGATGAGGTGATTACACATGAGCGATTTGCGCTTTGGATTGATTCACACAAAGGAACAACAGAAAAAAGTGAATGGTTTAATGTGTGTGAATTAATGCACATTACATTTCCGAAGCTAGCTTTACATTAACACTAGCGAGTCTCCTCTGCAATGATGACGTCACCGCCAAGCTCCGTATCTACATGAAGGTGCGTGGCATAGCAGAAACATCCGCTGATGAGAGAAATAGAAGATTTTCTCTCAGACCAGTCTCGAGAGTCATAATATCTCCCTCCAAAATGTTTATGACTGAACTAGGGCACTGTAATTATTTAAACTAAAAAAAAACATGTACACTATTTGGGGAAGCATAAAAAACATCTGCAATGCTAATTCAACTTTAAAAGCCATCACCTTACTCGTGAAAAAGCATATAAGCACATAACAAATCAGCATTTTTTCCTTTTCTTTAAGTAAAAAAAAAAGAAATATAATGTGTATATATATTTAGGCACTGTACACACTCTTGGCAGAAGCAGATATTGAAAAATATATAACTCATACTGTCTGTAATAGCATAGCATTTATGAGAAAACTATCATATTAGCATTTAACTTGTTATAATTAAACAACACATAAAAATTAAATCTCAAAGCGTGAGGGAACCACAAGACTTATTTAAGGGCTGAAAGCTGAGTTTGCATTTCTGACTTCACAATAAAGAAAGCAAAAACTCTTCCTGTTTTCTAAAGAGAAACAAGAATGAATAAACATATTTGTGTATATATAAACATTTTGTATACCCTTAGTAAGAATATATTTCACAGTAAATTACACATATTATCTGTAGGAACATATCCTTTATAAGAAAGAAATATATATATTCATCACATTTGTACCCAAACAGATAAATGAAATGTTAGGAAATTGAATCCGGAAGCTTTTTAAATGCTTTAAAAAAAACATCTTTTGCTCCCTTAGGATCAGAACACATAAACCTTTTTTCATTAAATGTAAAGGACAAGGTATTTGGATAAGACATGCGAAATCTTATCCCTCTTTTTATTAGGTCTGCACAATAGGGAGAAAGTTTTTGTCTGTTTAGTTTTATTTGAGGAGGAAAATCCTGTGAGAATGACAACTTATGTGATTTCCATATAAACTGTTTTTTACTTTTAGCTGCTTGCAATATTTGAAAAGCATCTTGGAAATTTAATAATTTTGTATATATTATCCTTGGTGAAGAAGCATCTTGACTTGCACGTAGTGCTCTGTGTGCTCTCTCAACAGTTATATTTTTTGAGGATGCTTCACAGTTTAGTAATGCCTCAAAAATACTCTTGGACACAGACAGCAGATTATTTTTATCAAAAGATTCTGGCAGACCACGAATAATAATGTTGTTTCTGCGGCTCCTGGCTTCCAAGTCTATCAATTTAGATTGTATTTCAGAAATAGCTTTATCTTTAGACTTTAAATCACTTTCCAATGACTCAATTTTTAACTCCAAAGCTGAATTACTGTTTTCAATAGTACTCATTCTGTCATTTATTTGCTTTAAAGTATTACCAAAGTCAGTAAATTTTTCTGAGAAGTTCTGAATAGCACTTTGTATAGGCTTTAATGCTAGCTTTAGCTCATCTAAATAAAAGTTTGAGTCATTTAATTCTTTGTTACTTACTTTGGCAGGTTCAGGAGAATTTTTGGATGTTCTCAATCTTTTGGAAGTGGTATCTTTTTCAGGTGAGTGCACTGAAGAAAATTTGGCCTTCGTGGACTGAGCATCCATAGACTCCGATTTAGTAGCCATGCCCAGAGATTAGATGTTGTTACCAGGGTGACAAGTTCCAGGAAAATTCTGAAGCAGCAGGTGCCCAAATCAGATAACACCACAAACTGTTCTGAGGTAAAATATGTCATAAAATAAAAATTCCAAAGGTAAAAATATTCCAAATATATGTAGAAAGCTTTGTAGAATCCTTTTATGAAAAAAACTGAGGAAAAATGTTAATCCCAAGTTGTAAAAAAATAGAGGTGATACAAATCTGTGAGGAGCTCAAAGAATAGGGACTAGTCTAGTCGGCAGCCATCTTGGAATCATCTTAATTTTTCTTTCTAAATCTTTATTGTCTTTATCAAACAATGAATACACATTCTGATTTTTTATCTTTTGTCCTTCAAATAAATTCTTCATACATTTTTCTACCATTTCCATGATTTTTTTTCTTGTTTATTTTATACCTATCTATCTATATATGTATATATTACATACAGAATTAAAACTGCTGTTCTCTTTAATTAGTTTACTTAGATATGGTACAATTTCTTCTTTTGTCTTTCAAAAAATATCTTTGCTTATACAATAATAACTACATTTTTTATTTATCTCATATAACTCTTGCTGTTTCATAAAAATGTCATCATTCCTTTCCATATAGTCAATAACCTCTTTACTTAACTTCTCATAATATAGCTTATCCATATTTATGTTTTCTTTTTCCCATATCACATAACCTCTTTTATACTTCTGTTTACAATTTAGTTACCATTCTGACAAATCCTTATAAAACTTCCTCATTCCTGTGTGGTCTCTCCATAATTTCATCTTATTGTCTTTACTGCCACTATCTCATTTTACTTCATTTATTCTTTTTAGACCTTCAACTATTTTTATATATTCAGTATTTTCTTTTATCTTATGAGAAATCAGTCATCAAAATATCTTCTTCTTCTATTAATAAGCTTTCTGATAACAAAAAATAATTTATTCTGTTCTCTTTTCTCCTTTTCCATAAGTCCATACTTTTTGATTCCTAAATTTTAACTGCTTATATCCCATGCTACTTTAACATCATATGCTTTATTTTTGTGTTGTCTCAAATTGCAATTGAAATCCCATGTTGCAATAATCTCCATATTAATTGATATATATTGAATAATGTTTCTAAACATTTCTTTTCTCTGCTTTTCTGATACATATGCATAAATGGCAACAATTCTAATAATTTTATTCATCCACCTTTACATCAGCTGTTGTACTACCTGTTGTAACAAATTCATCCATCCATCCATCCTCAGTCTTTTTTTCCCATTTTTCACATGGGGTCAGGGTGTCACTTTAACAGTGATAATCATCTCAAGCCAAGAGTTACACCACTGGGTGTCTAGCCCTGCAGAGCTAGTTCATCCGTACCACTCACTCATACACACACTCGCACCTACAGCCAATTTAAAGTAACAAATGTTGTAACAAAAGTAATATCTAACACTTTAATTGTGTCTCTATATCAGATACTCCAGATACTTACTACTCCATTCCCATTCTTCTCTCTATACTTTTCAAACTATTAACATAATGGCCTTGAACTTTACAAGTAATTTTACCTTAATGTAATATATAATTTGTCTTTTCCCTTCTTTCTTTCTTTTTTAAATCCCTCTATAATTTTCCTTTTCCTATCCTGTACTCTTTCACCAATAGAAATTATTTTTTCTTTGACTATATTCAATTTAATCTCATCACTATCACTCAACCCGACTATTCTTCATTAGATTTGATCATATTTGTATCTTCCTTTGTATTAACATTTTGTCTCACTTCCTCTCTATCCATAACCTTTATCATTTCTTTTTGTGTTTACACTGCTTCTAACACTTTCTGTATAACTTTATTATTTTTACCTTGCTCTTTTTCTCACTGTGTTGTTTCCACTTCTACTTCATTTCCTTTTTTTCACATTCTCCCTCCAAATGACCCACTTTTTTTGCACTTATAACATTTCAGTTCACAATTCTTTGCATCATATCCTATTTCCCCACATGTAAAACATTTTCTTTTAACACAGTTCTTAATTAAATTATCATTTTTTCCACACAAATAAAAATGTTTTTGACTGTTCCTAATATTTTACCATACCTCTGTTACCTTTGACATTTATGAAACTTGGAATATGTACAATACTCTCCTTGTGTAATTTCAAAATCACATTGAAATCCCATGCCCCAGTCCACAAACTTCTGTTATTACATATTTTTGACAAACTTAATCCATCTTTATATAATTTTAATAAATGTCCTTTTAAAGTCTCTTTGTCTACTTTAGTCATAAATTGAATATTCATTTTCTTATTAATTCTCCTACAGAAAAGCTTACACACATAGAAACTCCATGGTGAACAGTCTTTATTTTTTCATATTCTACAAGGAATTTTTCCAATATCTGATCAGACTCAAAAATAATGTCACAAAAAGTCTTTCTATTAATATGGATAAATGCTCTTACCTCATTAGGATTAATTCCTAGTGTTGTAATATCTTCTTCCAGTACATTATATCTGTCAATCTCTGATTCTTCCTTTTTCTCAATTTGTACTTTGAAAAGTCTTTTTCTTCTTACACTCATGTCATTTTCTTTTTTCTTGCTTTCATTCCCTGTTTTCACCATCTCCACATACAATTTTCTATTGACCTGACCTGCTTAGATCTGTTGAATGTCTTCTTTCTGATTTTTTTCCATCAACTCTGCCCACAGCATGTCTTTGCCAGTCTCTGGTTCACTCATGTCGACTAAATCCCTTAATAAATCAATCCCACAGCCCTCCTGACTGGAAGGTTGTAACAACATATTCTTCTGCTGTAACCTCTTCATCAAAGAGGCTTGAAACCATTTGACTCATTCTGACTTCCTAAACTGCTCTTGAAAAGGTTCAACTGGCTTTTCCAATACTTTTACCATGCCATCATTTTTAACCAATGTCTCCTCATTTTTCTCTACCTTGTTTAAAGTATACACTGCTTCTGCTGTTCAGCTAACAGCACCATAAACACTTTCACCCTCCACATACCCCTTTACTCCTTCCATAGTTGTTACTCTCTCTTCCTGCTTCTCTGAGCCAACTTCATGCTCAGAACGGAAGCCAGAATTGTTACAGTGAAATGCATCTCTGTACGCATAGAGTAGGGGAAGTTCCCTAATAGCCACTGTCCTAATTAGATTAACTTGATCAACAAAGAATACATAAATACAAAATAAATAGACTAGCAAATATCCTACACTGTGTCAACTTTTCCTGAAATTGTCATCTGTATAAAAACTGTGCCGAACCTCTGTATCACTACATTGAAGCTGATTATTTTTTTTCCTTTGACAATTTACAACATTGCTTAGTTATTCTTTGCTTTTTCATGAGTACTAGTTTTAGGTTTGCAATCTATATTAATGCCTTAACCAGTCCCAGTTATTCCTGATTTTGCTATGGTATGTAGGACAAACATACACCCTAGCAGTGGGTATGTCATGTATTTAGTTGACTACCTTTATCATAGCTTTGTTGATCATTTACTATGACAAATGGTGTTGATACATACAGTTGGGAGGGTTGCCTAATTGTTAAGGTGTTTGCCTCACAAACACAAAGTGCAGGGTTTGAGTCACACAATGGATAATTGGCTAGGCTTAAAATGGCTCACAAGGGCAGCTAGCCTAGTACTAATCTATTTTATTCTATGTGATGCTGTTCTAAACACCTGCAGTGGTAACACTGTCATTAATATTTCTTAATTTTATTCTCTGTTATATAACCAACATTCCATGGCAATTATTATACATTGCTCTGTGAGCTATTCTTTCCCCGGGATTCATTAAACTAAAGTTTCCATGCAGGCGCAGTGTAGCCGCTCCTCCATGGAATATGGCCGCCGAGTGATTCAGTAAACAGCTGATCTGACGTGCACGAGCCTGCCAACACTGTTCCTACACAGAAAGCTGTGCAGAATACTAATTGCCTCATTTGCTGGTGAAAACCATGCAAATGAGGTGAATTATCGATTCAGGAAGCAAGCAGACATTTGTGCAGGAACAGTGCTAGTTGCAGAAATGTGTTCAGTTACTAACCGAACACATTCCTGCATATAGTAAAACGGAGGCATGACAGCTCAAATAAAAGCATGTATTATAAACTTTAGGCATGCCAATGGCCAAATATATGGCCATTGGCATGGAAAAGTGTTTAATTTAATGAAAAATCAAAGTATTGTTTTTTGGCCAATCTCAGCCGTTTAAGCATAGAGCAGCAGCATGCAAACGGGATCATGCCGAAAATAAAAAAAAATGTAAAAACTCAATTTTAGGGGAAATCTGCATTTTGCCATTATATTCAATGGCATGCAAAATCAAAACATTACCAGGTAACACTGGTTGTCAAGGGGAAAGAATCCATGTCAGAGCAGTAACTATAGACTAAGATAGTGGGGTATGCAAATGAGGGGAAATTTACTGAATCACAAAGTATTCTAAGTCCACACACTGCACCTAACCATGTAGGTGCTAGAACAGGATGGTGTATGCAGGAGGAGCAGCTAACATGAAAAGGTGGTGTGTCATGTTTGCTGTAAACACATTGGAGCTCCGTTGCCTGGGTTTGTGCATAGCTAAGCACAGCTAAGCAAGGGGCGTGTCTGAGACTGTAATGTCTTACACCATGAAAAGAAGAGTGTGGTCATGCCCAGGGAGGGCCATTTCTGCTAAAATGTGTTTACCTTAGCTAAAACGGGTGTGTGTGTTGCACTGGGACTTAAAAAAATGGAAATAGCAGCACTGTTTACATTTAGGCTGCAGGTTTGCATGCCACACCTCGGAGCTTAAAAGGGGCAGAGATGGGAAGGGGGAAAGAAAAAAAAGGGAAATAGCAAAATACAGCCACTCAAATACAAGTAAAATAACTGGCAGGTGGAATGTCTCAAAGTCAGCCAATCACACAGGCAGCATCTGCAGCACTTCACTATAAACTCCACCGACTCCACCGACCCTGGAAATTACCGGCCCATTAGCTTGACAAGTCTTATCTGCAAAGCCATGGAGAGGATCATAATGGACCTCATAAATAAAGACATAGGGAATTTGCAGACTTTGGATCCATCCCAGTTTGGCTTTGTCAAAGGCAGATCATGCCTTCTAAACTTGGTTGACTTTTTCGAAACAGTCACCAAAGCCATTGATGAGGGAAAGGCAGTCCATACAGCCTACCTCGATCTGGCGAAGGCCTTTGATACAATACCCCACTCGGGTATCATTGAAAAACTCATCAGCTTAAATGTTAACCCATACATCACAAGATGGGTTGCAAACTGGCTGAGTGACAGAACCCACAGGGTCAGAGTTGCTGGCGCCATGTCAGACTCAAAGCCTGTCACAAGTGGTGTACCACAGGGCTCAGTCCTGGGCCTACTCTTGTTTGGCATCTACTTTTCCGAAGTACAAGCAAACACAGGAGGGTTATGGCTGACATAGTTTGCAGATGACTGCAAACTGGGCGCCATAGTAGAAAACACATCTGACACAGATATCCTTCAGAAGGGTCTCACAGAAACGGATAACTGGTGCCAGAGCCATGGCCTAAAGTTAAATGCCAAAAAATGCATAGTCATACCCTTCGGGAAAAACAAGGTTACCCCTAGCTACCAAATAGGTGGCAATCCACTGAGTACAGAAGAAGTTATCAGGGACCTGGGGACCCAGGTTGATAGTAGTCTGTCATTCGACACCCATGTAGCTAAAGTAGTTAGGAAGACCTTCTACATTGCCCACCTTATCATGAAGGGATTCTCATCTAGATCAAGGGAGGTCATAGTCTCCTATACTCATCACTCATCAGACCAATGATTGAGTACAATGCCCCATTCGGAATGTATCTGACCCGACACTTGCAGCAGCTGGAGAGGCCACAAAAGTTCCTCACCAAAAGGATAAAGGGTCTCAAACATCTGTCCTATGCTGCCCGACTGAAAGAACTCCAGCTCTATTCAGTCGCCACCGCTTGCTCAGAGGTGACCTTTGCCTAACATACAAGGCCATGTCAAACCCAGATTTGATGAATATGCTTCACCTCAAAAATCTAGATCCGCCAGAGCCACAAGGGCGGAGACTTAAACCTCGACACGGCTATTAATAGGACGTGCTGGAGGGATAGATTCATCACCCAAAGACTCCCTATGCTGTGGAATAAAATCCCGGTATATGTGAGGCAGAGCACCTCGCTGGCCTTGTTCAAGAGAAATCTTGACCAATGGATGGGAGATCGCAGATATACCCCAGGGATTACCTCAGTGTCACTGCTCAACAGAGGCACAGCAAAATAATGGGTATAGTTCCCCATACTAAAGGGGTGGCGTAAGCCACAAAACTATGGGCTAGGCTTGTAAATGCCCTCGGGCAGATAGCCTAGTATGAACCTATGAACCTATGAACCTATGAACTATACAAACACCTTCCATTCTGTTTTTTCCCACAAACTCTGCACCATAGATGTACACATACTGGGGAATTTTAACTGACAAAACTAGCAAAACATGTTAGGGGCTGCTGTCACTTTGATCTATCTGTATGTGCAAGAGGTCGAGGGCACTGAGGAGGATAATGCTGACAACCAACTCAGACTGAAGAGGAGGAGAAGAGTGTTCAGACCCAGGGTAACCTACCAGGGGTTACATGATATGGAGATAGTAGAACACTACAGGGTGAACAGTGACATACCTCAGCAACTTGTTGAGCTGTGCCGGTCTTGCCTCTGTCCCAGAACCAACAGACGGGAACCCATCCCAGTGGATACCAAGTTATGTGTAGCCTTAAGAATACTAGCTACAGGTACTTTCCAAAGACCAACTGGGGATATCATGGGGGATCTCACAGGCATCTGCATCCAGGATATTCCACCAATCCCTGGATGCTAAGTGATCACATGCTGCTGAGAACATTTACTTCCCCAACATCAGTGAGGAGAGGACCAGCAATATGCATCTCTTCCGCCATGTAGCAGAATACCCAGAGGCACTGGGTGCCATAGACTGCACGCACATCCACATCAAAGCAACATCCAGTGACAAGGGTAGAGTCTACCTAAACCGCAAGGGGTTCCTCTCCATCAACTATCAGATCTTGTGCAATGTCCAGTGTATTATCATGAATGTGTGTGCTGGCAGCCCTGGAAGCTATCATGGCTCCCACATCTGGCATTCATCACAGCTGTACCAGGTGTTTGCCAGTGGTGACATCCCATATGGCCAACTGGTGGGGGATGCTGGCTATGCACTGGAGCTGTGGCTGATGACACTCATCAGAAATGCACACACACCCACACAAGAACACCATAATGAGGCACATGCACAAACCAGGATCATCATAGAGCATGTGTTTGGTATGCTCATGTCATGGTTCCACTGCCTTGACATATCTGGTGGAGCCTTGCAGTACTCTCCAGCCACATGTGCACACATGTTCATAGTATGTGCCATGCTACACAATATGATCCTGTGGAAACAGCTACAGCAAGAACAAAATGGGGAAGGGCCACGCAGCCCTCCACCATTGCCAAGGTCTCCACAGGCACAGAGGGACTTAGAGAAGGAACATCCTGAGCCTGCCCCTGTAGGCAGATGGAGGTGTTCCCAGTATGCCCTGTCCTTGGCAAAGAGGCAATGCATAGCACATACACTGACACTGTAGGGCCCAAGGGACTGATATCTCTCTCTGACTTGCACATACAGTAAAATGGATGCCAAACATCACACCACCTATACCTTACCATGTGTAGGCAGTGTACTGCCTGCATCTGACATAGTCAGCCCTCAAGCACCATCCTCACAACTGCCTCAGACACAAGGTAATTCAGTCTTCTTAACAATAAATTAATGGAGTAGAATGTTTTGATATCTAAGGTATTAATGCAAGCATGCAAGGAAATGGGGTGGCTTATGGGGATAGCAGGAGGCAACTGACAGCTCTGTGGGACAGCAGGATGTGTATGCCCAGTACTGGCTTACCCACACTATGCAGTACCATCCTAGTTGACAAATACCACTGCAGTATATGTGGTGAGCCAAATAACTGGGGCGGTCATAGGTCACATGCATGGATGTCAAAGTGGGGGTCCCATACTCATTCCCAGCCTCACCCAGCAGATCATCTGTAGAAAACCATACAGAAATGTCTGGCAAAGGCCCGCACATGGTGGCATCCATGAAATTCCCACCTACAGACTTACACAGTCATATCACAAAAGGTCTGGCAGTGGCAGTATGGTTTTGAAAGGTAAGAAGTTTGAAACTGAAAATGTGTATGCCAGAACAATCTGACCTGTGGTTGATACTGTTATGCATGTAGTCTCAAAGATAGGCCACACCACTATGCTAAATGGGACCAAAATGTTAAGCAAATATCAGCACAGTCTCTGCAAATGTGTATTGTGTACAGATGTGTTACCCCCCACACATAGTCCCATAGAAATGCAGTAACATGTCCCTAGCCTTAAGCAGCTTCCAGCTGTCATCTAGAGTGATGGCTCAGCATGAACAGAAAGCAATTGTCAGTAACACCCAGTCAACTTACTGGTGCCATTCCAGGGGTGTCCACTGGCAGCAGCCTGGGAACATATGATCATCAGAATGCACTGCACTGCATTGCTACAGATGGCCTGCATCTGTTACACCTGGCCTACATGCCTGTGGCAAATGCCCATGCCTCACTCACAGTGCCCTGTTAGGAAGTGTCATAAGGTACATAACACCAACATATCACAGTCTACAAAATGCAAAAAAGGCCATGCTGCTAACTGCTAGAAGCAAACCTGCCAGCCTCAGAGAGCCAAAAATCTGGACAAAGCAATGAATAATGGGGTGATAAAGGTCCAAACAGAAGAACACCTTTGAAATACTGCTCTAATAATGTTTGAAAGTTGATGGAATGATTGTATTAGCATGGAATGTCTGCAGGGTATGAACTCTGAAACTGCAATGTCAACTGTCAATAATATTAGACTTCAACCCTGAGTGACTTGCAAAACACTTTTCCTTGAGAACCAAACTCATTTGGATAATCAACCAGATATATGACTCATGAATCTGGACATTCTGTGATACTCTGTACAGTTGACAGGCAGGGCTAGGAGTCTAAAGATGGGAATAAACTCATTGCAGGCAGTCCTAACCCTGAAAGATGTTGACATCTCTGCACCCACAGAACCCTGGCCCACAGCTATGGGGAGTAACACACCCTTCCCTGATCACTCATCCTATGCAATATCCTGACCCCATAATGTGGCCATCCAAGCAAAATGAGTTGGGTAATACATATATGTGAGACACACACACCTCCAGGCTGGTCAAACAGTCTGACACACATGCGACCCTCCAAGTGCAGTCAATCTTTGAGAAGACCACTCTGCAAAGTACTGGTAGCTATAGGCCAACATATCTGATCCATGCCCCCCCCCCACATATCTTATCCCCTGCAAATCTATCTGGACTCTGCTTGTCACCCTGATCCTGCCTGACTTATATTACCCAACTGTGGAATGGAAATCAGACCATGCCAGAACAGAAATGCACAGGGATTCCACCATTGTAATATATCACCAAGGTGCTGGACCGTTTCCACAGCTCCAGCAGTCAACTGGTTCTAGGTGCACCTCTCAATAGACTGGATTGTACAAGAATGCATAGCATTTGGCCTATAATATTGGTGTATGCATCATCCATCCTGTAATCCTCTGGTAAATCACTGTGATGATCTGAGGAGGTATGTCACGAGGTACTGAAAGAATACATGACAGTGTCAAATGTCATATATGTCAGATGTCTGCTAAAACAAACCCTGTAACCATAGCAACTCATACATTACTGAGAGAAATAGTCACAATCACCATATGGCCCATTGTCTCTCCATTTTGATAGGCTTTCTCCAGATACCCTACACCAACATGTTGAGAGGTATGGCTGTAGCACAAAACAAACCAGACTGGAGTACAACAATCCCTTGAATGGAGTCCCACATTTACTATAGAAGGTCACACTGGGCATGCTCATACACTTAGAGAATTGTCAGTAGGATCTAGGAATTAACAGGCCTTTCCCACCCAGTGCACTTCCCATTGCCCTACTTTAGCAGTCCTGAAGTATGTCTGTCACCATAGAAGTCCCTCTCATCAGGCCTCAACCCTCTAAGCTCTGTGGTGTGTGCGATAACTACACTATAGTACAATTAACTAGTAGATAGGAGTTCTAATCTCAGTCCTAGAAAATGTAAATGTATGTGCCTGTGTGTGTGTGTGTGTGTGTGTGTGTGTGTGTGTGTGTGTGTGTGTGTGTGTGTGTGTGTGTGTGTGTGCGTGTGCATGTATGTGTTTCTAAGTTAAAGATTTTGGGTCCATTCAAATCCAGTACACTCCCATTGTCCTACTTTAGCAGTCCTGCAGATAACAGTCACCTTATAAATCCCTTTCATCAGACCACACCCCTATAAGCTCTGTGGTACATGCAATAAGGATGTAATACTGTAGTAACCATAACTAGGTAGGGGTTCTAATCTCTAATCATGGCAAATGTGTGTGTGTGTGTGTGTGCGTGTGTGCGTGTGTGTGTGTGTGTGTGTGTGTGTGTGTGTGTGTGTGTGTGTGTGTGTGTGTGTGTGTGTGTGTATGTGTGTGTCTGTGCAAGAACAGTATCCTGTATGTGCAGGGTTGTTGTGTTTGTGTGAGAACCACATCCATTGGGGGGTTGCTACTTTTTGCTGTTGCCCACCCAGTACATGTCCCAGTGTCCACCTTACAAGACCCACAATTGTCATCCACTGTAGAGGGACCTGTACACACTCTGCAGCCCTATAAGCATTGTGCCATGTGCAATAACTATGCAAAAGTATGGAATAAATAACAAGATAGGCAGCCTGTGTAATCCTTGGATATCACTCCCCACTCAGGAATCATAGACAAACACACTCAGGTAGGCAGCAACCCCTACATCAGTAGGTTCATAGGTTCATAGGTTGGTACTAGGCTATCAGCCCTAGGGCCTATAGAAGCCTAGCCATAACAATTTCCTGGCTATTTCTTCCCACACTATTTACTTCCCTAGACCCCTGTCTAGCAGGGTGACTGACATGATCACTGGGGTGAATTTCCTTTCTCCCATCCAATCATCAAGGTTCCTTTTGAAGAGGGCCAAAGAGGTGCTCTGCTTGACATGTATGGGCAGTGTATTCCAGAGTCTGGGGAGTCTCTGGGTCAGGAACCTATCCCTCCAGCATGTTTTGTTTATTGTGATGACAAGGTTTAGATCCCTGGAATGTGTGACTCTGAGGGATTGGGATTTCTTTAAGTGTAGCATGTCCAACAGCTCTGGGTTTGACATGACCTTGTATGTTAAGCAGATATTGCCTCAGAGTAGACAATATGCGACAGAGTATAGCTGGAGTTTTTAAGGTGGTCAGCATAGGGCATTTGCTTTAGGCCTGTGATTCTTTTAGTGAGGTATTTCTGCGGCCTTTCCAGTTGTTGCAGATGTCTTGAGAGGTACATACCAAATGGGGCATTGTATTCTATAATGGGTCTATTGAGGGATGAGTACAGTGGGACAATGACCTCCTTTTTTCTGGATGAAAAGCCCTTAGTGATGAGGTGTGCCACATAGAAGGATTTCCTGACTGTTGTGGTGATGTGGTTATTGAAGATGAGACCAATGTCCACCTGTGTCCCTAAGTTTCTTATCACACATTCGGTGTTTAGTGTACTGCCACCTATGTGGTAATTCACGGGTACATGTTTCTTCCCAAAGGGGATGACTATACATTTATTTGCATTGAGCTTGAGCCCATGGCTCTGGCACTAAGCATCTGTTTCTGTAAGGCCCTTTTGTAGAGTATCCACATCATATAGGGATTCAGTAATGGCTCCCAGTTTGCAGTCATCTGTGAACTTTGTTAGCCAGAGTCCCTTAGTGTTGGCCTGTACTTCAGAGAAGTAGATGCCAAACAAGAGAGGTCCCAGGACTGAACCCTGAGGTGCTCCACTTGTCACTTGTCTGGAGCTGGATTTTGAGTCAGCTACTTTTACAGTGTGGGTTCTGTCAGTAAGCCAGTTGGCAACCCATCGAGTGACATAGGGATTAATGCCCAGCTTAGTAAGTTTATCTATGATTCCAGAGTGGGAGATGGTGTCAAAGGCCTTGGTGAGGTCCAGATAGGCTGTGTGGACTGCCTTACCCTCATCCACGGCTCTGGAGACTGATTCAAAGAAGTCAATCAGATTCAGGAGACAAGATCGGCCCTTCACAAACCCAAACTGGGTGGGGTCCAGTGTTTTAAGGTTGCCAATGTCTTTGTTTATAAGTTCCATGATCATTCATTTAATGGCCTTGCAGATTAGGCTCGTCAGACTGGTAGTTCCTGGGATCTAAGGTGGATCCCCCCTTGTGGAGTGGGATAACAGTAGCTGTCCACCACTCAGTGGGCATGAAGCCTGAGGTGAGGGTATGATTAAACATGACACTTAGGTGAGGTGCCAATTCATTTTGTAGTTCATGTAGTACACAGCCCGGGATGTCATCTGGTCCCATGGATGCTGTATTCTTAGCTTTTGAGAGTGTGTTTTTTACCTGTGTGGCCATTATTACCAGAATTTGGCAATCTTTTGGTATTGAGATGAGCCATTTAGGGGGTGAGACGGGGGTGAAGTTGGCACTGAATCGATCTGCCAGGATATTGACAATATCCTTGGGATCAGTATATTTAATGCCATTTTGTTGTAGCTCAGAGCAGATCTGAGCATTGCCATTTAGATTCTTGACATAGTTATAGAATGCCTTGTGGTTGTCTTTGGAATCTTTGGCAATTTTATTTTTGTAACTAGCTTTGGAGGATTTTATAAGCGATCTCAGCTTCTTACTGAGGCTGGTAAGGGAGTTTTTTGCATCCTGGGATTTTCCTCTTTTCTGCAACAGTTTCTTCCTTTTGTTGTAAAGTTTGCTTATGGCAGGGGACCACCAGATTGGCTTCCTTTTTTTGAAGGAGAGCATCTTGGTTCTATTTGGGATGGCACGATTCATGCATGAGTGGATGTGCTCGCACAGTGCCTTAGTGTAGGACTCAGCAGTCGAACATTCAGTTCCCGTCTGCATGGGTGTTATGAAGTTTGTAACTTCTGACTTCAGTAGCATGAAGTTGGCTTTGGAGAAGTTTTTTATGGTGGTTTTCTTACTGGGGGGTGGGGGTAGGATGTGGATGTTAAGGGTGATTAGCTTATGGTCTGATCTGACCAACGAGGGTGGTGACCATAGGTGTGGAGCATTGATTTCCCATGTTGGTAATGACCAGGTCTAGGATATTGGAGCCCCTGGTGGGACTATGGATTAGTTGATCCAGGGCATTGGAATTTATGAATTCCAAGAACCGTTGAGTAAAGGTGTTGGTACACAAGTAGTTTTTCCAGTTAATGGGAGGGTAGTTGAAGTCACCCAGTATTAGGATGTTTGGTTGTATATTAATATTCTCCAGTATGTTTAGAAAGCTGTAGTGAGAATCTTGGGGCATGGTGGGGGATCCGTAGCAAGCTACAGTTTGGATTGCGTTAATTGCACCTGGAGAATTTCAGAATCATTGTGTTGGGCAACTATCCTGGTGGTGTGAATATTCTTGGTGAATATGGACACTCATCCACCTTTAGTGTTTCGATCATGGTTTGGTGGCTGAAAAGTGTGGTAAGAGTTGTAGCCTGGTATTGCAGGGGTGCCCTCTGGAGCCTTGAACCAGGTCTCAATTACTGCACAGATATTTATGTTTTCCATTTTTAGGAGTGCCTCGAGAGAGTGCATTTTGAGGTTTAGACTTCTACCATTGAGTAGCATTACCTTCAGATTTTGCATGCTTGTACCTGTTACAGTTGTGGTTTTGTCCTTTGAAATTTGCCTAAAAAAGGCACTATAGGGGTGGCAAGAGCCTTTGCCAGTAACCTGAATCCCAGGGGCAACAGGTGCAGACCATCTCTGGCAATGCATCATGGTCTGTCGATCATGTAATCCCAGGCAGGCAGATACTGGATCTCCTTTGAATGACACCAGAAGCTTAGCCAATGGTTGAAGTCAATCATTTTATCCTTATATTGTGGTATAATTCTGGGCGAAGGCAGGATACTACTCAGGGCTAGGGTCATACCTGCCTGGGCCACATGATCCAAGAGCTCTTCTGTGTCTCTTTTCATGTAGTCCAGGGAGGTACATCTCAAGTTATTCACTCCAACATGGACAATGACAGAGTCATATTTGTACTTGTTGTGGAGTGACTTGAGTGCATGAGTTATGTGGCAGATCCTGGCACCTGACAGGCAGCTCACTGTAATTTTCTCCTTGTTCAGCCTAGTGAGTGGGACATCAGTGTGCCTGTCTATAGTGTCACGTTTGACTAAAGTTTTAGGTACATTGGCTTGCCTTAGGAGATGTTGCTGGGTGGCACACTGGTGTTGTGAGCTATGTGACACTTTGGTTGTGATTGGTGTTTGTTTGCGTTTCAGCTTCGGAGGTCCTTGTTGCTTGGGCAGGTTACATCTAAGGGCCTCCGCATATGTGTATTTAGTGTTGCCATGTGTGGGTGTTGGTGGTGTGAGTTTAGAAGGGTTATGTGTTGCTTGAGGTGTAGTGCAGGTGTTAACCTTCTCCTCTTGACTGTCTAGCACATTCTTGGGTGGAGAGAGCTCTGCCTCCAGTTTGGCTATGTAAGTGCATCTTCACAGGTTGTAGTGTTGGGTGGTAGGAGGAGAGGATTGTCTGTGTACATGAGGCAATTGCTGCATTGCCCCAGTATGCCCAGATTCACCAGGTGGACAGGAGAATTCACTGGAAGCATATCCTTGGACATGCCTGGTTTGGTGCTATTGTTTTAAATGTACAGAAGCTGTTTTCCCTTCCCTTAGCAAGGTACTTTGCAGTTATAGGCTGTTTAGTGCCTATTATTAATGTCTCCTTATTAATGAGAGTTGAGTGCTTGTATCAGGTGGCCTGCAAACTGGCTCACAGATAGAACCCACAGTGTGAAAGCAGCGGACTTCATGTCAGACTGCTGAACAGTCATGAGTGGAGTCCCACTGGTTGTGCACCTGGGTCTCCTCATGCTTGGGATCCACACCTCTGAGGACCAGCCTAATAGGAAGGTGCCCTTGTTGACAATGTGTGCGGATGACTACAAGTGGGTGCTATTATTACTCCCCGACGTGAAGTTGACATCCTATACAAAGGCCTCTCTGAGACCTACGACTGTTGTCAGAACCCTGGACATAAGCTCAATGCAGAGGATGTTCCGCCATCTCCTTTGGGTACATGGTTCCCATAAAGTAATACATTGATGGTGGTCCACTGAACACTGATGCTGGTATCAGGGAACTGGGAACACATGTTGACAGTGATCTCTCTGTTGACCACCACAGTGCCACTGTCTTCTGAAAGTCCTTCCATGTGTCACTTCTCCTGACTAAGGGTGTTGAATCTGGAAAGTAAAAGGACAGTGTTTCCCTGTACTCTCCCCTCAGTAGCCCAATCAATGTGTACTATGGCCCATTTGTCACGTACCCCACTGGACACCAGCAACAACAGGAGAGGCTACAAATATACCTCGCAAAGAGGATCTTAGGTACTACACACCTGCTCCATATGGACAGTCCCCAACAACTCCAATAAATCTCTGTCTCATATTGGTTACTTAGGTGGGATCTCTGCCTGACATACACAGCAATGTCTGACCCAACCCTGTCAGGAATGCTACAGCTGAAGAAACCAATCTGTCCACACAACATGCCCCAGATACCTCAAACCTATCCTCACAATCAACAGGACATGCTGGAGGGACATGTTCACAACCCAGAGACTGGCCACAGTATGGAATAGACATCACATACATGTCAAGCAGTGCACATCAGTGGCTCTCTTCAAGAGAAATCAGGAGGAGTGGATGGGGAATAGAATACCCACCCTGGGGATCACTCCAGTGACTATACTCAATAGACACACTGGGCAGTATTGTCAGGCGGCATAATGCCAGTGTATTCCCATGGGCTAGCCTTGTAAAGCCTCCATGGCCATTTGCCATGTACACACTTATAAATCTTTGAACCTATGGATCTCAGTACTGTCAAATGTGTGTCTGGCATTAGTGTGTATAAAAGTGTTTGTGAGTGTGTAAACATGTGGGTGAAAGTTGTTGGTGGCCCGTCTCACCCAGTACAACTACCATTGCCATACCTTACAAGTGCTGTAGATGTTATTCACTATATAGGTACCTTGGGACACTCTACAACCTATAAGCTCTGTGGTACGTGCAGTAACTGCATAACACTATAATAAGAATAACTACATAGCTAGGCATTCTAATATGAGTCCTGGCAAATGTATGTGTGTGTGTGTGTGTGTGTGTGTGTGTGTGTGTGTGTGTGTGTGTGTGTGTGTGTGTGTGTGTGTGTGTGTGTGTGTGTGTGTGTGTGTGTGTGTGTGTGTGTGTGTGTGTGTGTGTGTGTGTGTGTGTGTGTGTGTGTGTGTGTGTGTGTGTGTGTGTGTGTGTATTATTGTGTGTATATGTGTAGGTTACAGTATTTTGTGGCCTCTCTCACCCAGTATATCACTCATTGTTATAATTTGTAAGGCCTGGTGATGTTCCTCACCTTAGATGTACCTTTGGACAAGTGTCAACCCATAACCGCCATGGCATGAGCGATAAATGCATAACAATATAGTAACAATAAATAGATAGGTAGGGGTTCAAATCTCAGTTCTGGAAAATGTGTGTGAGAGAAGAGTATCTTGTGTGTGTGTGTGTGTGTGTGTGTGTGTGTGTGTGTGTGTGTGTGTGTGTGTGTGTGTGTGTGTGTTTGTGTGAGAAGGACATCCAATGGATGGTTTCATATTTTATGCCATGGTACTCAGAGTACACATTCTTAGGTCTACTGTATGAGGTCCACTGTTCACATAAATCATAGTGCTATCTGTAGACACTCTTCAGCTCTATAAGCCCTGTGCAACATTATGGAATAGTATGGTATGAATAACAAGATTGGTTGGTCTGCTAATGTCAGTACTGGCAAGTTTTGTGTGTGTGTGTGTGTGTGTGTGTGTGTGTGTGTGTGTGTGTGTGTGTGTGTGTGTGTGTGTGTGTGTGTGTGTGTGTGTGTGTGTGTGTGTGCGTGTGTGTGTGTGTGCACGCACTGGTGTGTATAGCAGTGGTTGTGAGTGTGTAGACTTGTATGTGACACTATTATTAGTACTCTCGCACCCAGTACAGCCACCATTGCCATACCCCACAAGGCCACGTGATGTTATTCACATTACAGGTACCTTGTAACACTCATCCCACTAGTAGTCATGTGCCACCTGCAGTAACCGCATAAGACTGTGGTACCACAACTTGCTGGGTAGGAGTTATAAACACAACACTGGCAACTGTGATCCTGTGCATGCATGTGTGTGTGTGTGAACAGTATTCTCTGTGTGTTTGGTCGACACAGAGAATACTGTTCCCACACAGTATTCTCTGTGTGTTTGGTCGACACAATATCCTCTGGGGTTGAGGGTATTAGCAATCTGAGGTGTGTTCCACCCACCACACTTACCATTGTCCACTCTACTAGAGCTGATGTCAACCACCATAGACTGAGATACAACCCCTCAGACCTATAAGCTGTGAGGCACATGCAAGAACTGTTACACAGACCTGAGAAATGTGTGCAGATACAGCTGTACCTCAGCAATGACATGGTCAATGGGTTACAACATTGCCATACCCCTCATTGGTGATGTCTGCAGGGCTACATCCTACTAACATACAGACACCTGGAACACAAACGGAATACAGCATGTGAGAACACATTTGCTTAGGTTACTAACACCAAAAATGCATCATGGCTGAAAAGGTACACACACACACACTCTGATGTGTACCCATTACAAATGCCAGATGACAGCACCTTACACATCATTAAATAGCTACACTCTACTAAAGTCACCCTGTGCATCAGACCCATATTAGCATGTCCCTGCATTGATGGTATGGATGGTATGGATGTGGCACAGGTATCATCATATGCACAGGGTGTTGTGTGAGTTTGCCAGAAGCCTAGGCTGGGCCATACGGTTGACATCATGTATGTGTGTTTGGGGTGGGTGTTCATTAAATGGGCTGTGCAGGGGTTGTGTGTGTGTGTGTGTGTGTGTGTGTGTGTGTGTGTGTGTGTGTGTGTGTGTGTGTGTGTGTGTAGGTGACTTGTCTTATGGTGATGTGTGTGTGTTTGTATGCACACAGTCACGCCATGTGGGCACCCTACACAGGGGTATTTTGGACAGCTGTGGGCCATACATGACAGGGCATACAGTTCACCATTTCTGGCCATGGACATGGGAACTGGGCCTGCCAAGGGTATCACTGGCACCACCAAGGCCGAGTCCAGATGCAGTACTACTCCCAAATGGTAACTGATGCCTGTTGGATCCACATCTCTGTTAGGATCGGCCAGGATCACGTGCCCATGGCCTGCTCTGTCATGGTGTGCAGAGAACACCCCTTTCAGTAGTGCTGGTGGTACTGCCAGTATGGGAACATGATGGTGTATGGCCACATAGAACTTCTGCTGATTGTGGTGCTGCCCTACATCCATGTGGCTGCAGACCATCATCCGCCAAACACTCAAGCACAGATATTCCATGGTCAAGGAGTGCCATGGACTCCCCCCACCATCTATCGATGACCTCAATATGCTCATGGATGGCTGCAGTGAGTTCACAAATATCACCATGGACACCAGGGGCATGCTCATCCACAACCCTGTGTACATGTCTGGTATTATGTTCATTATGTGCCTGTGCCCCCATGATGGCCCAAAACATGCATCTGGTGACTGCTGCTGTGGAAATTGCAACAGGGGCATGGCGGCTGCAATCCTCCTCTGAGCACCCCTGCCCATCTGCCTGTGTGGGACCTCTCCAGCACTCAGGCTATGTCTAGTGCCTGCACCTTCATTTGCCATAGTCACCACAGTAACCTGTTCCATGCCACCACCCAACTGTCCATTATCTGTGGCCACTGGTGATTGGGTATATGTGGGCATTGTGACTGTGTACAGGGATGGGGTTGACAATAGTGGGATGCCAACTGATGGCACAGATTCAGCCCCTGACAAACCCACCTGTGCCTCAATATGAGTATTATCATGTTTAGAGTCTGCAGAGACACTGACATCAGTATCAGAACGTGAGGGACTGCACACAGCATGTCCACCTGTGAGGGAAAAACAACATACATAAATTACTACTAGCACTATAAGGTTTGCTGGTACACTCACACACACACACACACACACACACACACACACACACACACACACACACACACACACACACACACACACACACAGGTGAGGTGCCTCAAAGGCATTACACAGACCTCACATTAGTCAACTGGGGGCATTCATGACACACAGTCAGACATAACATACACACTGTGGACAGACCCTCAGCATCATGCAGTGCAGCCCTTTCCAATTACCGTTACTACTAATATACACATCTGTTATACATGAGTGATGTTAGTAGGCAATGGCCCTTCACCTATCATACACTGCACCCTTATAAATTATTGCCATTCACCTGTATAGCACTGTGGCAAATCCTACAGAACAAACGTCCCACCTGTACAGGGTTTTGCTGAATGTCTACATGTGTGGCTCATATGTTTGGTGTGTTCCTCATAACTCTTGTGTTTGTCTGATACATTACTGGGTTGACCAGTGGATTGGTGCCACTATGTAATGTCCTAATTTGAGGTGCAGACTGCATAACCTGCAGCACATGTATGTTAAAACAAAACTGGTTACTCAAAGAACTTCCCAAGCTTACACACACCTGTTAACATGCCAGGTTTTTGTGATATATCACATGAGACCACAGAAATAAGGTCATAACATTGCCATCATTTCATATGACATATAACCTGTGGAATCTAACTGAAGAACATACACATCAGTTACAGCTAACATATGGTAAATGAGATAGGTACAATAGGCTGGTTGAATGAGAGTGCACACCTTAAAGTAATACTCCATTAAAGCACCTTTTGATTTAATCACAGCATGCAGTCCTCTTAAGAAGGTGTCTAACAGCATGGCACAACTTGACTTGCCAATGTTTGCATACTCTCACTTCCAAAACACCTCCAACTATGTCAGATTGCAAGGGCATCCCTTGTGCACTGCCCACTTCAGGTCACCCTGCATATATCCTATTGGATGTAGGTGTGGGCTCTGACTCGGCCTTTGCAGAACATTGCATGTGCTCTGGTGAAGCCATCCTTTTGCTGATTTGGATTAATGGTTTGGGCCATTTGTTGTGTGGAAAGATGGAATTCCTCACCATCCATAGCTATGCGACAGATACCAGAAGGATTGGAGCCACAAGGGACCAGTGTTTGGCACTGTTCATAATCCCCGCTAACTTGGCTACAGCCCCAGTTCCAGCTTGTGAACAGCAACCCCAAAGCAGGACACTGCCATCACCATGCTTCATTGTGGGGGTGGTGTTGTTGTGGTGATGTGCAGTGGGTTATTGTGCCAAACACACCTGTCAGTATTGTGGCCAAAGAGTTCAACCATGGTCCCATATTACCATAACACATTTTCCCACTTGATTCTTGGATACCTGATGTATTGTCTTCAGACTTTCACCAGGCCTGGATATTGTTTGGTGTGAGGAACTTCTGTCATATTCCAACCCTACCCTATTGGCAGGACATATGGAGACCATGGAAGATTGTTGTGACATGTAGTAGACACCTAGTACTTCCCGGAGATTCCTGCTACTCCTTCACTGTTGCTGTAGGGCTCCTGGCAGCCTCCCTGTCCAGCTTTAGTCTTGTATTCTCATAGAATCTGGTGGGATGTCTACTCCTCCTCAATGTCAGTGTAGCCTCATATTTTCACCACCTTTTCATGACTGTCTGCACTGTGTTCTATGGTATGTGCAATGCTGTGGAAATGTTTTGGTACTCTTCTCCAGGCTGATACATCTCAAACATGTGGTCCTTTAGCAACTTTCTCAGCTCTATGCAAACCATGGCTGTTGCTGTAGCAGGCAAGTGGGTATATGTTAGGATAATCCTGGTAGGACAGCTGACCATTATTTGCTGTTAATCAAAGAGTCTCAATAATTGATGGCAGGTGTATACTCAATAAGATATACTGCTGTAGTTATATCGAAAGCTGCCTCAACACAGTACTAACTTCAACCTGTGCACACATATGCATCTAGGTTGTTGTACTATTGTTATGTGTCATTATTGTCCTCCTAAGAGATTTGCTTGCTTTACAATTGAATTGTACGGGTGCTAGGTCACAGTAAAGGTTCGCAGTATTTTGAACTTGTCTATTGTGCTCTCATTTTTGTATATCAGAAATACCTGGCATTCTAACAGGTGTGTACACCATTTATATGCACTGTGTACCACTAATTTGTACAATATGACCCTAGGTTTGGACCTTTGTCCCCCCATTTTGTCAGTCTTTGTCCAGATGTCCTGCAATGACAGGTTGTGCAGTATCCTACAGATATGTGACATCTCCTGCAAATAGGCTCCTGTGATGACCACCATGATGCAATGCAGTAAACACCACCACAGGTGAACATGCAGATATTGACAAATGACTGAGTGTAACAGTTATGTGCATGGCCACATGCATTAACTTTAGCATGCCTGGGGTACTGGTGAGCCACAACAGGAAAATCCCATACTTACTGGCTTCAGGCTGCTGTCCCATGTGCAGACCAGAGGGACCTATGTAGTTGTAAGGGAGAGGTATTGTCAGAAGATTCACATTAGGCACTGGTACAAGATGAACACTACGTTTCTGCACAGGTACAGTACACAGTATATTATACAATTTGCTGTCCTTCACCATAGAGGTGCACTTTGGTGCATTACTAAACACACCCACTAATCCATTTTCTACTGACATATGCATCAAGGAGGAGTGTGAGGAAGCACCACAGATCAAATGGTGGATACTGAGAAAGGGTGATTGTGAGGTTGAGTTCAGGGAAGAATTAAGACAGGAGTTGGTGGCAGTGAAGAATTAGCAAATATCTGGGTAACTACATCTGAGCTAGTAAGGGAGATGAGTAGAGTGGGGCTTGGTGTGACATTTGCACAGAGGAAGGAGGACAAAGAGACCTAGTGGTGGCAGGAGGAAGTACAGGGGAGTATACAGAGAAAGAGAGTGGCCAAGGAGAAGTGGGATTGTCAGACTGATGAAGAAAGTAGACAGGTATATAGGGGACGGGGTGCATGACAAAGAAAGTGGTGGCAAAGGTTGAGGATGGGGCATCTGAAGAGTTGTGTGTAAGCTTGGACACCAAGGATGGAGACTAGGACCTGTACCAATTGGCTAGACAAAGGCACATAGCTAGGAAGGATGTGCATCAAATAAGGCTGATAAAGGATAAAGATGGCAGTGTACTCACAAGCGAGGAGAGTGTGTCGAGCAGGTGGAAACATTAGTTTGTTGGGCTGTTGAATGAAGAGAATGAGAGAGAGAGAAGGTTGAATTATGTGGGTATGGTGAATCAGGATGCACAACAGATTATCAAGGGGGAAGTAAGGATAGCTATGAAGAGGTTTAAGAATGGGAAGGCTATTGGTCCATATGACATGCCTTTAGAAGCATGGAGGTGTTTAGGACAAATGGCACTGGTCTTTTTAAACGGATTGTTTACTGTAATCTTGGCAAGTGAGAAGTTGTGTGAGGAGTAGATGAAATGTGTTTGGGTACTTATTATGAGAATAAGGGTGGTGTGCAGAGCTGTAGTAACTACAGAGGGATAACATTGATCAGTCACAATATGAGGTAATGGTAAAGGGTGGTGGAAGCTAGATTAAG
Organism: Protopterus annectens; assembly: GCF_019279795.1. NCBI lineage: Eukaryota > Metazoa > Chordata > Ceratodontiformes > Protopteridae > Protopterus > Protopterus annectens. Next base: position 1,308,797,688 of record NC_056729.1, read on the forward strand.
CAGGGAGGTGAGGATTACTGATCTGCAGCATGGTTTTATGCTAGGAAAGAGCAGTACAGATTTGCTGTTTGCTCTGAGAGTGTTGATGGGGACATACAGAGAAGGTCAGAAGTAGCTGCATTGTGCCTTTGTGGACTTAGAGACACCATATGACCAGATGCCTAGAGAGGAGTTGTGGTATTGTATGAGGTGGTCAGGTGTGGCAGAGGAATCTGTAAAAATGCTACAGGATATATACTTGGCTAGTGTGACAGCGGTGGGTTCTGCATTTTGAGTGACAGCTGTGTTTACGGTGGTGGTGGGAGTACATTAAGGATCAGCTATGAGCCCTTTCTTATTTGCAGTGGCAATGGACAGGTTAACAGACATGATCAGACAGGAGTACCCATAGACTGTGCTGTTTGCAGATGACATTGTTGTCTGTAGTGAGAGTTGGAACAGGTTGAGGAGACCTTGAAGAGGTGGAAATATGGTCTGGAGAGGGGGAGAATGATGGTCAGTAGGACTAAGATGGAATATATGCATGGGAATGGGAGGGAGGATAGAGGAATGGTGAGGATGCAGATACAGTTTGCAAAGGTGGATACATGTAAATATTTGGGAACAACAGTTCAGAGGCATCACGAGTTTGGGGGAGAGGTGAAGAAGAGAGTACTGGCAGGATAGGAAGGATGGAGAAGAGTGTCAGGAGTGATTTGTGACAAACAAGTATCATTAAGAGTGAGAAGGAAGGTCTACAAGAGCATAGTGAGACCAGATATGTTATATGGGTTAGAGACATTGGCACTGAAAAAAGAGGCATGAGTCAGAGCTGGACGTAGCAGAGTTAATGATGTTAAGATTTGCAATAGGTGTGATGAGGGTAGACAGGATTAGTAATATGTATGTTAGGAGGTCAGTCCAGGTTGGACAGCTTGGGGACAAAGCCAGAAGGTGGATGGATTATGTTGGTATGAACATGTGATGAGGGGGTATGCTGAGTGTATTTGGGAAAGGATGAAGCTGCTAGGTAAGGGAAAAAGAGGAAGGCCTGAGATAAGGTGTATGTATGTATGTGGTGATAGCAGACATGCAGGTGGTTGGTGTGACAGAGGAAGATGCAGAGGATCTGAAGACATGGAGACAGATGATCTACTGTGGTGGCAACTAATGATTACAACCAAAAGAAAGAATGTGATGTTGTAATGTCAGTGTTCACAGGTTTACAATTATTTGCCAGATATAACACAACTCATGATGACATAACTACAAATATGAGGCACACATATGGTCAATGTGCATAACACTGGACAGTTGAATGGTATGAGCTCAATATATCACATGCAGTTCAACACACACAGCTGCAACAGTATTTCAATATGCAAATACCCTGTATAGCTCCATCACATGTCTGAGATAAAGATGTATATCATATTTGCATTGACAATTAACATATGGATATATGTGATATCCCTGAAGCTGGCCTAGCAGTGTCATAGTCAGTATTGTGCAACACACACTCCAGTAGTGGTCATATATGAGCCATCCTTTCCTGGAGTGACTCTGGGCACTGAGCTGTGTTCTATGTTACTGCAGACAGACACAGATGTTCTAGCTATAGGTTCTACTCAGCAAGATATCAGTACAGCATGTGTTTTTGAGACATAATATTGTTTGAACTTCCTATTTTCCTTGTTTACATGCCCCTACTACATTCCATTACATGCTTAATTGTTTGACATATCTGTGTTTTTTTTTGGTTCAGTTGGTATAATCCATCAGTTTCAATGTGTGTGTGTGTGTGTGTGTGTGTGTGTGTGTGTGTGTGTGTGTGTGTGTGTGTGTGTGTGTGTCTGTCTGTGTGTGTGTGTGTGTGTGTGTGTGTGTGTGTGTGTGTGTCTCTCTCTCTCTCTCTCTCTCTGAGACAGATGTAGGATACACATCTGTTTTGTATAGGCAGCAGATTGCCTTTTGTAGGTAATGCTCATGAGCAGCTGATGACCTGTGCACCAGTTGGAGTCCCCCACTTGCTAATAGCATGTAGAACAGCTGTGGTATCATTCCCAAACCCAATAGCATGGACACACACTCCTATGACTGAGTACTACATGTGGGCATTGCCCCTTTTCCTTGCCAGTGAGGTGGACTTAATGGAGGAGTCTGGCAGAATCACAGAGGGTAGTTGGTAATATATTTTACAACAAATACTGTGGAGACAGCCCAACAAACTGGGGAGAATGTTCCAGACATAGAGACAAAATGGAAGTATTGCTGTTATAAAGTTGAAGTAATGCTAGTTTGACAGGGTTTGTGTGGATATGCCTGTTCTGTGATAATTTAAGTCTGATAATGTTATGTAGTTGACATAACTCTCAACTGTAGGGCTACCCGCAGACTGGAAAGAGTTTGGATTCATATTTATGTGTTACTCACACATTTTTGGCCTTGGAAATTCAGTAGCATACTGTGAGGATTACAGTTGGTAAATTGTAACATCCATGTGTGTTTTTGTTTTCATATCCCTCAGAACAGATATGTTACAACCCTGTTACACTAGTAACTTTCTCAGTTTATAACAGCAATATGTCAATAATGCCCCTGTGTTTGGGCCTCTACCCCCAAGTATGTCAGACTTTGTCCAGATGTCATGCTGTAAGAGGTGGATAGGTATAATATATCATTATATAGTGACATCATTCCTGATATCATCCCAGTGATGTATCAGACTACCAGACATGTTATGTGTAGGAGGTCTTATATATGAGTACAAATGCTAGATGTTCTGTGGGACTCTACAGTTGAGAGGACTGTGTATTTCTGGCAATTGTTGACAAACTGTCAGGATTGTGTAGCACTGTATTGTGAATGTGTTATTTGGTCTGTGTAGGGAGGGGGTAGATGTATGTGTTATGGGTCCTTTTCTTTCTGACTTTGGATGTTGATCCAGTTTCTGGTGCTCTATCAGCTGTATATGTTTGTAGGGGAGAGTGACACATGTCCCATACCACAGTCAGGTGTGAGACTACACTGTGAATTGGGCAATTATATGTAGGGTTAATGTGTGAGTGGCAAACATGCTGATGATTTTGTTCACACAGTCGATATACTCTACTGTTCATGTGGCTTACCAGTATGTCACTTTGAATGTGCTGAGATTGGTTATGGGTATGCACTTTCACACTGGTGTCTATTTGTCAGTGCTGTTACATCCTTGTAGTGCCTGATATATTTTCAATTACATGTGTATTCCCCCATAGCAAAATTGGGTTAGTATTGTGTCAGTCTGCTGTAGCCTAGCAGGTTGGTGTAGTTTCCCTACTGTAATGTTATGGCCAGATATTTGTCAGATGTACTGTTGCCTGGCCCCAATATGTGTTGTGCATGTTTGACACATCAGTGGGATGATGAGAAGATTTATGTCAGTAACTAGTGGGGAGTAATTTGATTTTGGACTTGGGCTATTCCAGTCAATATATGTTACAACAGACAGGAGGGTGTTACTTCATCAACTGTGTCACCTTATCTACTCCAGTATTTGGGCTATGCTCCCAGTTTCATGGCTTTACTCCCCCCTTTGTCAGGCTTGGTCCAGATTTGTTGCACTAAGGGGTTCTGAGCATACCTCTCGACTGGCCATATTGTTTCAGACTGTCTGGGTTTATTGCTCATATTTCTGTTCTGTTCCACAGAATCATTATTTTTCATTTATGTGGTAAATCACTGTAATGATGTGAGGATTTCTGCCAATAAATTATGACACACATTTCAGTTTCAGAACTCACATCCTTCTGAAAATGTATGCGGACACAATCCCTGTTACTGTAGCAACATTAAACATTTATAATTGCAGTACGTACATTATGTCCCTGGTCTTGGCCCATTGTCCCCTCATTTTGACAGCCTTTGTCCAGAATTCTTGCACTAAGAGTTGCTGCACTGGGTATGACTCCACTACATGTTATGAACATATATATATATATATATATATATATATATATATATATATATATATATATATATATATATATTTTAGAGATATTTATAGTGATATATATATAATATTATATATGGTTCCCTATCAGAAGCCTGAAACACTATAAGCCTGAAAATCAAAATCCTGAAAACTAAAGCCTGAAAATTCAAAATCCCGAAAGCCCAAAATCCTGAAACTCAAAATCCTGAAAATGCAAAATGGACATACTGACGTCATTGTGGCTTTGCTATTGTTAGCCCTGTGGTGTTAGGTCATGCGTTGGGTTCAGGTGAGTGTGCGGTTGGTTTTATGTTAGGGTTAGGGGCGGTTTAAGTGAGTTAGGGTTAGGGCGCAGGTTAGGCATGTATGCAATAGTGACAAATATTGGGGTTAGGGGCGGTTTAAGTGAGTTAGGGTTAGGGCGCGGGTCAGGTGAGTGTGCGATAGTGACGGACCTTAGGGTTAGGGTTAGGGTCAGGGTCAGTTGGTAGATATTAGTGTCTTTATAGTGAAATATTAGCATTATTTGTGTTTTCAGGATTTTGAGTTTCAGGATTTTGGGTTTTTGGGATTTTGAATTTTCAGGCTTTAGTTTTCAGGATTTTGATTTTCAGGCTTATAGTGTTTCAGGCTTCTGATAGGGAACCATATATCTATATATATATATATATATATATATATATATATATATATATATATATTACTTTTTTGATATCCATACATATATTTATATAACAGTATATATGCATATATTCTATATGTATTTGTTTTATATGTATAGCTCCATATATCTGACGTATATACTTTTTCATATTTATCTATCACCATACACACACACACACACATATATATATATACTAAACATGACTGATTCCACACTGTTTCTTCCCTACTATTCTATACCTGTACTGAATGATATATTTGAAAAAGCAGCATTCATTATTACAGCTCATATGGCATAATGTACATTGCTCTGACTATGGTGTACAGGGTCCTGAGTGCAAGACTTGGCAGCGCTGATTATTTTATTGCTGGGCAAAACAGAATAGTGGCTGATGGAGACAGGGTGATTAAGTCAGTTTTAAGCAGCTGTAAGTGGGTTTGCATGGGTTTGCATGATGGTAAGTGATGCCAACACACGGTTAATTGGGAAACTGCTTAATCTGTGTTGGCATCGCTTACCATTGTGCAAACTTGCTTACTGCCACTTATTGCTGCTTACTGCAGCTTACTCCCACTTACCCTTGCACTAATTTCTTTAAAAAAAATCAAAGAAAAAAGGGGTGATAGGAAAGTGGTGAAAAATGGGGCACGCGAAGGTAAAAACAATATGAAAGATAGCTAGGGATGTGTAGGACAGATGTAGGGAAGGTCCATAGCTGTCTATTTCTGATACAGCAACAGGTGTGCATTTGTACAGAATCTGGAGGTGACTTTGCACACTCAAACCCCTGAGAAAGGGGTGAAGACAACAGTAATGTATTGTTAAGCCAATTAGACCAGATTGCATATGTCCAGTGAACATATTTACGAAATGGACAGCTATGTATGGGACGACATTTCTTTTTGGGCAACAAATTGCCTTTTTTTTTTAATAAGGTAAGAGTGGGATGTTGGGGAAGGATAGTAGGTATATTTGGGGGGGGTCTATATTAGAAGACTGAAGATGCATTCTTTCGAATGTGTCTTGGTCGAACTTAAAGGGCAGAAAATGGAAAATATCAAAGTAGCTGTTAAGCAAATTCTTTCCCTGGGAAAGTTGGCTGCTTCAGTACTTTTCCATTTTCAGCATTGTAGAGCAGTCTTGGAGTTGATATATGTAAGTAGGGGGGTATGGGGGGGTGAAACCCCCCACTTAATGTAATGTTTAAATTCATTTTTTTTTTTGTTGGAACAGCGATTTTTTTTACCCTTGGAAAAAATATCACTGTTCTGACACTTCAATGTTATAAGCTTTCACTTACATAGGGTCAATCAATCATCATTCGCTTTTTTAAGCATTCAGTGATTTAATATAGACCCTATTTGGGAGGTAAGTTGGGTAGGAAGACAGACAAGACAGACAGGACAGCAGACAGGGGCAGTATATGACACATGTGGGGGGTAACCACCTTGGACGGGCAGGGTGGTTGGGAATCGGATGCCCACAAACCCCAAATGGATACAGTGGGACTGAGGTCCCCAACCGTGGGCAATCACCACTGCACCTTCATGGCCCCAAAGGTGGCTGTGCTGGAGTCTGAGTAGGAGAGGCAGGCTGACCCTCAAGATGCATCATGTAGCCCTCAAGCTGGAGTAGCTGATCTGCAAACTCCTTTTGAAGCTCACTACTCATCAATCCCCAGACCTGACTACTGGTGATGGTGTCCTGTCCATGCCCACTCCCAGGGGGAGATGTGCCCCATCCCCTGAGGTGGTTCCACCTGAAGATGATGCAGGACCAGCGAACAAGGAGGTCTTGGGTTGGGTCCAAGATGTGCAGGGTCCCAGTGTCATGGCCAGTTGAAGCAGCACAGGCGGATCCATTGGGATCGGCCTTCCCAGACGTGCTATGGTGTTGAGGTTTTACAACATATGTTGGTTAGTCATGAACAACACATTCTAGGATTAGTTATAACAGCATGCATGGGTGTTCCTATTAACCCAAAACAGCAGATTTGAAACAGTTGCATAGCAAACAGAACACATGCATATATGGAACCACAGTGAGCATTATAACAGCATGCAGGTTACATTGATAACAACAGGCCACCAATGATAGTACTTGAACAGGGAACATTAATAATCAAATGTTTAAATATTTCTAAAACAATGGGACACATGTCCCAACAGTAGGTTTGGTGAAAAAACATACCCATTGATTTATGTGTTTACATTATTGGTGCAGAGAGGGTGGGGGAGAGAGAGATGTCAGTTAACAACTGTATAGGTTTTAATTGCTCACAACTTTAATGATCATTGCTTTGATAATTACTGTCCAGGTATTACCTCGCTTTACATCCACCTATGGCCTTGGGTTGGGGAGTGGTATGTTTGTACACAGTGTATAATTACAGCCTTCTTACAGCTCAATTATACATTTTCTTGCCTGGTGGACTTGTGGAGGAAATTTCTGTTAACACTACCTAACTGTTTCTACCCATATTCACATAGTCAGGGTTACGTATGTGCACCCACACTGTGTGTGTGTGTGTGTGTGTGTGTGTGTGTGTGTGTGTGTGTGTGTGTGTGTGTGTGTGTGTGTGTGTGTGCGTGTGTGTGCTACTGCCATTTTCTGCCCTGATTTCTATCAGTCACCCCGGGTGTTGGCAGCTGTGACAGTGTGACACTTAAGGGACATTTCTTGGAGGACACTATTTGGTGTATGTACCTATCTTGCTGTCATTTGCAACCTTGGGGTTGGACAGTGGGTGTTGTACACAGTGTATAATTACAACCTTCTTAAAGCTCATTTATACCTTTTCTTACCTGGCTGACCTATGGAGGAAATTTATGTTAACAATACCTGACTGTTTCTACACATATTCACATATTCTTGGGTGAGATTATGCATACAGCTTAATACCACTCCCGGGATTTGAACTGTTCCTGTTTGTTCAAAAATGTAGGACAAGGTTGTGTTTCATCACAATGAGATATTGGGGAACTGCTGTTTTGTTTTTGACTGTTTTCTGCATAATATTCTCTTGTTTGGGCAATCTACTATGTAATTCTGACATCCATGCATGACAGATAGTTCTTATACTGAGTATTCATACCTTGACATATCACAGTATGGAAAATAATGGTTAACACAATATTACTATTCAGGGATCAGATCTTGGTGAATGGAACATTTCTTATAGTTAATCTGTTTTACAACTCTACAGTCTTTGCCAGAGGAGCCTTGATTAATTAATGCTGTCAGAGCCATAGTTGCTGTGCAGAACTTGTACGCATTTAGATTCATACTACCACATACCAAAGTAAACACAACAGCCTGGGGTTTTGAGTTTTATTGACAGGTACTGACACTTTTATTAATATTTATCTTGTACATCACTATTACTCTGCTAATGTTTTGCTTATTCAGTACAAACAATACACATTTCTAGCTACTGGCAGCTTTTCTGTTTATTTGCCCTGACTACTGCAAGCTAGATTTGTACTCACCAGCATTGTGACCCAGCCTTAGCAGCCTGCTGGAATGGGTGTCCACATTCACAGCCCTCTCATCTGCACAGGAGATAGAGAAACATTTATGCATACCTATCCATCTCATACTTAGGCTGGACTGTGTTACACAATAATTGCTACTGATGCTTACACACTGCTAGGATATTCTGTGCACAAGCATCTTGGATCCACTGGTCAAGAGGTCCCACTTCCTATGCTTCAGGTCAGCATAATGGTGCCACACCTGCTCACCAGTTCAAGGGATACCAGTAGCACTGGTCAAGTCATGTGCGAGATGGTTCCAGGCCTCCACTTTGTATTGGAAGTCCTAGTACTGGTCCTGCAGCAGTCTCCCTTAATGGTGTTTTACAAGGAGTCCAACCATGACTCCGGACTTCTGAAGGGCCCCAACGTTGTGCCCGAAAGTGTACACCCTCACCAACGCCAGCCATAGTGCCTGCAGTGATCATCTACAACCAGTTATGATTGTATTCCTGCCTGTGGGGTTTAAATAGGGCTGGATTCCCACCCTTTGCTGTGATTGGCCAATTTTGAATATGTTGAGCTAAGCTAAGTGACAGGCAAACCTGCTTAGCTAAGATAAGCATTGCTTAAAGGGGTAGATGCTAAGCACTGCTTACAAGTATGCAAATTCACTTAGCTATGCTAATTATTGCTAAGCATTTAGATTTAAGCAATGCTTACACCAGCAAAAGAATAATAAAATAAGCAAAAGATAGCATTGTTCGGCTTTCATTTTATAGACTATCAGGATTGTGGGGTTGATTCCTTATTAATGACATCTTATGATATGTATGTTTACCTTCCATAACATTCCCCTATGTGCTTTAATTACATTATATTCTTTTGTGGCTATACTGTATGAAACACTTGTGTTTATATGGGGGTTTCGCATCTGTACAACACTAACACCTCACATTTGGACCTGCTACACTACCCTGGTTAATAAATATATATTATTCACTATCTAGTTATAAATAAAGACATTTTAGTGCTGTTTTCACATATAAAAATGAATGGACTGCATTGGGGCTCGAACCATGAATGACAACATACTAAGGGAAAGCTCTAACCACTACACTATCTAATTTTTGCTGTTTTGGCTTATATTTCTATTTAGCTGCTTCGGATGTGTAAGCTAGGCTGAGTACAGCTGCGCGATGTGCACACCTGCTCCGCTACACTTAAACTTTAGTGGGGAGGGGAAAAATATGAATATTTGTTTTATTTTCCTTAGTTTATGGATATGCACATAGCTAACATTCATACCTCTCCACCTCTTAGACCATAACATCTGGACAAAGCCTAACATGATGGGGGGACAAAGAGGGACAGATTTTAAAGATTGCTCTTACAAACTTAGAAAGTTGATAGAATAATAAGTTTTGCATTAACATGACTTATTTGAAGAATGTGGCATCTTAGACTCAAATATTTGTCATTATTTAATGACTTTGAGCCTCAGGTCTTTGCCAGGACAGTAGGAGGAACATGCACAAATCTGGGCATTCTGCAAATACCTGATCATTTGGGAAGTATGCTGACATTGTCCGCGGACACTGATTTTGTTTTCAAAGTGCCATACAGCACTTCCTGAGTGCAGGGGGCATGTTTACTGTCCAAGCACTGCTCGGACACACCTCCTGCACTCGTTCACAGATCGTGCCCGTGCAGGTTATACAGCAGCGTGCCTTCATGAATATGCAAGGCTAGCTGCTGTGCTGCACAGGCATGATCTGTTCCGTTCAAGAATAAACTTATTCTTGCATGGAGCTTTCATGAATCCCAGGGTTTATCTTTCCAAGCCTGTTTTATTAACGTGTATATCATATTGATCACTAAATTTGAACACTGTACTCATTGGGTCATGTTCTTTGAATTATGTTGATCTGTTGCTTTTCTGTCTCTCTCTCTAGTAATGTTTGTTTTTCTGCAGGATAAACAGTGGAGCAAACACTTGCTCAGGAATGTGCACATTGTTAGAAGTTATGCATAGCAAAGCCTCATCAACCATATTGTGCTACCTCAAACATGCAATTTATCTCAGCATGGTTGCATTGCAATTCTTTCTGAATATCATCTTATGTTATTGATTCTAGTGATTTGCTGTACAAACATAATAAAATTATTTGGCTAAAAAGGGTAGTAGGCATCAGTCAATATTGTAATCTGTATACTAATTTTAAGGATAATTTGGTTTACTGGCCATGGATGTCTTTTTTAGAAAAGGTCCCACAGTCAGTTTTATTTTAGAAGAAACACATTTTAATGTAATATTTTTTGTTTGATTGTAACATGAGTTAGTGTTAATGCATGTCTCCTTTTCACACTGATATGGAAATTTATTTGTGAGATTATTTGATATGGAATATGTTTTTATGAGTGTGATTTTGTAATATATATGTTTTGCAATGGTTTCATTGCATTGATAGTTTACTTTCTATGCAAAGTGAGAAACCATTATTTGGAGTAAATTGTGAACTCAATAAAAAGTAATATGATTGGAATCAATATTGCATGTGAAATATGGAAAAATAACATTTTTTTTTAGATGCTACTGTTTGGGGAGTCCTAGGTAAAACATAAAATCAGTAATAAATAGAAAATAAACTTCTACATTGACCTTAGGATTCATTAACAATCATGTAGGTGCCACACTATGCCTACATGATTTAAGCATGTTACATGATTTAAGCATGTTAGCATGATGAGCAGTAGCTAATCAAAAATGCATATTACTCATTGTGCCAACATGGATACAACCACCAGCACACAATGTAAACAAAAGGGATCGCATATAGGCAATGCTCAGGTATGAGCACAAGCTGTAGCCCATACATATTTAAGGGGGAGTACAGGGAAACAATACAGAATGAGGGGATGGGAAATGGGAGAACTGTACACAAAAATATGTTATAATTATGTGTGAAAGTAAGAGAGAGGAAATGTTTAAATTGTACTCATATTCCACAGGCAATGCGAAGAAAGTGCATAAGAAGCATTTCTGACATAAAACTTGAAAGACTGATATAATGATAATTAGTGTAAATGTCAATCCCACAGGTAAGCACATAAATAATAACAGACATGCTGAGAAAGGATGTGATAGGGACATAAAGCTGCAGTGAAACAAGAACATAAAGCTGCAGTGAAACAAAGTGGAGTAAAGATGTGATGTACATGTTAATGAAATTGTTGACGAGATAACAGCAAGGATGGACAATACATCATGGGATGAATGCATAGAATGCAGTCATAGCGTATAAGGATGTATATACAGCGAACTGATGTATGAAAGGTGACGGCACAACTGTGTTGTCCTTCTCACCATTTATATACAAGAAGGAAAGGATCTTGCAACTGTAATATTGGGTATCTCAGAAATGGACATGTTTTTGCAAAGAAATGACAGTGACACCAGTAGGAAAGGGGTTCATAACATATAAACATGTAATAGACAAGCAAGTGTTGTAAGGTCATGTAAATGATAAAAAAGTGTAAGAAACGTCTCTGTGTGGAAATGCATGTCTAGTTAATCATTATATATTAAAAGAAGAAAAAACAGAAAATGGTAGTAGTAAATTTAAAAAGCCCTTAATCAAAAAATAAAAACATATTTTGAAATATTATTAATATTATTAATATTATACAGAATTATTAACTCTATTAGGTATTCAGAAGTAATCCAAGCAGGGTAGACTGTTTCCAGTCGAAAATCCTTCATTAAGCACACAGACAAGTGATCCAAACAAAACAAAAATAAACAGAATGAGTTTCATCCCAAACTTTCTAATATACCTGTTATCAGTCACATCATTATTAATTTTATTAATTTTATCTAAAGTGCATAATGTTTAAATTATTATGACATTTAATAAGTAGGGCAGTACCAGCTTGAATATCACACTGATAAGGGTGGGGGAAGGGATTTGAATTTGTTAACATGTATACCAATACACTGTGTTTTCAACTAAAACCACTCCCATACCTGACAAAATCTGCAATATCTACTCCAAGCCTGCCGAATACTGATGAGCTCACATTCTGCCTCTCAGTAGTTATCTTGGGATTAGTGCATCTAGTTTGTGCCTGGTGAGGGAAGGAGCATAAGAACATTATTTCTTGGGGACTGCTGATCACCAGAAAGCATAATAACTGCTTTATAGGTGCCGTTTTGGAATAAAAAGAAAAATCTGTGTTATCCCTCGAAGTCTCAGAAAACCCAGTATGCAACCTATACTGGGTCAAAAACAAACCAAGCAGAAACTTCGCAATGTGGAAGGTGTGAAGCACACTCTTGAAATATGTTATGCACCTAGTTCACTAATAAAAATCAAACTTTAAAATGTGTACTATAAAATAATAAAATATTAGGTAGTCTACAGTTGAGTTAAAAATAGAATATCCTTTAATGAAACACACAAACAAGCAATCCTAGATGAGTACAATGAAAAGCATTAAAGACATTCATTATTTATATATAATCAGGTTATTTGGAGCAAGGGAGTGGTTACAGTAGATGGTCCTTTTAAGAGCAATAAAAGCATCAAACTCATTCCTTTAATGAACTCCCCCTTCCCCCTTAACACCATAGTGTAAACTGAGACTATACTACCTTAGAAATGAAAGTAACAAGCTACAGACAATTTAAAATATATAATATAAGAACAGCTTATTAAGGCTAACCTGCTAATCCAAACTTTATTAATTAAGAAACTAAATCACTAACAAAATGACTAACTAATTAACTAGCAATTAACTAACAAAAAGATCTACCACTAGACATCTATCAGAATAAATATTAGTAACTTATAAACTGAAACACTTTTAACAAAGATCGCTTTTGAACCAAATAAATACTTCATCAGGTTTGTGTGTAAAAACATATAATAATATTAATGAACCCATCATATTAATGAATGTCTCCTTAGGCAGAAGACATTCATATTGGGTGATTTTAATTTGGACTGGCTTGAATGTGATAAAGATCTCCCCATCCATCACATAAACTTGAATGGTTTTACACAAACTATTCAAGAACCTACCCGAATAGATAAAGCTAGTAAAAAACAATCAACCTTGGATTGGATATTACTAAGTAACTCCTCTCACTCATTCCAATCAGGTTGCCTTCCTGATGGTCTGAGTGACCACCTACCCACATGTCTTATACAACAACACATATTCCCACCAAAACCTACTATATTTAAACACCTTAGAAAAAAAAAACATAACTTTAATCTTGACAACTTCCTAGCTGACCTACAAAGGTGCAATTGGAATCCACTCAAACACCTTGACCTAGATGACACAGTGAACTACTTTAATAAATCCTTTTTAGATATATTAAATGCACATGCCCCTGTTAGAACCATCAGAGTAAAATCAAACTATGTTCCCTGTATAAGCAAAGACACTAGGGCCCTTCTGAAAACTAGAGATAAAGCCTGAGAATTATTTATTTATTTGTTTATTTTATTTTACATTTGTTAACCGGGATAGTCCGACTGAACTGATCTCCATTTACAGCGGAGGCCTGGGGAGAAAAGCTCCACAGTTTAGTAACAATACTTAACATTTTAAGGCTAAAAACAAGCAAACACATTCATACATTATATCAGTGAGAACATTAAGAGTACAGTAGCATAGATAAGCAAATTTACAAATTTTCTAATATTGTTTTCTCGCTGGGGGCTTGGGGAGAAAAAGCTCCACAGTTTAGCAACAGTAATTAAAATCTGAAGGACAAAAAACAAGCAAACATTTGTTCATATGTCAGTGATAACATTAAATATACAGTAGACATGAGAAGTATAATTAGAAATTCCCTAGTGTTATTTGTCAAGTTAACAGGCAGCAGATAGTCAAGATGATGAAAATGCTAAGAGTTTGGTAAAGGATAGAGGGGTAAATGTAGTGGTAAATTATGTTATACATGGAAATATGCAGTTTTTAGTAAGGTGAAGTTTGAGTAAGTGTTTGAAGGTTTGGGAAGAGGATACAGAAGTAATAGAAGCAGGGAGGCTGTTCCAGGCTTTTGCTGTTTTGTGGGAAAATAGTTCCTTTCCTGCTGTGTTGTTTGCTCTAGTAATAGTAAGGAGAGATTTGTTAGAAGACCTAAGAGTGCAAGAGGTAGAATAGTGAGATAGTAGGTGATTTAGGGCTGGAGTTCTTTCAGGGTATGACAGGATGCTGAAGGCTGTGAGAAGTTGTTGATAGCTAAGTAGTTGTGGAAGCTCTAGCCACTGTAAATCCCTAAGGGCCAGACAATGATGGGTTCTGTAGGAAGAGTTGCTAGCAAATATGGCAATGTTACTGTAACATACCTCACGTTTGGTAAGATCTGCTTTTCTAGTTTGAGTTAGGATAGGTACAGCATACATCAGAATAGATAGAAGGTGAGTTTGGGTGAGGGTGATTCTTGCCTTGTCTGTAAGGCATTTTTTATGTCTATAGAGAGTTCCCATTTTTTTGTGTACCTTTTTTATAGTTTGGGCTATGTGGACATCAAAGTAAATGTTATCTATTTCTACCCTGAGGAGTTTAGTATGACAAGTTGGAGATATGACAGTGCTGTTTATAGAGTTGATATTAAAAGAGAGGGGGGTGGGTTTGGATTTATTAGGAGGAAGAGAAGTAGCTTGGTTTTGTTTGGGTTAAGAATAAGCTGGATATTTGTTATCCATTTTTCTGTGGTGGTAAAGGATTCTTGGGTGAGGTTTTGTAAGGTGGTAGGGCATTGAGATGAGCAGATAAGTGCTGAGTCATCTGCATACTGTATGAGTGAGGTCTGCTGGGTAGCAGAAGTAAGGTTGTTTGTGAAGATAGAGAAAAGAAGTGGACCCAGGATAGATCCCTGTGGTGCACCTATGGTTGATGGAAGTTGGGAAGATAGAACCCCATGCCATAGAACTGATTGTTGTCTGTTGGAGTGGTAGTTTGTGAACCAGTCAATAGTGGCAGGAACAAAGGATAGGGCAGCTAGAGAATGTAAGAGTATTTGATGTGAGACCATATCAAATGCCTTTGATAGGTCTAGGAGTATGGTGGAAACAAAATTGTTTTCATTTCTGTATTGGTTGACTTGGTGTGTAAAAGAGAGGAGGCCAGTGGTTATACTATGGTGATGATGGAAACCATGTTGTTTGGGGGAAAGAAGGTTATGAGTAGTAAGGAATTGCATGATTTGTGTGTGAATACATTTCTCAAGAAGTTTAGAAAGAGGAGACAGAATAGCGATGAGACGGTAGTTGGATAAGTCATAGGAGTTACCACCTTTGTGGAGGGGAATAATATGAGAAACTTTCCAGTGCTGGGGGACATAGGATTCCTGGATAGAGTGGTTGATAATGATAGAAATTAGGTAGGATAAGGATTCAGTGGCTAGTTTTAGGAAGTGTGCAGGTATATTGTCAGCTGCGAGGGTAGTAGGTTTAAGTTTTAGGAGGAGTTTTTTAATGGTGGAAATGGGAATGGGAGAGAGAGTAAATGAGGGTATATTTGTTGGGTTACTTGATAGGGTGATTGATGAATTAGAGGGTAGTGTTTTAGACAGTGATTGGATGGAGTCTATAAAGTGATGATTAAATTGGGATGTTATGTCAGTATTGTTTTTAGTGGGGGTAGGAGAGGGGGTGGTTGTTTTACCTAGTTTTAAGAGGGAGTTGATGGCATGCCAAAATTTTTGGGGGTGTTTTGAGTGTTTATTTTGTAGTCCTAGTAAATAGTTCTGCTTATCCAGATTTGTTTGTTTTTTGGCCTGATTCCTGAGTAGTTGATATATTTGCCTATTTTTAAGGGAATTTTCTTTTTTCCATTGTTTCCAGGTTTTGTCTCGAGATTTTAGTAAGGCTCTAGTATCCCTGGTAAGCTATGAAGCATAATGTGTTTTTGTCCTAATTTTCCTGATGGGTGCAATAGTATTGAGGATATTGATAAATGTGCTATTAAAGTAATCAACTACTTGATCTAGTTCTAGGGAAAGAAGTGGTTTCCAGTTACATAATCTAAGTATGTCATTTAGTTATTGGGGATTTTGGCTGTGTTCATCTCTAACTTTTCTGTTTGTTATGGGTTTTGGAAAGGTGGAACGTTTCCTTAGGAGAAAGATGAGTGGTGGTTACTGAGGACATCTGGAAGGCAGCCTGATGTATAGTTGGGTTTGGGGTAGTTTACTAGTATCCAGTCAAGTATGGATTGTTTATGGGATTTTTTATCTGTTCTAGTTGGCTGCTGGATAAGTTGGGTAAATCCAAAAAGGTTAATGTGTTGGGTGGGGTTATTGGAATCACAGGTTGACCAGTTTGCATTTAGATCACCTAGTATACTGGTCTTTTGTGGAAGGTTGTTTGAGATCCACTGGAGGGTTTTCTCAATTATTGGGAAGTTGTTGCCAGGTGGAATATAACTGCAGAGAATGTTAATTCTCTTTGTGTTGTTTATGGTTAGTATGGAGCTTAAGGTTTCTGCATTTTGGAATTTTGGCAATGACAATTGTAGGGGTTGGAGGTTGAGTGTGTTGTTAAATAAAATTGCTACTCTACCTCCTTTCTTTCCTGTTCTGTCTAGTCTTAAGGTATTGTACCCTGGGGGAAGGATTTCCTCATTTAGGATACTGGGTTTCAGCCAGGTTTCAGTTATGGCAAGTATGTATGGGAAGTGTTGGAATATAAATGTGTGTAGATTGGCAAGTTTGTTAGAGATGCTACGAATATCTATGTGAATGATTAGTAGGTCAGAGTTGTGCTTGTTGGAGGGTAAGGTAGTGTCTGGTCCTGGGTTAGGATGCATGTCACCTGAGATGAGTAGCCTTAAGCTGGATATTATAATGTATTCAATGATGTGAGCTACCTCTATATAGGAATTATTTTGTATGATTTGTTATATGTGTGTGATAAGGGAAGCATATATACATGTAGAGTATAAGTATCTCTAAATAGTGATGGGCAGATATGGAAATGTATGTGAGATGTGGGGTATGGTGTACTATGTGTTGTATGGTAGGAGGAGGTGTGGAGAGGTAAATTGGTTTGAGTTGATGTAAGGTGAGCTAAGGCAGCTAGAGTGGTGTTAGACTAATGACAGTTATGGGTGCTTAGTGTAGGGCAGGGGAGTTTTGTAATAGTTAGAGTCTTATTTGGTAAGAGGGTAAGGGGTTTGGTTTGGGGAGGTGAGAACCTGTAGCTGATTGGTGTTGGATATGGTCAGGTGATATGGGGTTAGAAATATATTTAGCTGTACTGGGGGTGGGTGGGAATGGGGGTAGGGTAGAGAAGTGGAGCAGGGCTTAGCCAGGTCTCAGTCACAGAGCCAATCTGTGAGTTCTGTTTAGGACCAAATAGGCATGGTGCACCAAGGGATAGGATCGTTAAGGAATAAAATAAGCCGATTGTTTTACACAGACTGTATCTCTTGTCTGTGACTATTTGAGTGCTTACTTAGCAAGAAATAGAAGAGGAGCCTGAACACCTATTGCTAGTGCTACTGATTTCCTAGCGGGACACTTTCTAATGTAACATACATAACCATTAAGACAAACTTATTACTAGTTCACAACCTTAAGTCCTTGTTTTTCAGTACTACAGAGAGTTGACTTGGTTTAGGTCAGGATTCACAAAACAAAGTGGCCTCCTAGCATTACGAGCCTTCAAGTGGGGGTGGACAGAGCAGGGTGAATGAGAAGAAACAAGTGAAAAGTTCCTGGGAATGAAGAAAGGAGAAATATATAGCTGAATGTTAATATATATCACACAGCAAATTCTGTCTACAGGCTACAAATAGTACAATACATGTATTTGTAGTAGCACAGTTGAGCTATAGGGTATGAATGCAGAACAAGCACATGTACATTGGCATTTTACTAGCTTACCAATGGATGAGGCAGAAAAGGCCTTACAAGCGTGCGGCACTTAGAGCCCAGTTATAATGCTATGTAGTCTATGAAAACAATCTTCTGTTAGGTGTTAGTAGATAATACAGTAATTTAACCTGTATGACAATGCTTGAAACTGATGGATGAGGCGAGTACGCCTTACAAACGTACGGCTAATTGGGGCTCAGTAATAACACGTAGTCAGTATCAGAAATAGTTTACATTTAGGAGGTAGCAGACAGTATAATAGACTTGAAATATTAGGAAAACGCTAGCAACACAACTCTACATGTGACTACCTTCATATCACTCTGAACAACTATCAGCCACAGTAGAACCACAATATCCAGTTTAGGTACAATTCTCTGCCTTCTGTTCGATAGCCCTGCATTAACAAACACTATGTTGTACCAAGGAGCAACTCAGTTATACCAATATTATTTCATTCAGCGGCAGTTTAAACAGCATTTGCAAATTACTGTGTAGATCCCATGAGCTCAAATAAGCCAATAATATTACATTCAGTGGTAGACTACAGCATTCACAAAGTACAGGCCTCAGTATAACATCAGTTTGATCAATTATTATATCCCAATGGCTTATCTGCCGTAAATTTTTGGTCTGGCTTGTCTAATATGCTCTATACATAACATAACAATTATAGTATACTCTTACCACCGCCACCAAGATCTGCAAGCACTAGCACATAATTTACTAGAAGGAAAATAATGGGGCGAGGCAGAGAGGTTTTAAAACCTCACTTCCATAGCTTGGGTTGCCAGGGGATACTGTATTCTGATTGGTGTAGTGCCTGCCATGTGCTGATTAGCCAGGTCTCAGTCACAGAGCCAATCTGTGAGTTCTGTTTAGGACCGAGTAGGCATGGGGCACCAAGGGATAGGATCGTTAAAGAAAAAAATAAGCCAGTTGTTTTACACAGAATGCATCTCTTGTCTGTGACTATTTGAGTGCTTACTTAGCAAGAAATAGAAGAGGGGCCTGAATGCCTATTGCCAGTGCTACTGATTCCCTAGCGGGACACCTTCTAATGTGACATACATAACCACTAAGACAAAATTATTAATAGTTCACAACCTTATGTCCTTGTTTTCCAGTACTACAGAGAGTTGACTGGGTTTAAGTCAGGATTAACAAAATGGAGTGGTCTCCTAGCATTATGAGCCTTCAAGTGGGGGTGAGCAGAGCAGGGTGAAAGAGAAGAAACAAGCAAAGTGTGCTGCTGCCACCGAGATCAGCAAGCACTAGCACATAATTTACTAGAAGGAAAATAATGCTGCATAAGGCTAACATGGTAATTTCTAAACAACAGTATCAGGAACTTTAGAAATAAGGCAAAAAAATAAAACGATAAAATAAATTTCTATCATAACATTCAAAACACATACCAAAAAACCCCACAGAAACTCTGGCCTGCTATAAACTTAGTTCTTCACCCAGGAAAATCTATTACACCAACCCCAAACATCCACAACAATTCCGATAACATAGCTACTGTTTTTAACAAACATTTTACTGAATCTATAATTGCACTTTCCAAGCAGCAAACCCCTACTCCTAATACCAAACCAGCCAAGTCTACAACTAGCAGTGCTT
The DNA here is from genome assembly GCF_019279795.1 of Protopterus annectens. Lineage (NCBI taxonomy): Eukaryota > Metazoa > Chordata > Ceratodontiformes > Protopteridae > Protopterus > Protopterus annectens. The sequence goes on from NC_056729.1 coordinate 1,308,817,301, forward strand.
TGTTGTCTTTCTCCCCAGTTCCCACAGCTACTATAAAAAGCTACTCCAAAAACTAAAACCTACCACACACGGTTTAAATAACTTACTCAGTGGCTACCTTAAAACTGCAGCTGAATCTATAGCCTTTCCAGTATCAATCTTTATAAATAGATCCATTCTTGAAAACAAGGTTCCTCAACTGTGGAAAATCTCCCATGAAATCTTACTTCATAAAGGGGGACCTTCCACAGAACTGACAAACTATCATCCAATTGCTATTCTTCCACCTCTTTCTAAGCTACTCAAAAGATGTATTCATCTCCAGGTCACGAAATTCTTACTAACAAATAACCTTCTTTCAAATACTCAGTATGGGGTTCGGCCATTGCATAGTACATCTACTTCTCTCTTATCCTTCACTAATCCAATAAACCATCACAGGAATAACAACAACTTTGTATCTGCCATCTTTCTAGACTTATCAAAACCTTTTGATATGGTCTCCCATTCCAAACTAATAGATGTACTAACTGAACTATCCTTCTCACCATCTTCCACAGCTTTGTTTAATAACTATTTATCTGGCCATCAATAATCTGTTCTATGGCAAGGTGACCTATTTCCATGCCTTCCTTTATCTGTTGGTGTCCCCCAAGAATCTATCTTAGGCCCTCTCCTTTTCTACCACTTTACTAATAATCTACACACAGCTACTCCACATGGTTCTATAATACAGTATGTAGATGGTTCAACACTTATCTGTGCTGCCATTTCCCTATCAGCTCTTCATTCTCAAACACAGGAATCTTTCACTTCTATTGAAACATGGTTAGCCAATGTCCATCTAATCCTGAACCCAAACAAAACTAAATTATTACTCTTCCAACCTAACAAGACATCTATCTCATGCCCACCATTTAGCCTAATAGCTAAAGAGAATACTGTCATCTCCCCAACAACCCATACAAAGCTTCTTGGAGTGGAAATAGACAATAACCTAACATGTCTCCCTAACTATAAAAAAGTCCATAAGAAACTTGAACGTCTATATAGGCACAAAAGGTTCCTGACCAAAGTGACAAAAATTACATTCACACAAACCCATCTACTCTCCACTCTACTATATGCCTCTCCAATTTTAACTAATCGTAGGAAAACTGACCTATCTAAGCTAGAAGCATATTATGATAAAATTGCTAAGTTTGCATATGACTGCCCATATAGAACACATCATTGTACAGCTTTAAGGATACTAGACTGGCTTGAACTTCCTAACATTATTCTCCACAACCAACTCTCTCTAACTCACAAAATTGTAACACAACCAACCAGAATCCCTGTACTACAAAATCTCATCCTTCCTTACAGTTCCAGCAGACCACATCGCTTTAACAATAAGAACTTACTCATTGTCTCCAAGGCCAACAACACTGCAGGTAAATCTTTATTTTCCAGCTATATATCTCGTATATGGAACTCCCTTCCTAACTCCATTCTCTCAGTCTCATTTACTAACCACTTTAAGCCATCACTTAAAGCTTATCTAAAAAACAAGTGGCTATGTTCCTGTTCTAACCCTTCATGAATGCTTTGATACATCACAGTATAACTTTATCATATCCATCTTCTTCCCCTGTGTTTAATCTTTTATTCCTACCGGCCTGTCTTAACCTTATATCTTGACATAAGTCATACTTTACAAATAGTACTAGTTAAGTTCAAATCCTAGGTTTTGTTGTCATGATGTAAAAAACTTGTATTTTCTTATGTATACTACATTTTGTTTACTTTATACTTTATTGACTATTATAATTTTTGTATTAAAATCTAATGTTACTCATGGAGCTTTTCTCCCCAGGCCTCCACTGAAAAATTACCTCTGTCCAGTTGGACTTTCCCAGTAAACAAAAGTTGAATAAATAAATAAAATGCGTATAAATATACAAATGAACTCCTAAGTAGGCTGAAAGCCATAGCAATAATTGCTAAGGTAGAAATACAGTGAAACATTTTCAAAATAAAGCTTTAAGGCCCTGGGGATCTGTTCAAGTATGGCATCTAACTAAGAAAGCACTGAGTTTAAATGAGTAAAACTATCAGAAAACAGCACCAATGTCAATTAATTTCATTGTAAAATATTTGCAATATTTGATACTTGTTTATAACAGTATTAGCATGTATAACATTAGTGTGTAATGTCAACACTAATCTGTCCCGTATCAGACCTTTAATAGTCTTTTAAACAGTGGAGCAGTTTTCTGAGTTCTAGTATGCTTTTTATGGAGCAGTAATAATTAAGCCCTAGTTTTCTAAGAGTCCAGTTTCAACTGCCACAGTAGTTCACATTTTTCTAAAAGATTAGGGCTGTCTCCTTCCAGTTTCAAAGGGTCCACATGATCAATAATTTGAAATTTAAAGCCAGTGTGTCTTTTGTGAAGCCACAGGTCCTGAGCCAGTGCATCATTTATGCACTTAGCTCTAATTTTGGAAAGATAGCCAGAAATCCTTCTTTTAAGTCTGTTGAGCATTTTGCTCACATAAAATGCTTCACAGTCACTGCCGCTTGCCCTGTAAACCACCTGCATTGAGTTACAGTTACCTCCTGTGTTGGTTTTAATTAGTTTCTTTAAATAGGTGCAGAAAAAACATGTTTCCCTCTTGTATGTCTGACAAAAAAACACAGTTGGCTCCACACTTGTTGATGAATGTATCCAATGATCTGGGCCTACCTTCAACCCAACTCCTGATGTTTCTGGCTTTCCTATTCACAAAGGAAGGAGCTTTTCCAAGGATGTCCAATAGATACAAGCTTTCAGTAATTATGACCCAGTTCTCTCTAATAATATTAATGATTCTGTGATAGTCAACAGTAAAAGTCAAAATACAACTGTCTTTAGATTTGTTGTCCATAGATTTCTTTCAAACTCTTCTATAAGGACTGTTAATTGTTGTTGAGCTTGTACTTTTTAGTTCAATTATAGGTTCCAGAATACTTCTTAACATATTAATTTTGTATCCACTCACCAAAAAAGCATTTTCAAGATCATTTAGTTTCTTAAGAAAGGGTTCCGTTTTCATGGTGATCCTGACCAACCTGTAGCCCTGAGACTTAACAACATTATATTTTGTCCTGGTGGGATGGAGACTCTTATTATGTAGCAGGAGGTTCACTATGGTAGGTTTGCTTTAATGATCTGTGTCTATTTTACCTTGGTCCAAGTCTTTAGAAATCTGCATATCTAAGAAGACTTCCAAGGTGAGGCTGTGGGAAGAGATGAAATGCAGGAAGCTGGTGGTTTGATTTAGGTCATTGATAAAATCTTCTAATTTAGCACTGTCTCCTTTCCACAAAATAAAGATGCCATCAATAAAGCACAGATGCATTGTTATGTGTTGCATGTATTCTCTGTTGTTAAAACATAATCCTCCTCCCACTTGCCCAGGGCTATGTTAGCTAGGCTAGGGGCCATAGCTGTCCCCATGGCTATACCAGTCTTGTTTATAGTAATTTCCATTAAATGTAAAAAAAATGTAGCTAAGCACCATATCTAAAAGTTTTCCTGTTCTTTCATATTGTGCTGGTGTGCCATTGTTGTTTTTCCTGTACAAATCAATTATTGTTTCAATACAATAATTACGTGGAAGTACAGTATATAATGATTCAACATCTATCATTAATAAAATACTATCAGCATTAATTGTAATTTTTTTTTATTTTCCTTAAAAAATCATTAGAGTATTTTATGTGTGAAATCTTCTTCACAGCCAGAGGTTGTAACAAAAAATTCAGGCAACAGCTTCAGTCAGGGACCCCCACTTTCAACCACTGGCCTGTAGGGAGAGTTTTCTCTATTTTTATGTGTCTTAGGTTTTTTAAAGAATTTAGGCAAGGAGGAGGAAGGTGTTACAATTGATGCTGATAGCATTTTATTAACAATAGACGTTGAATCATTATATACTGTACTTACACATAATTACTGCATTGAAATGGTTATTGATTTGTACAGGAAAAACAACAATGCCACTCCTGCACAGCATGAAAGAACAGGTAAACTATTAGATATGGTGCTTAACTACTTTTTTATGTTTAATGGAAATTACTTAAAAAAAAAGACTGGTATAGCCATGGGGGCAACTATGACCCCTAGCCTAGCCAACATAGCTCTAGGCAAGTGGGAGGAAGATTATGTTTTTAGCAAGAGAGAATACATGCAGAATATCACAATCTATCTGCCCTTTATTGGTGACATCTTCATTGTGTGGAAAGAAGACCGTGCTAAATTAAATTTTATCAACTATCTGAATAAAACCACCAGCTTCCTGCATTTCACTTCTTCCAACAGCCTCTCCTCGGCAGTCTTCTTAGATAGGCAGATTAGCAAAGACTTGGACCAAGGTAAAATGGACACAAATCTTTACAGAAAACCTACCACTGTAAACCTCCTGCTGCATAATAAGAGTCTCCATCTCACCAGAACAAATTTAACATTTTTAAGTCTTAGGGCTACGGGTTGGCCAGGATCACCACGAAAATGGAACCCTTCCTTAAGAACCTAAATGATCTTGAAAATGATTTTTTGGTGAGGGTATACAAATCAATATGTTAAGCAGTATTATGGAACCTATAATTGAATTAAAACATACAAATTCAGCAATGCTTAACAGTCCTTATAGGTTTATAGGTTCATAGGTAGGTACTAGGCTATCTGCCAGAGGGCATTTATAAGCCTAGCCAGAGTGTGTCGGCTTTCGCCGCCCCGTTGATTAATTAACTGATCCTCTGTCAACCAGAGCCAATGAAGTGATCCCCAGGGTGTATTTTCTGTTACCCATCCACTCATCAAGGTTTCTCTTGAAGAGTGTTAGTGAAGGGCTCTGCTTGATGTAATTTGGAATTTTGTTCCAAAGCATGAGGAGTCTCTGTGACAGAAATCTATCCCTTCAGCATTTTCTATTTATTGTTTTGGCAAGGTTTAGCCCACTAGAGCACGTTGCTAGCAGTGACTTGGATTTCTTTAGGTGGAGCATGTCCATCAATTTTGAGTTGGACATGGCTTTGGAAGTCTGGCAGAGATCACCTCTGAGTAAGCGATATGCCACTGAGTACAGCCGGAGTTTTTTCAGTCAGGCTGCATAGGACATATGTTTGAAACCAGTAATCCTCTTGGTGAGGTACTTTTGTGGTCTTTCCAGCTGTTGGAAGTGTCTTGTGAGGTACATGCCAAATGGGGCATTGTACTCTATGATGGGTCTAATGAGTGATGAGTAGAGGGTCACTATAACCTCTTTATTTCTAGATGAAAACCATTTAGTAATTAGATGGGCCACATAGAAGGATTTCCTAACTACTTTGGCAATATGATTGTCAAAGGAGAGATTACTATCTACCTGGGTCCCCAGATCTCTTATTACCTCTTCTGTATTAAGGGGGCTGGCACCTATGTGGTAATTCGTGGGTGTTTTGTTTTTCCCAAATGGGATGACTATGCATTTTTTGGCATTTAGCTTGAGGCCATGACTATGACACCAGGTGTCCATCTCAGTAAGGCCCTTTTGGAGGATGTCCGTGTCAGTTGGAGAGTCAATTATGGCTCCAAGTTTGCAGTCATTGGAAAACTTGGTTAGCCATAGTTCTCCTGTGTTTGCCTGTACTTCTGAGAAGTATATGCCAAACAGTAGGGGTCCCAGGACTGAGCCTTGCAGGACACCACTTGTGACTGGTTTAGAGTCGGACCTAGATCCCGCTATTCTTACCATGTGAATTCTGTCTGTAAGCCAATTGGCAACCCATCTCGTGACGTAGGGGTTTATGTTCAGGCTGGTGAGTTTTTCTGTAATACCCGAGTGGGGAATGGTGTTGAAAGCTTTGCCGAGGTCAAGGTAGGCTGTGTGAACCATCTTTCCCTCATCTATGGCCATGGTGACTATCTCGAAGATGTCAACCAGGTTTAGTAGGCATGATCTGCCCTTAACAAAGCCAAACTGGGTCGGGTCAAGTGTTTGGAGGTTCCCAAAATTTTATTAATGAGTTCCACGATGATGCTCTCCATAGCCTTGCAGACCAGGCTAGTCAGGCTTATGAGGCAATAGTTACCAGGATTAGTTGTGGCCTCTCCTTTGTGGAGAGGAATAACCGTTGGTGTGCGCCATTCTATGGGCATGTAGCCTATGGAGAGGCTGAGGTTGAACAGCGTGTTTAGGTGGGGGGGTTAGTTTGTTCTGTAGTTCGTGCAAGACGCAGCCTGGGACACCATCTGGTCCCATTGACGCTGTGTTTTTGGCTTTTGAAAGGGCTGTTTTCACCTGTGCGTCTGTGATTTTTCAGACACTACACTTTTCCGGTATTGTTGTGGGCCCTTTTGGAGGTGAGAAGGGGGTGAAGTTTGCACAGAATCTATCTGCCAGGATGTTAGCAATATCAGGAGGTTCAGTATATTTTGTGCTAATTTGCACTAGTTCAGTGCATATCTGCGAATTGCCACTTAGATTCTTAATATAGCTAAAGAAGGCTTTGTGGTTATGTTTTGAATCCTTGGCTATTTTTCTTTGGAAGTTAGCCTTGGATGATTTCATGAGGGACCTCAGTTTCTTACTGAAACTGATCAGGGATGTCTTTCCTTCTTGGGATTTGCTTTCTTTCTGAACTAGTTTCCTCCTTCTATTGTATAGCCGTTTATTGCAGGGGTCCACCAAACTGGTTTTCTTCTCTTAGAGGACTGAGTCTTGGTTTTGCTAGGGATGGCACAATCCATGCATCCTTGTAGGTGCTCACAGAGTGCATTTGTAAAGGTTTCTGCATCTTGGGCAGCATTATCCTTTAGTGTGGGGGCTGTGAAACTTACCACCTCTGTCTTAAGTAAGGTGAAGTTTGCTTTAGAAAAGATTTTTACTGCGGTTTCCTTAGTTGGGATTGGTGGTGGGGTGTGCACATCCAGAGTGATTAGTTTATGGTCTGATCTAACCAGTGATGGGTTGACCTCCGGTGTGGAACACCTGTCGCCCATGTTGGTGATGACCAGGTCCAATGTGTTTTCACCTCTGGTAGGGGAGTTTACCAGCTGATCCAGGGCATTTGAGTTGATGAATTCCAGGAAGCGCTGGGCCTGGGAATTTGTACTCAAGTAGTTTTCCCAGTGAATAGTAGGGTAATTGAAATCACCCAATATCAGGGTGTTTGGTAGGACCTTCATGTTTTCCAGTGTCTCCAGAAAGGCAGCGTGGTGGCCCTGGGGCATGGACGGTGATCTGTAGCAGGCCACAATTTGCATTGCAGATTTCCCGATGTTATTTGCACATGGATGATCTCAGAGGTATCATGCTGCACCACTAACCTGGAGTGTAGGTATCCTTGATGAATATGGATACATCCCGACCTTTTGTGTTTCGGTCCATGTTCTCTGGCTGAAAAGTGTGGTATGAGTTGTAGCCCAGTAGTGCTGGGGTGCTCTCTGGAACCTTGAACCAGGTTTCAGTTACTGCACAAATGTCAATGTTCTTCATACTGAGGAGTGCTTCAAACATGTGCATTTTGAGATTTAAACTCCTGGCGTTGAATAGCATAACCCTCAGTTTTTTGTTAATTGTGCTGTTTATGGAGGTGGGTTTGACTTTTGAGCCTTGCCTAAAAAAGGCACTATGGGGGCAGCAAGAGTCTTGGCCAGTATTCGAAAGCCTAGGTGTGACAGGTGCAAGCCGTCTCTTGTGAAGAAACATGGCTTGTCGAGCATGTCGTCCCAGGCTGACAGACACTGGATCCCCTTTGAATGACACCAGAAGCTTAGCCAGTTGTTGAAATTGATCATTTTTTCTTTATACTGAGGTATCATTCTTGGTGAGGGAAGGATGCTACTCAGGGTCAGGGTCGTACCAGCCTGGGCTACATGATCAGAGAGCTCTTCCATGTCTCTTTTCATGTAGTCCAGGGAGGTACATCTCAGGTCATTCACACCAACATGAACAATAACAGTCATATTTGTACTTGTTCTGGAGTGACCTGAGTGCTTATGTTATGTGGTGGATTCTGGCTCCCGACAGGCAGCTAACAGTAACCTTCTGCTTGTCCAGCCTAGTGAGTGGGACGTCAGTGTGCCTGACTATAGAGTCACCTATTACTAGTGTGTTAGGTATGTTATTTTGCATTAAGGGCTGTGATTGTGTGACACACTGATTTTGTGTTTTATGTGTTGTCTGGTTTGTGACGGGAAGTGCAGGTTGTTTGAGTGTCTGCTTTGGAGGTTTCTGATGCTTTTGCAGGTTTTTATTTAGAGCCTCCGAGTATGATTTTGTGTATTTATGTGCATATTTTGCCAGTGCTGTTTTAGTAGGTCTGTGTGTGGCTGGAGCTGTGGTGCAAGTGTTAACCTTCTCCTCTTGACTGTCTGTTCCAGTCTTGGGTGGAGACAGCTTAGCTTCCAGGTTTGGCTGTATAATTGCATCTCTCTCTCATATGTTAGTGTTTTGTGGTAGGAGGAGAGGGATATCTGTGTACATGAGGCAGTTGTAACATTGCCTCAGGATACCCAGATTCACCAGCTGGACTGGAGAGTGCATCTGAAGTTGTCCTTTGGTAATGCCTGAATAGTAGGGTGAGTTGCTTAGTCGCTTGGTTGGGGAGGGGTGAATAAAGAGTCTTGCCCTGCTGGGCAATCAATGTCAGGGTATGTTAGTGCTTGCTATTAGGTCTGAGCAAGTGCTGGGCTGTAAGATGCTTTTTGAGTGCTTAGGTTGAGTGTTAGACTAGTTTCAAGAGAAAATCTGAAGATGAGACTTAGTGGAGCCGGGAATAATTTAACCATAGCTAACCGGCACTGCCTGGTGCGCAAAACCGTGCAAACGCGGTTTTTATAGTAGGGAAATGAAAGATAGAAATTTGCCCAAAATGGCCAATAAACTACAAACTTCTGGGCTGGAACCACTCCTCCAGGGACAGATAGGTTGCTCAAAGCTCCCCTCTCTCACAGGTGAACAGAGAAACTTCCTTCTATCCAAGTAAGGTATGGGCAACTCAGAAACTAGTATCACAGCCCTGGATTCAGCACTAGCCTGAAAACTGGACTATACTAGTTTAGAAAGATGGGAAACAAGGATTTTTTTTTTTGTTTTTTTTTAAAAGATAAGGCAAAAACAGTAAAAAATACATTCAAAACAGCTCTAAACGACTACAAACAATCAGAAAAAGCTATCGAACTTTAGTGTGTAGCCTACAACAGTTAAATTATTTAAACAAAAAACAACTTTTTAAAAGTGCAGGCAGTCAAATAAGTACAATACGTGAAAAAAACAAGCTTTTAAATCACAATAAACACTGTAAAATCTGTGTTTAGGCGGAAAACAGTTAAGTACAGCAAGAAAGTACAGAAAACTGATACTTAATCACTCCAAAATCTCTCTCCTAAGATAGAAGGCTTGTATCAGTTTAAGGTTTTCTAGTGCTACCAGTAGGTTAGTTACAGGAAAGATGGGAAACAAGCGCAGATGTGGTCTTTTAAACCAGAAAGTTGAAAGAGACGGACAAACTGTCCAAATGGTCAATAAACTACAATTTCTGGGCCAAGAACCTGTCCTCTCATGGTGGACAGGCTACCTAGTACTTACCACTCCCACTGATAAGCTAGAAGGCTTTCCTCCAACACAGAAAGGCTTGCAGGGCTCAGAAGCTTACCAACAGTCCTGGTTACAGCAACTCTGTATCTGGACTAGGCTAGTTACAGGAAAGGTGGGAAACAAGTGCAAGTGCGGCTTTTAAACCAGCATGTTGAAAGAGATGGAAAAAAACTGCCCAAATGGCCAATAGCTTCAATTTCTGGGCCAGGAACCACTCCTCTTGTGGTAGATAGGCTACCTAATGCTTACCACTCCCACAAATAAGCTAGAAGGCTTCCCTCCAACACAGAAAGGCTTGGGAGGCTCAAAAGCTTACAAAGAGTCCTGGAATACAGCAAATCTGTACCTGGACAAGACTAGTTACAGGAAAGGTGGGGAACAAGTACAAACATAGGCTTTTAAGCCAGCAAGTTGAAAGAGATGGAAAACTGCCCAAACGGCCAAATAAACTTCAATTTCTGGGCCAAAACGCACTCTTCCCATGGAGGATAGGCTACCTAGTGCTTACCACTCGCACTGATAAGCTAGAAGGCTTTCCTCCAACACAGAAAGGCTTGGGGAGCTTAGAAGCCTAGTAACAATCCTGGATACAGCAACTCTGTAACCGGACTAGGCCAGTTATAGTAAAGGCGGGAAACAGACACAAGTGCAGCTTTCAAACCAGAAAGTTAAAAGAGATGGAAAAAAACTGCTCAAACAGCCAATAGTTACAATTTCTGGGCCAGGGACCACTCCTCTTGTAGTAGATAGGCTACGTGATGCTTACCACTCCCACTGATAAGCTAGAAGGCTTCCCTCCAACACGGAAATGTTTGGGGAAGCTTACAAAGAGTACTGGATACAGAAAATCTGTACCTGGACTAGACTAGTAACAGGAAAGGCAGGAAACAAGCTCAAACACAGGCTTTTAAATCAGAAGATTGAAAGAGATGGAAAAGCTTCCCAAATAGCCAATAAACTATCTTTTCTGGGCCAGAAACCACTCCTGTGGTAGATAGGTTACCTAGTGCTTACCACTCCCACTGATAAGCTAGAAGGCTTCTTTCCAACACAGAAGGGCTTGGAGGGCTGAGAAGTTTACCAACAGTCCTGGATACAGCAAATCTGTACCTGGATTACACTAGTTATTTATATTATTTATAGTTATAGTTATTTATAGGAGTGTTTTAAAAAATCTATGGACAACAAATCTACAGACAGTTGTATTTTGACTTTTACTGTTGACTATCACAGCATTGTTAATATTATTAGAAGGAATTGGGCCATAATTACTGAAAGCTCATATCTAATGGATATCCTTGGAAAAACTCCTTCCTTTGTCTATAGGAAAACCAGGAGTTGGTTTGAAGGTAGGCCCAGACCATTGGATATATGAACCAATAATTGTGGAGCTGACTGTGTTTTTTGTCGGCACATTCAGGAGGAAGACATGCTTTTCTGCCCTTATTTAAAGAAACTGATTAAAACCAATGCAGGGGGTGACTGTAACTCAATGTAGGTGGTTTACAGGGCAAGCTTCAATGACTGTGAAGCATTTTATTGGATGAAACCCTCAACAGATTCAAAGGAAGTATTTCTGGCCATTTGTCTGAAATTAGAGCTAAGTGCAAGAATAATGCTCTGACTTGGCACCTGCAGCTTCACAAAAGACACACTAGCTTTAAATGTCAAATTATTGATTGTGGACCCTTTGGAACTGGAAAGAGACGCACCTAACCTTTTAGAAAAATGTGAATTACTGTGGTACCTGAAATTGAACTCTTTTAGAAAACATGGCTTAATTATTATTGTTCCATAAAAAGCATATTAGAACTCAGAATACAGCCCCACTGTTTAAAAGACTATTAAAGGTCTGATATGGGACTGAATAATGCTGACATTGCACAGTAATATTATACATACTAATATTGTAATAAACAAATATCAACATTGTAAATATTTTACAATTAAATTAATTGACATTGGCGCTGTTTTCTGATACTTTTACTCATTTAAACTAAGTGCTTTCTTAATTAGATATTACACTTGAACAGATCCCCAGGGCGTTAATGCTTTATTTTTTAACATTTTTCACTGTATCTCAACCTTAGTAATTATAGCTATGGTTTTTAGCCTACTTAGGTGTTCACTTGTAGATTTGTACACATGTTCATTAATATTATGATATGTCTTTTTCACACAAACCTGATGAAGTATTTATTTGGTACGAAAGTGATCTTTGTTAAAAGTGTTTCAGTTTATAAGTTACTAATATTTATTCTGATAAATGTCTAATGGTAGATCTTTTTTAGTTAATTAGTTAGTCATTTTGTTAGAGAACTGGTTTCTTAATAAAGTTTGGATTAGTAAGTTAGCTTTAATAAGCTGTTCTTATACTGTGTATTTGAATTTGCCTCTCAATTTTTAGTTTCAGTTCTAAGGTAGCACAGTCTTAGTTTACACTATGGGGTTAAGGGGGAATGGGTATTTGGTTAAAGGAACGAGTTTAATGCTTTTATTGCTCTTAATAGAACCACCCTCTGTAACCACTCCATTGCCCCATATAACCTGATTATATATAAATAATGAATGTCTTTAATGCTTTTCATTATACTCAACTAGGATCCCTTGTTTGTGTGTTTAAATAAAGGATATTCTGTTTTTAATTCAACTGCTGACTACCTACTATTTTATTATTTTGTAGTATGTATTTTATAGTGCAATTTTGAGGGTTGGGAGGGTGGCCTAATGGTTAAAGTGTTTGCCTTACAAACACAAGGTACAGGGTTTGAATCTCACAGGGGATAATTGGCTAGGCTTAAAATGGCTTGCAATGGCAATTAGCCTAGTACTAACCTATGAACTATGAATTAGTGGTCTAGGTGCATAACGTATTTCAAGGAGTGTACTTCACACCCACCACACTTTAAAGTTTCTGCCTGGTTTGAATTTGTGTTTATACTTTGCTCCTGGTGAGAAAAGGAGCAGAGTGCATAGATTCCTGACTCTTTCTGGTTGGGAAGTGAGTGTCTCTGCATTTCTTTCCTGACTGTTCTGGTTGCTATACAAGACATCTACCGGGAAAAGGCTACAATGCATCTACATACCTTTATACCATCTGGGACAAGATTGTGAGCCACCAAACAGGCTGTAGTCTGCTTCTCATCTTGGAACTGGTGCTACTGTTTTGCTTCTGGTGAGAGAAGCAAAGCAGCATTGTATCCCAGCAGAGAGAAGCTGTGGTGAGACCAGCACTAGTAGTAGATAGGCAGTAACTGTTCAGGTGACTCCCCTCATTTCATAATTCTTGACTAGCTAATTATTTCTTTCTTTTCAGTAACTACTGTTTGATTTGCTTCTCACATCAGCTAACTTCAGAATATCTGCCTTAATACTTTATCCATAAATCATCAGGCTCTACATATTAGTTTCTGCTCATGTGTTTTGGAGTGCCCTGTATTGCCACAGACTCCTTGAGATTACATTTTTCTTGTAAAAGCACCATTGAAATTTCACCACTATCTAGTTGCACAGGGAACAACTAGCTTGTAGTGGAAATATTTGTTTATTTATTTATTATATTATTATTTATTTCCCCAAGAGTGGCAAATTGGATATTCCTGGCATTTCTTTATATTCTCACCCCAACAGTCTATCGATAAAATCAGATATGCTGCCAAAGATAGTAACTTTTCTGTTACCAGCTTGCTGATATCGCCATCATACCTCTCAATTGTCCAGATTTTTGCAGAATGTCTGATGTTGACCTCATGTTTTTGGTCTGTTTCTCCTAAAATTTGTGATTTTCTGGTAAATCACTGGCTGATCTTTGAGGACTGAGGTGAAAAAATAATGGCAGACTTTTGACTTTTAGACCTCATTTCCTTCAGAAAATTCATGCTAATGCTAAACCTGTTATTCTATCAACTTTCTAAGTCTGTAAGAGCAATATTTAAAAATTGTCCTTATTTTCCCCATTATTTGTGGTACTGTTATGGGTATCCTGAGGAAATGTAGGAACTGAGTCATGTTTACTGACAACCAGTTAATTCTCAGACAAACCGATATGATATATGAGAGATGTATTTACACAATGTCACTGGAGGCAAAACTCTCACATAAAAGTACTCCTAATATCAATAAGGTTGTCAGTAGTACACACGCTGCACCCATCACAAACAATTCAAAACAGATACATAGACCCACATATGCTGAGGCACTTAAATGTAACATTTCTAAACCCCAAAGACCTCTTAGAGGAAGTACACATAACAAACACCTTCAGCAACCCCAAATGTACTCTTTCAAAACAGAACCCACATCAACACATACAGCCACATCTCATGGAGCCTCTACTTCTAAGCCCATAAGACAAGCAACTACATGATCCAACATCCTGGTCATTGGAGACTCCATTGTGAGTCACACTGATGTACCACTTACCAGGCAGAGTAAGGAGAAAGCCACAGTCAGTTGCCTATCAGGGACCAGGATCTGCCACATTATGCACACACTCAGGTCATTGGACAGAAGTACCAGTATGACTAAATCATAGGCCATGTGGGTGTAAATGACTTGAGACATACCTCCCTAGACTATATAAAAAGAGACATTATGAAGATCTTGGAATATGTCTTCCAGGCTGGTACGAGTCTAGCTTTGAGCAACATTTTACCTTCTCCAAGGATTATGCCACAATAGGAATAAAAGATGACTGGCTTTAATAATTGGCTTAGTTTCTGGTGTCATTCTAAGGGATGCAATATTTGTCAGCAAGGAAGGAGATGGTCAACACACCACTCTGCATTGCCAGGGATGGCCTCCAACTCTCCCCTCTAGGCTTTTGAATATTAGCTAAAAAATTGTCCTCCCCCATAGTGCCTTTTTAAGGCAATTCCAAACTGAAAGTAATTCTGACACAGCAAATCAAAACCAAGAAAATCTAAAGGTGTTACTGCTCAGTGCTAGGAGTCTAAAGAAAGAATTCTACTCCCTAAAAACACTCTTCACCCTAGAGAATGATAAAGTCTATGCAGTCACTGAGACATGGTTTAAAGCCACATAGAGCACACAGACAGTACAAGGTTATAATGCCTTCCACAAATTTAGACCAGCTACTACACAGACAGGTACTAAAGGTGGAGGAGTCTTGATTTACATAAAACATAAATATATCTCAAGGCTGATAAAACAGGACAATGTACTACAGCTTCTCCATGTTAAAATCACCATAGGAAAAATCCAATACCACTTCCTTGCAAACTGTAGGTCCCCATCTATGACCCAGGAAATCCAGACCCTGTATTTAAACTTATTGGAAACACTCCCCATCCAACCCAATACCATATTCATGGATGACTTGAATTACCCCACTATTAACTGGGAATCATATATGACACCAAATGTACAGGCACAGAAATTCCTGGATTTTGTAAACACAAACTCCCTAGACCAGATTGTCAATACTCCATAGGTTCATAGGTTCGTATTAGGCTATTGGACCTAGGGCCTATACAAGCCTAGCCATAACAATTCCCTGGCTATTTATTCCCACACTATTTACTTCCCTGGACCCCTGTCTAGCAGGGCGACTGATGTGATCCCCAGGGTGAATTTCCTTTCTCCCATCCAATCATCAAGGTTCCTTTTGAAGAGGGCCAAAGAGGTGCTCTGCTTGACATGCATGGGCATTCTATTCCAGAGTCTGGGGAGTCTCTGGGTCAGGAACCTATCCCTCCAGCATGTTTTGCTTATTGTGATGACAAGATTTAGATCCCTGGAGCATGTGACTCTGAGGGATTGGGATTTCTTTAAGTGTAGCAAGTCCAACAGCTCTGGGTTTGACATGACCTTGTATGTTAAGCAGAGATCACATCAGAGTAGACAATATGCGACAGAGTGTAGCTGGAGTTTTTTAAGATGGTCAGCATAGGGCTTCTGCTTTAGGCCTGTGATTCTTTTAGTGAGGTATTTCTGCGGCCTTTCCAGTTGGTGCAGATGTCTTGAGAGGCACATACCAAATGGGGTGTTGTATTCTGTAATGGGTCAAATGAGGGATGAGTACAGTGGGACACTGACCTCCTTTTTTTCTGGGTGAAAATCCCTTAGTGATGAAGTGTGCCACATAGAAGGATTTCCTGACTGTTGTGGCGATGTGGTTATTGAAGGTGAGACCACTGTCCACCTGTGTCCCTATGTCTCTTATCACACTTTCGGTGTTTAGTGTACTGCCACCTATGTGATAATTCATGGGTATATGATTTTTCCCAAAGGGGATAACTATACATTTCTTGGCATTGAGCTTGAGCCCATGGCTCTGGCACCCTGCATCTGTTTCTGTAAGGCCCTTTTGTAGAGTATCCACATCATTTGGGGATTCAATAATGGCTCCCAGTTTGCAGTCATCTGCGAACTTTGTTAGCCAGAGTCCTTTAGTGCTGGCCTGTACTTCAGAGAAGTAGATGCCAAACAAGAGAGGTCCCAGGACTGAACCCTGAGGTACTCCACTTGTCACTTGTTTGGAGCTGGATTTGGAGTCAGCTACTTTTACAGTGTGGGTTCTGTCAGTAAGCCAGTTGGCAACCCATTGAGTGACGTAGGGATTAATGCCCAGCTTAGTAAGTTTATCTATGATTCCAGAGTGGGGGGTGGTGTCAAAGGCCTTGGTGAGGTCCAGATAGGCTGTGTGGACTGCCTTACCCTTGTCCATGGCTCTGGAGACTGATTCAAAAAGTCAGTAAGGTTCAGGAGACAAGATCGGCCCTTCACAAACCCAAACTGGGTGGGGTCCAGTGTTTTAAGGTTGCCAATGTCTTTGTTTATAAGTTCCATGATAATATGTTCCATGGCCTTGCAGAGCAGGCTCGTCAGACTGATGGGGTGGTAGTTCCAGAGATCCAAGGTGGATCCCCCCTTGTGGAGTGGGATAACTGTAGTTGTGCGCCACTCAGTGGGCACAAAGCCTGAGGTGAGGGTATGATTAAACATGACACTTAGGTGAGGTTCTAGTTCATTTTGTAGTTCATGTAGTACACAACCCGGGATGTCATCTGGTCCCATGGATGCTGTATTCTTAGTTTTGGAGAGTGCGTTTTTTACCTGTGTGGCCATTATTACAGGAATTTGGCAATCTTCCAGGATTGAGATGGGCCATTTAGGGGGTGAGAGGGGGGTGAAGTTGGTACTGAGTTGATCTGCCAGGATACTGGCAATATTCTTGGGATCAGTATATTTAATGCCATTCTGTTGTAGCTCAGAGCAGATCTGAGCATTGCCATTTAGATTCTTGACATATTTATAGAATGCCTTGTGGTTGTCTTTGGAATCTTTGGCATATTGGAACTGGTTTTCACTAATAGGGGAAAATGCTGCACAGCCCCTAGTGTAATATCTTCTCTGGTAAGTTCAGACCACAAAATGGTCTCCATTGAAGTAAAAATCAAACCTGAAACCCCAGCTAACCCTGGAATAGTCAGGAACTACTCTAAGAATACCTTCCTACTATTAAGTGATAACCTGGCAAAAATATAAGCCACCATAAACCCGGACAACACTGCTGCCTATGCTGAAATGATCACAGAAATCCTATACAAGCATGTTAGTAGCTGCATGGAGGCAGCTGTACCCACCAGAAAGAAATACAGAACTAACTAAAAAAAAGTCACTCTGTTGAAATCACAACATCAATAGGCTGTATAACAGAAGGAAGAAAATCATTGCAAAAACTAGGAGATGCAGCACTCAACAGGATAAATGCACTCTTATAAAACCAAACACCTCAGAGAGCAAATACAGTCTATCACACAAAATTTGAGGTAAATGTAGCCTTCCAGGACAAGGACAACCACACGGCATTCTTTAGCTATTTCCATAACCTCAAAGTCAGTACACAATTGTGTGCAGAGCTCACTGTAAATGGAGCCACCTATACTGAGCCAGAAGATATAGCAAACCTATACGCTGAAAAATTTATCTCCAACTTTACCCCTCTCTCCACATCAACCTTCCCTCAGGAAATACAATCAAATATTACTCCACCTGTTATCACTAGGGAACAGGTCCTCAATGCTCTCTCTCAGGCCAAGACTACATCAATGGGCCCAGACAATATCCCAGGATGCCTTCTAAATTTCATGATCTATCAAACCCATTGGAACTGCGATTTAATTATAGCCTTCAAACAGGCTTCATGCCTCATGAATGGAGAACAGCAACAGTCATCCCTCTGCACAAAGGTGGGCGATCTACAGACCCTGGAATCTACAGACTCATAAGTCTCACTCATCTCATATGCAAAGCCATGGAAAGAATTATCATGGAAATGATCAATAATGACATAGGAAACCTCCAGACACTGGACTCAACCTAATTTGGTTTCATCAAGGGCAGGTCATGCCTACGCAACTTGGTGGACTTTCTTGAGAAGATCACCAAAGAAATTGATGAAGGCAAAATGGTTCACACTGTCTACGCTGACCTGACCAAGGCATTTGACACAATACGCAATTGGGCATTTTTGACAAACTCAGCAGGTTAGGTATAAACCCTTATGTCACCTGGTGGATAGCCTGCTGGCTCACAGGCAGGACCCTGGAAGATAGAATTGGGAAGTCTGCCTTGACAAAGTAGCCATTCACAAGCAGAAACCTTCAAAGATAATTTCTGGGACTGCTCCTTTTTTGACATTTACTTCACTGAAGTCAATGCCAACATCAGTGGCCTCTGGATAACTAAATTTCCAGATGATTGCAAATTAGGAGCCATCATTGAATCCCCCACTATCACAAATGTCCTCCAGGAAGAGCTGATATGGGCAAACAACTGGTGTTAGAGCCATGGAATAAACCTAAATGCCAAGAAATGCATAATAGTATCCTTTGGGAAGTTATCTACCCCTGGTAACTATCACAGTGACAACACACCCCTAAGAGCTGATCTGGTAATCAGGGACTTGGGGACACACATAGACAGTAAGCTAGCCTTTGACCATAACGTGTCTACAGTAGTGAGGAAATCATTCTATGCTGTGTAGCTTATAAACAGAGGTATTTATTATTTATGTATTATTTATTTAGTTAACATTTGTTTACCGGGAAAGTCCAACTTGGAACAAAGCCAATTTTCAGAGGAAGCCCAGGAAAAAACGCTCCAGATGCATCTACATCCAAAAAAGTAATTGTACCACTGTATTTGGTGTTCATCAGACCTATCATTGAGTACAATGCCCCCTTTGGTACATACATAACCAGTCAAATCCAACAACTGGAACGTCCACAGAGGTTCTTCACTAAAAGAATTCAGGGCATGAGTAACATGTCATATGCAGACTGCCTCAAGTTCTTATCCCTGTATTCTGTCTCCAACAGGCTGTTGAGGGGAGAACTATGCCTGGCATACAAGGTATTGCCAGACCCCACTCTGATGGACCTCTTGCATATCCGCAAAGCAAACAGCACTAGAATTGCACATTCTAAATACTTAAACTTTGCCTGTGATATAAATAAGACCTGCTCGAGAGACAGGTATGTATCCCAGAGGCTACTCCTTCTCTGGAACAGACTCCTCATCCATGTGAAGAAGAGTTCATCCCTAACCCAATTCAAGTTTAACTTGGACAATTGGATGGGGAACAGGACATTCAACCCTGGTTTGGTATCTATGTTTTAATGGACACAGGCAGCCTGTAAATGTTTCATCTCCCAAGCCCCTGCTTACACTTATCGTGGGTACCAGAACTTGTCAGAGATTTGAGATGCATGGCTATCCTTAAAAAGGCCCTTATAGACATTAGCCTAGTAACCACCTATGAAGTATGCTCACTATCTCTTCCATGGTGTACATAGCAGCTGTCTGTGCCTGGATCATTCACCTGCACATTTACCATTTCATGCCAAGGGTGGTACCCAGTTCAGGGAATGACATGCAGTCAAGGCAGCAATTGTCACATGCATTTCTTTTTCCTATAGTAGATGCATGCACATTAGAAGAAGTGAGGCTGGTGGTATCTCCCTTGTCACCTGGGTAGGGCCCATTCTGAAAGGATATTCATTGCTCAATGCAGTCAATGCCAGAGTTTCAGCCTGCCCCATTCAACGTCACCTCATATGTGGTGAATGTGTGCATGTCTTTTAATATTTACATTGTTGACAATGCCATTTTATATTCTGGGTATGCCATGTGCCTGGTGCCAATGTTGCCAGTCACTAATGACTGGGTGAGTTCAGACGTGCCAACTTATTATGCTCAACTCTCCAATACAGGAACCTGAGAAACCATAAAGCTAACATAATTATGACAGTGTTGAAATAATAATATCAATCCCCCAACCTGTGATACATAGACATACACTGGCCACTTATGTGAAGAGGGCATATACATACACTGTGGATAACATTTACAGCACCGATTTAATAGTGGAACAGGTAAGCAGAAGTGCACTGTTGAATAACCCCTTTACACATGCAGGTTGGTTTAAAATTATTATTTTACCTGTTATTTCTAACCTAGTTTATTCCACACACACACTGTGGTAGAACTGGCAATATCCTAGATCCCAGGTCCAAGACATCGCAAGGTATGAGGGTTCAATCATCTTTCCTGAAAGGAATATCAGGAAGTATTTCATTTCTATTTGCCTCATGTGTTTCTGGTCCACCTACTGCAGTGCACATGTCCCTCTTGTTATCCTATTCCTTTGTCTTAGTATGCAGTTTCATATCTGTGATCCTGCACTGCATTTGTACTACTGTCCTCTTATAACCACCCACAGTATTGTTATTTTGCACCGCTTTCTCTCACACATTGTCAGTTTTGCATTCATGGATATGCATGTGATATTAATGTCACGCCTGCAGTGCCATCTCTGTCTCCTGAGTATTGAACATTTCTAGAAGTTACCATTCTCTTGGGCTTATGACAACATGTGTACACATGTTGGTCACAGATGAGCATTGGAGTGTGTATGTGGTGGGGGGAGGGGGGTGTGACTGCCATTGTCAGAACTATATATCTCAGCATTACCTCCCCCCTTTCAATTTGGTTGCCACACATCTTTCTATTATTGTGCTGTGACCATATCCATCTTGTCTAATACTGACAGCACAAATGGGTGTCTTACCACGACCCTCTTTATTGAATCATGGTGCTCATAGCCAGTGGCCATGCACATATTCTGTACCTCTTATATTACTCATTACACACGACCATGCTGTAACCTATGCACTGGAGACATTGTTTCCCCTGTATGTCTTGACTTTGATAAAAATATAGCCCATGAAGCCTCCCCTGGATAGAAAGTAACTTAGCATGTTTATGATAAAGAGGTAACTTAACATGATTGTCTTTAAATCAATGCCATTAAATGGTGCATTTTCATACCCAGGCAGTATTACCATGTTTGCCCATGCCTCTTCTTGGGTGAATAGGAAAAGTTCACACTATTCTCATATATAAACACTATCAGGCCACTAGTGCTGTCACTCTGTATTTATGATACTTTACATAGGGTACCATTACTGTCTGATAAAGTGTCAGTTGGAGTTCGTAATATGTGGCCATTCTCCTCAGTCAGAGATATTGTGTGGAAATGGCCACTTCAAATGCTGAATTTAGCAGTTATACTGACTAGTTGGTCCAGGCAACTAAGATTGTTTTATATTTGCTACACAGGACTGCTAGGTCATTTTGATGGCCCCTTATATTAGATTAAATCCTGTCAGCAGCTAGCTATGGTGGTGATGTCACCTGGCATCGCCTACTCTGGTGATCGGTATAAGTGTCACTAGAGTCACCTGTGGAGATATCACCCAATCAACCTTTGCCAGTGGGAGGGAGAAGTTAGAGATTGGCCAGAGGACCATTCTGAGTGTTTAGTAAGTTTCTTTGCCTGTATAAAGTCTGAGTTGTGGGTTTATTTCGAAAGAGCTTCCATCTGTTTGATGTGTATGCCACGCATTTGAAAGTGTTCTGCTTTAATCCTGTGTTCTTGGGAGATAAGTACAATATTTTTATAAACTGCACTTCTAGTTACAGTTTAAAAGGGCTGCTGTTATATTTTTGAATAATTTGCTGTGTCTCTGTTCATAGGTACATAGATTAGTACTAGGCTAACTGCCTTTGTGGGCCATTTTTAAGCCTAGTCAATTACCCCAAGTGAGAATTAAACCCTGCACTTTTGGTTTAAAAGGCAAATACCTTAACCATTATGCCAATCTCCCACCCCTTAAAAGGCACATGCTCCCCATCAGGGAATCGAACCCCAGTCTCCCGTGTGACAGGAAGGGATACTCACCACTATACTAACGAGGAAGACGGTAAATAACGAAGACCCCAACTTTATCACCACATACCAACTTAATCATTTAGGTTCATAGATCAGTACTAGGCTAGCTGCCCTTGCGAGCCATTTTAAGCCTAGCCAATTATCCCTTGGAAGACTCAAGCCCTGCACCTTGTGATTGTAAGGTAAACACCTTAACCATTAGGCCACCCTCCCAACTGTACTTTAAAATCATTGATGAGTGCCCCTGAAATGTATTGTCATTCGTTGCTGATGTCTGAACTTTGTGAGCATTCCTTAGGCAGTAGTTCATTATACATGCTTGTTGATTACAGTCTACCTGCACATTTCTCTATAGCAGAGTTGAATTTATATTAAGAAGGATGAGTTCTGCATGCTAGTGGCAGATGAGAGTGTAGAATGATACCATTCTGAGTTTAGGAGTGACTTTTATTCAGTTTTTGTGCCTGTATCAATTCAGAGCATTTGCCCAGTGCTACTCATGGCACAGCAGGGGTTGGCAGTGCCCTATATAGATGAAGGCACTTCAGATTGAAACTTTCGCTATAAAAAACTTCCTCTGAAAAGTCTCTAGTACTTAACTGCACACAGAACACTACTTTTTACATTAAAGAACACTGCCCTATGAGTTTAGTCTTAGATAATCTTTTATAGACTATAGTTTTACAGCATCCTAGCCAGACAGATGTAAGCACTCTTTTACCATCCCATTCTAAAACACAACTATGGATGTGTGCCATCCTGCTATCTGAGCAGCCAATTTGGTAGATTTGGATGTACTGAGACAATATAGCAATTGTCTCATGTTTACTGACAACCATCTAATTCTAAGGCAAACTGATAAGGTATGTGAGGCATGCAGTTACAAAATGTCACTAGAGGCAAAGCTCTCGCTGTCACTAACACTAAAAATACCAAACAGGTTGTCAGTAGCACACAATAACACACACACAAGCACTACAGCCACCACACATAATATGGGTAAGACACATAGACCCACATATGCCGAGTCTCTTAAATGTAATCTTTCTAAACCTTAAAGGCCTTCCAGAAGCTGCACTTATAACATGTATTCTCAGCAACCTCATAAGTAATCTACAAAACCATCACCAACCACATTATGTACAGCCACATCACAAGGTCTCTTAGCCTCTAAACCTGTAAGATATACCACCACAAAATGGGTCATAGGAAACTGCACTGTGAGAGCAGGCTGAGGAAGGAGAAAATCACTGCCAGTTGCCTATCAGGTGCCAAAATCCACCAGATTACACAAGCACTCAGGTCATTGAATCACAGGCACCAATATGACTCAGTAATAGTCCATGTGGGTATAAATGACCTGAGACCTACCCTCTTGGCATATATGAAGACAGACATAATGACCTCTTAGGTTGTATGTCCCAGGCCTGTATGAGCTTTACTTTGAGCAGCATACTACCTTCTCCAAGGATGATGCCGTAATATGAAAAGAAGATAAATGACTTTAATAATTGGTTTAGTTTCTGATGTCATTCTAATAGGTACAATATCTGTCTGTCTGGAAGGATGTGATTGATAGGCCACACTACTTTGCAGGAATGGCCTGCCCCTGTCCTCTCTAGGCTTTCAAATATTGGCTACAAGCCTGTCCACCCCAATAGTGCCTTTTTTGGCAGTGTCAGCCTGAAAAACCTTCTGACATAGCTAAACCTATAAAGAATAATCTAAAGGTGTTACTGCTCAATTCCAGGAGTCCAAACAAGAAACTCCACTCTCTCCAGCTCACCTCACCCTGGCGAATATATATTCTTATGCAGTTACTGAGACATGGTTTAGAGCCACAGAGAGAGCCCTAGCAATCCAGGGCTGTAATGTCTTTTACACATTTAGACCATCTACTACACAAGAAGGGATAAAAGGTGGAGGAGTCTCAATTTACATCAAACTCAAACACCCCTCTAGGCTCGTCAGACAGTATGACATTCTATAGCTTTTCAACATCCAACTTAACCATAAGCAAATTTCCATGTCATAGCTTGGCAAGTTATAGATTCTCCTGTGTGACCTATGAAGCCCATACCACATACTTAAACATACTGAAGACTCTCCCCATTCAAAACAATACCATATTTATGGTTGACTTTAACTACTCCAATATAAACTGGAAATCATACATGACCTCAAACATGCAAGCTCAGACATTCCTGGACTTTATCAACATAAACACCCTGGACCAGCATGTCCATATGCCCATTTAAGGCACTGACATCCTTGACCTAGTACTCACAAACATGGGAGAATGTTGCATCCCCTCTAGTGTAATGTCCTCACCATACAGGTTGGACCATAAAGCTATCTTTTAACAAAACTAAACCGAAGACCCCAACTAATGCTGTGAATTTTAAGAATAATTTTTAATGCTAACTTCCAAGGGTGTCCTTGTTCTGCTGTACTTTCTCCTTATCACACCAGTCATTGAGTAAAATGCACCCTATGGTATATATCTGATCAGGGATTTGCAACAACTGAAGTACCCACAGAGGTTCCTCACAATAAGAATACAGGGAGTAAATAACAGGTCATACATGTATTGCTTCAAAGCCCTATCCCTGTATTTGGTCTCCTACAGACTGCCATCAGTTGATTAGTGCCTGGCTACTAAGCATCACCTGATCCCACTCTGAGGATCCTATTGTCCATCCACAAAACAAGGCATGAGAAGTACTGCAGCATTCATATGACATGTTGGACAGAAAGGCATGTTTTGCAGAGACTACCGCTCATCTGGAACAGGCTTCCTGTCCATGTAAAGCAGAGTTCTTCCCTAACCAAATTCAAGTGTAACTTGGAAAAGTGATGGGAAACTGAAAATTTATATCTGGTCTGGCACCTATGCCTCATATGAACAGCGTCAGCCTGTAAATCTTTGACCACTCATTGTCCAAGCCTATATCCTTTTCTTAAAATAACAGTGGGGTATAAAATCATGTCTGATACATTTGGGAAAACATGGCTATGTCTTAGAAAGTCGCCAGTGGCTGTTAGCCTTGTAATCACCTATGAACCTATAATCAGACCACATTTTACACTAAGAACCATATATAAATATGGCCAGTGTTTATTTTTTTTTACTGAGACTGTCAGCTGGTTTCCTTGCCGTTGTGTTGGTAAGATCATGCATGATCAGTAAACTAGATAAACTTTCACTAGTTAAACTCCTTAAACAAGTTTTAATCTGATGCAGGGCGTCAGGCAAAAGAAAACAGAAGCTTAAAAATTCTGAAACATTTTAGACAACAGAGTAAAAGGTCTAACAGACAGAATCTCTGAAAAATGAAAACTTAGAGCAGACTGGACTTGCATTAATTAATGCATACAGCAGGGAAATGAGACAGTAGATGGATATTATGCTAGATTATTAAAATGCTTAAAATAACAATTAAAAAATATATATATATATATACATTTTTAAAAGGTTGCATTGCCTCTGTTAGTAGTTTTATTACAAGGCATATGATAAATCACTGAACAAGCAGGCTGCAAGCCTTACTTGAGTATGCTAGACGTACTGAAAGACACTTTAATAGTAAAAAGAGTAAAAGGGGCACAAGTCTTCACTGTTGAAGACGGAGCTGAAGTATTTGTATTACAGTCAGGTAAAAAGGGCATCTAGCTAGGGACTATAAACAAAATAAGAAAGCAATAACAGAAGATAAAGGAGATGTGGACTGACTATATAATAGTGATAATAACCAAAAATCATCAGGAAAGGTTAATAAACAAAAAGAAAATGTGAATGTAGTAGAGGGAATAGAGGAAGTACAAACAGATGTAAAGGATAAAAATGAAAATAAAATTTTAGATTTAGCATTGTTGAGCCTGGAGCTCTACCTAGCAAATACAAAACCAGAAGTAACACTTCTGGTGGAGGGAAGAAAGGTCAAATTCCTGTGTGACTCAGGAGCCGCCACGGACTTTGATACACCCTCCAAGTTACCAAAACATTCTAAATCACCTAATTATATATTAGTAAAAGCAGCAAATAGACAGCTATACAGGGAACCACTTTCCCATAATATAGCAATAACTGACCCTGTTTCAGGTATGACTCAGAAAAGTAAAATTGTAGTTTCTGCAAAAATATCCAGTAAACTTACTGGGAAAAGACCTTGTGCAGATATTTGGCATAGCAGTAGTTCCTACCATACAGGGTATGGAAGCACAAAGACGAATGAATGCTCTTGTGGTGTGATCAGAGGGTGAAGCCTATTATTGGTACAGCCAGGACCTAGTTATGATTGGTCCAGGGCAGTAACCAAAGAACTGATAAACGTAGCCATCAGTAAGGTACCCTCCCTTGACACTGATCAGCAGCACTGGTTACATTGTACTCCATACTACTGTAGCACACCAGGACCTAATAAAAAATATAAGTAAAAATCCTGCTGACAAATTAATATTACAAACCTTATGCTGGGATACTGAGGGAAACAGTGTAGTAAGCTGTTCATTACCTCAGGAGTTCATGAGATTGTATAAGTCCAATAGACTGCCACATGTCAGCTTGACAAAAACAAAAGTTTTAAATGGGCAGACTTAGAAAAAAGGTAACAAAATGGGAAAACAGACTGATTTAAAAATGTCAGGACAAGGGATATGAAAACAAAACTGAATTGGTTGACACAGACACATACAGCTGTACACTTGCAATCTAGTAAGGACAGCTGATTAGCATTTTATTAAAAGAAAAGAAAAGGCCTTGTGTAAAATTCCAACAACTCTGTGGTCAACAGGCAAGTCAAATGTAGGGCTTATTCAAGCAGCAGGACCAGTTACAATTACCCCAAAGTCAGCTTTTAGACCACAGAAAAACAATACATTTTGGGAAAGAATGCAAAAGTAGAAATTAAGCCTATAATAAGCAGCATTACTCAAAAAGGAGTACTGGTAGAATCTCCTGATTCACCATGTGATACACCCCTATTTCCTGTTAAGAAAAGCAAACGGGGAATGGCAGATGGTACAAGATTTATAAGCTGTGAATAATGCAGTAATACCAAGAGCACCCACGGTGCCAGACCCACATACCTTATTAAATGATTTGAAGCCGCAACAGAAATATTTCACTGTGGTAGATATTAGCAATGCATTTTTCTCAATACCTATCCACCCTGACAGCCAGCATTGGTTTGCATTTACATTTCAGGGCAAAAGGTATACGTACACCCGACTACCACAGGGATATAGTAAAAGTCCAACGATATTCGCACAAGAGATGGCTAGCAACCTGGCAGGGTTTTCCACCAGGGGCAGCCAAGTACTACTTTATGTAAATGACATCTTGCTAGCAGCACCCAGCAGCAGTGCAGGGTGAATACAGTAGCATTGTTAAAATTTTTAGTAATACAAGGACACAAAGTAAACAAGAGTAAGTTACAAACTTTGGGAAAAAACACAGGTTAGATACCTGGAATATGTGATATTCAGTAAAGGTAAAATACTAAATAGTGGGAAAGAAAAGGGAAAAAAAAAAAACAGCAATTTTACAAGCACCCAAACCAACAACTAAAAAGAAATAATGTCTTTCCTAGGTACAACTAATTTTTGTTGGAACTGGGTACCAAATTATTTTACAATGAAAACAAAAGCAGAAATGGCTTTCTGCAGGTTGAAGCAGTTAATAGCTTCTTCATTAGTTTTAAGACTTCCAAGTTATCACAAACGTTTTTTTAGACCATAGATTGTAAGCAATGGTACATGACATCAGTATTAAAGCAGCAACATGGGGATAAGCAATGCCCCATAGCTTACTATTCATTACAGTTAGACCCAGTGGTACAATCTTTGCCTCACTGTGTACAAGCAGTAGTTGCAGCAGCAATGGCAGTACAGGCTTCAGCCTCAATGGTGTTATTCCACCCTCTCACATTGAGAATGCCTCATGCAGTTGCAATAATTCTGCCACAAGAAAAGTTGCATACCTTTCTCCTGCTAGACATCTTTCATGTATGACCATACTGCTGAGTCAACCTCATATAAACAGTTAGCTTTACCTAGACAAGATCTTACAAATATGCCCTTGGACAATGCTGAGGTGACATATTACGTGAATGGCTCATGCAGAAGGGGTCCTACAGGAAAAATCTGGTGGGGTATGCAGTAGTTACAGACACTAAAAATTTAGAAGCACAAACTTTGCCACACAACTTGTATGCTCAAGCAGCAGAACTGGTAATCTTGACAGAAGCATGTATTTTAGTAAAAGGCAAAAAAGTAAACATATATACTGATAATCAGTATGCTTTTTCTACAGTGCATGTGTTTGCACAATAATAAAGAAAATAGAGGGATGATTACATCCAGTGAAAACCCTATTAATCATGCGCAATTTATTTTGGAGCTATTAGAATCTATTCAGTTGCCTACTAAAGTAGCTATTTGTAAATGTGTAGCTCATACAAAACAACAGGATAAGATTTCAAAAGGTAATGCACGAGCTGATGCAGCTGCAAAGCAAGCAGCCTCAGACTCAGGAACTTTATTTTTAATGAAAATTACAGCCCTTTGAGATTTTACATTTAGACATGTTAAAAACAATGCAAATGCTTACTACAACAGCAAAAAAAAAACAAAACTGGGTAAAACAAGGTGCAATTTAATATTACCGTCTAATTTATTTAAAAATGCAGCTTTGTTGAGCCATGGGCAGAGCCATGTCTCAACAGGGGGGATGGTACAGTTAGTAAATAAAATATTCCAAACATATGGATACATAAATTATACAATAAAATTTTGTGCAGCTTGTCATACTTGTAACAAAGCACCATGCACAAGGAGCATTTAAAACAAGCAAGGAGTTTCCCTACACCACCATATCCATTCCATACTATTTGTATGGACTTCATAGAGTTGAATAAATGTGAAGGGAAAAATACTGTTTAGTGATCATAGATATGTTTTCAAAATGGGTAGAAGCTTTTCCTTAAGGAATCACTGTGCTTACCACCCACAGTCAGCAGGACTGGTGGAGAGGTACAATGGGATCTTGAAAAACAAGTTAAGAAAGTTGATGAGTAAGACTCAGAAGAATTGAATTTGCTGTTTACCCTAGCATTGCTGAGCATGAAAACAGTAACAAATGTAAAGGATTTGATCTCCTTTAAAGTAGTATTTGGAAAGGCATATTATGTGCCTCAGTAAAAAGCTCTCATGCCTGCAGGGCTGGAGGCTGACAGTTCACTAGCTAATTAAATAAAGAAACTGTTATAAATAAGACTGTTTTGCAGTTGAACTCTTTTCAGATAAACAAGAAACAAAACCAGAAGCCGTGCTGACCCGGGGTCCTGGATTTGGCTGAAAGTCATAAAGAGAAAGAACTGGGCGAGTCCAAGGTGGGAAGGTCCGTACCAGGCACTGTTGGCAACACCCACTGCAGTAAAAATTGCTGAGAGATCATCTTGGGTTCATTTAACCCATTGCAAACCTGTTAAGAAATTTAGTTTGGACATACCACAGGATCAGAATGGCCAGAGGCAGAATGAATAAAATGTGAAACAACCCCAGAGACACTGGTTCACTGGCCTACTGATCATACACTTAATAACTATGTTTGTAGTAACCTTTTGTTGTTATGGTTTTTCTTGCATATAACTACAGAAGTGAAATTAATAAAACGTGATGAAGGACTGGCTACAGACTGGCACCCAAACTTTAACACATACCTGGCTATGAAACGAGTTTATGTAGAGACTATGAACGTTTCAAATTGCTGGGTCTGTACTGCAATACCCACAGCATATGGAGGACTTTAATGTCTGCTGTCCCCTTGGGAATAAATGAAACTTGGGAAAACCTGTTATTTGACACAGGCACTGTGAGATCACAGGACAAAATTGCTTTATTTTTACCTGTTCACACAAAAGAAATTGTATGAGAGCAATACCTCCAGGTGGGCTGGAGTAATGGTAATATAACAATGTCTTATAAATGTTACATTAAAGTCAAAAGTGGGGGTACTGTTTGTAATACAAACCATGATTCATATCTGAGTTCAATGAAAACTACATTAAATGCAGTATGTGACAATCTAGTCTTAACTAAGCAATTGTCTATTAGGAATAGGAAAATGTTTCATGCAGGGATAACACGTATCAGTACCAAAGTAATGATTTTATTTGTGGGAAAAAGGCATATAAATGGTTACCTGAGAATTGGTCCGCAGTTGTTTTTGGGTTATCTGGTTTCAGCAATAAGACATACTGCAGAATTACCTTTGGGTAAAATATGAAACGTAAGGGAAACAGCTCGAGAATCTGAAGGTCCAGTGAGAAAAAACCCTGTGAATCCAGTTGGTAAAATCGAAGCTGGTTAAAAGGCCATAATTCAGTGAAAGACAAAAGTAAATTGACTCATATGAACCTGGGCAACAGTGTTATATCCAGGGCAGGAATGCCACCAGCCTATGGAGCAGTCAAATCGATCGGGGAGCTGAGAAAGCTGTCAAAAAGTCATGAACAATGCAACTTTTTCCACCCTAGAATTGGTGACTAATGAACTGAATGCAATAAAAACTGTTGTGCTACAAAATCGAATGGCTCTTTACTTCACCCTAGCGGCAAGAGGTGGTACACGAAGAAGAATGCTGTGCGTACATTCCAGACAACCAACATGAAATCAATGACCACCTAGAGGTAATTCAGCAAGTATCAGCAATGACTAAACCAGGCCCAAACCCACTGACGGACTTTTCCAGAATCTGTTTGGGGGTGGGGTTCCATCCTATTAAACATTTAATTGCTATTTGTGTGGGTATACTCCTAATAGGAACATGTGTTTACTGTGAAATTCCCTGCATGAAAAGATTAATAAAATTTTTGTTGATATATTTGCTACTGAAACTCTTTACCAAAGTGTTGAAATTAAAAGATTAATTTCAAATGATGCTTTTCTGAAATATAAAACCAATGACTTACTTAGCTGAAAGCCCTTGAAAGGAAAGGCTGAGGAATGAAATAATATTGTTTATGTTTTAAACAGAATAAAATGCATTAAAAGGAGGGAGAATGTTAGAAAAATCTACATGCTGCTTAGAAAATATATTTACATACTGCTTAGAAAGTATATTTACATACATTCTACCTAGAAAAATATTTACAATGTGTGCTGCTTAGGAAGATGTGCATTTAATCATTCAAACATATATGAATTGTGTGATCAAATATATAGAAAAATGTGTGCTTTAGTTAGGAATAAATATACTTAAATCCATAAAAGTCAGGTAATGCATTTAATTCTGTCTTTGCTAAATAAACCTGCATATTATTGCTTGAAGCACAAGCTGCAGTGTAATCAGAAATTTGACCTTGGCAGCTTGCAGATGCAGTCTGGCTCATGTCTTTCAAGTAAAGATTATTTTGAAAAGTTAGAAAATAATAAATCCGTTTGCATGTATGTCCTCTTTCTTGTCTCCACCAGGAGAGTAGCCTTGTGCGCACTATCTCTGATAGTGCGCAGCTGGAAGCAAGAAAGACAAAGAGAGACTTTAAGGAAGACATACATCTATTGTATTAGAACTAATCAGAGAACCTTGAATTGGCTACATCCTCAGGAGGTCATCGTGACTGACCAGCTGTCTGCAAGGCTGCAACATTCTCATGGGAAAAAGGACTTTTTGAAAAACACAAAATCAGCAGTTTTTATGAATAACTATGATGTAAAGACCCTGTCACTAGCCACACCAGTGAGGTGGGCAAAACTGATAATGAAATGTATATAACCAATGTGTCTTGGTCAATAAAGCAGTCAAAATTCTATACAAACTTTGTGTATGGTTTTTTGCCTCCTAATGTACATTAGAGCTTTAAGATATCCTAGCTATCCTGCATTATTGTTTGTTATTAATTGACATTGTGTTTGAATAACTCAATGATTTTTACAGTCTGACTCTAACAAATTTATTTAACATCTATGAAGCCCATACCACATACTTAAACATACTGAAGACTCTCCCCATTCAAAACAATACCATATTTATGGTTGACTTTAACTACTCCAATATAAACTGGAAATCATACATGACCTCAAACATGCAAGCTCAGACATTCCTGGACTTTATCAACATAAACACCCTGGACCAGCATGTCCATATGCCCATTTAAGGCACTGACATCCTTGACCTAGTACTCACAAACATGGGAGAATGTTGCATCCCCTCTAGTGTAATGTCCTCACCATACAGGTTGGACCATAAAGCTATCTTTTTTTAACAAAAACTAAACCGAAGACCCCAACTAATGCTGTGAATTTTAAGAATAATTTTTAATGCTAACTTCCAAGGGTGTCCTTGTTCTGCTGTACTTTCTCCTTATCACACCAGTCATTGAGTAAAATGCACCCTATGGTATATATCTGATCAGGGATTTGCAACAACTGAAGTACCCACAGAGGTTCCTCACAATAAGAATACAGGGAGTAAATAACAGGTCATACATGTATTGCTTCAAAGCCCTATCCCTGTATTTGGTCTCCTACAGACTGCCATCAGTTGATTAGTGCCTGGCTACTAAAGCATCACCTGATCCCACTCTGAGGATCCTATTGTCCATCCACAAAACAAGGCATGAGAAGTACTGCAGCATTCATATGACATGTTGGACAGAAAGGCATGTTTTGCAGAGACTACCGCTCATCTGGAACAGGCTTCCTGTCCATGTAAAGCAGAGTTCTTCCCTAACCAAATTCAAGTGTAACTTGGAAAAGTGATGGGAAACTGAAAATTTATATCTGGTCTGGCACCTATGCCTCATATGAACAGCGTCAGCCTGTAAATCTTTGACCACTCATTGTCCAAGCCTATATCCTTTTCTTAAAATAACAGTGGGGTATAAAATCATGTCTGATACATTTGGGAAAACATGGCTATGTCTTAGAAAGTCGTCAGTGGCTGTTAGCCTTGTAATCACCTATGAACCTATAATCAGACCACATTTTACACTAAGAACCATATATAAATATGGCCAGTGTTTATTTTTTTTTACTGAGACTGTCAGCTGGTTTCCTTGCCGTTGTGTTGGTAAGATCATGCATGATCAGTCCTGTAGTGCCACTGCAAATGCTGTTGAAATATTTAGCCTACGTATATGAACAACATAGCCCTACATTTACAGGTAGGTGAAGGAAAGTAAATATTATGTAATTTTCTGTTTGGCATATGTCACAATTTCAAGGCATTGTCAGTTTTCTGCCCTGTGTTATGTAATACTTTCTGATGCATCGTCAAAACTGAAAGGCAGCAAAAAAGCTTGATTTTAGAACTAAGTATGTCTTCAAAGAAAAGCTCAGACCAGCAGTTTGAGTGACAGCTAGTCAAGTCAGAAATCATACTTAACTTTAATTTATGTGAGTAAGCTAATATACATCTTATAACAGTTGCTTGTGGGAGTCTTCATAGGGAAATGCACAACTCATCACTACCACCTAGGGTCAGGAAAGGAATTTTAACAGCATTCTGAAGTGCTGCTTTATACAGCACTTTGCCAGCTGCAAAAGTCAGAGACATCTGAAGCATTCAAGCAGAAATATCACTAAATCCACAAAAGTGAATTACAATAATCAATCTCTGGTATGTCAAGGAACATGAGCATGTGACATAGATGATTGCCATTGTTTATAAATTCCCCCATGAAATGAGTCATTCATCTTATTATAGTTTTGAATCAGCAAGAAATAATTAAATTCATACAAGTACTTCAGTGGGCAAAAACACAAAGAGTGATAACAAAACAGCTACATTATTGAGGAAGGCTTTTTGTATTCCACTCTGTCTTACTTAAAGCTATTGAAATCGGATTAGTTGTTGGCAGGTTGATGTATACTAGCATGGCTCCTCGGTCATTTGAAAAGTACAAATCACCCTGCGTTTTTCTTTGTAACTTTTTTGCAGTTTTCAAGTAATGTTCAGTTCCATTAGAAGAAAGCATAATACAAAGAACTACATTTTTCCTTATAACAGATTGCATATTTTAGGTAAGTATGTCCATGTGAGTAATACATCTTTTACAGTTACTTGATAATTATTTCAGTGTCAGCTGATTATCTTTGGAGGTTAGTAGACATCAGTGATAAATCTGATAGATACTTTTCAGCAGTTCTAAAGTGATAACCCATAGATTCATAGATTCATAGACGGTTACTAGGTGAATGACCCAAAGGGCCTTTTTAAGCCTAGCAAAGTTTTGCCAAAAAATAATGATGTCCTGCATCCAAATAAGACATTGAGGGACAGGCATTTATAAGCTACCTCTGTCCATAATGGAAATGGGTGTCAGGCCTAGTGTAAATTGTCTATTCCCCATCTGCTTGTCTAGGTTGTACGTAAACTGGGTAATAGATGAACTCAGCTTCACATGGATGGGAAGCCTGTTCCATAGGAAGGGCAGTCTCTGGGACATATATCTGTCTCTCCAGCATATTCTGTTTATGTCACAGACAAAATTCAGATCCCTAGACCTTGTATTTCTGGTACTCTTTGACTTACGAATATGTAGGAGATTCATAAGTGTGAGGCTTGCAGATGCCTTGTAGGCCAGGAATAGATCACCCCTCAGCAATCTATAGGAGACTAAGTAGAGGGAAAGGGCTTTAAGGTGGTCTG
Organism: Protopterus annectens; assembly: GCF_019279795.1. Taxonomy (NCBI): domain Eukaryota; kingdom Metazoa; phylum Chordata; order Ceratodontiformes; family Protopteridae; genus Protopterus; species Protopterus annectens. The sequence goes on from NC_056729.1 coordinate 1,308,851,794, forward strand.
CATAAGGCAGGTTTGTTACGCCATGTATACTTTTTGTAAGGAACCTTTGATGTCACTCTAGTTGCTGTGTATGCCTGGTCAGGTACATACCAAAGGAAGCATTATACTCTATGATTGGTCTGATAAGGACGGACTACAGTGGAATGATGACTTCTTTGGATCTAAATGCCATGCTCTTACTTATAAGTTTTGCAACATAAAAGGGCTTCCTCACCATTGTGACCACATGGTGGTTGAAGGTAAGGCTACTGTCTCTGTGCATATCCAGATCCTTGACCATTGGCTCAATTTTTAGGGGTGTATTATCAACATGGTAATTAGCCAGGATGGTTGATTTTCCAACCAATACAATTATGCATTTCTTAGCACTGATTTTAAGACCATGGCTTTGGCACCATTTAGTAGTCAGAGATAGATCTTCTTGAAGAATGTTAGTGTCTGCATGGGGAGTTGATGATAACCCCCAGCTTGCAATCATCTGCAAACTTAGTCAGAAATAAATCTTCAGCATTTGCTTCCATTTCAGAAAAATAGATAACAAAAAAACTGGGACCAATACTGAGACCTGGAGGACTCTACTACTGGCTGGCCTCTTAGTGGAGGTGGCCTCACCCATTTTGACCTCCTGGGTCCTATTAGTGAGCCAGTTCATAAGTTCATAAGTGTCTACTAAGCTAAAGACCACAAGGGCCTTTTTAAGCCTAGCAATATATCCCAAATCTCTGACAAGTTCTGGTACCCTTGATAAGTGTAAGCAGGGGCTTGGAAGATGAAATATTTATAAGCAGGAACCTGGGAGATGAACCATTTACAGATTGACTGTGTCCACTAGAGATGTAGGTGCCAAACCAGGGATGAATTTCCTGTTCCCCATCTAATTGTCCAAATCGGACTTGAATTGGGTTAAGAAGGAACTCTGCTTCACATGGATAGGGAGCCTGTTCCATAGACGGGGTAGTCTCTGGGACACATACCTGTCTCTCCACCAGGTCATACTTATATCACAGGCAAGGTTTAAGTCTTTAGAATGGGTAGTTCTGGTGTTGTTTGTTTTGTGGATATGCAGGAGGTCCATCAGAGTGCTGTCTGACAATTTCCTGTATGCCATGCATAGATCTCCCCTCAACAGCCTGTAAGAGAAAGAATACAGGGATAAGGCCTTGAGGCATTCTGTATACAATATTTTACTTTAGCCATGTATTCTTTTAGTAAGGAACTCTGTGGACATTCTGGTTGTTGGATATGCCTGGTTAAGTACATATCAAAGGGGGCATTGTACTCAATGATAGAGCTGATAATTGCTGAATACAGTGAAATAATGACATCCTTGGACCTAGATACCACACATTTGTTTATAAGTTATACAACATAGAATGATTTCCTCACTACAGTAGGCACATGAAGGTCAAATGTTAGATTGCTGTCTAAGAGTGTCCCTAAGTCCCTGACTACTGGCTCAACTCTAAGGGGTGTGTTGTCAATATGATAGATACCAGGGGTGGAAGACTTCTGGAAGGATACTATTAAATATTTCTTGGCATTTAGTTTTAATCCATGGCTCTGACACCAGTTGTTGTCTGCGTCAGCCCCTCCTGGAGAACATTTGTGTCAGTGTGGGATTCATCTGCAAATTTAGTCAGCCAGAGACCACTGACATTGTCCTTGACTTCAGAGAATAAATACCAAAAAGGAGCGGTCCAAAGACTGATCCCTGAGGGACTCCCACTTGTCAATGACCTCTTTGTAGAGGTGGACTCCTCAATTCTAACTTTCTGGGTCCTGTCTGTGAGCCAGGTGGCTCTTCACTGGGAAACATATGGGTTTGTACCTAAACTCTTGAGTTTGTCAACAATGCCCGAGAGGGGTATTGTATCAAATCCCTTGGCCAGGTCAAGCTAGGCAGTGTGAACCATTTTCCCTCATCCTTTGCTTTGGTGACTTTCTCAAAGAAATCCACCAGACTGAGTAGGCATGACCTGCCCTTGATGAAAAGAAACTAGGTTAGGTGCAGGTCTGGAGGTTTACTATATCATTATCAATCATTTCCATAATAATTCTTACCATGGCTTTGCATATAAGTCTAGTGAGACTTATGGGTCTGTAGTTTCTAGGGTCTGTAGATGACCCACCTTTGTGCAGAAGGATGACTGTTGCTGTTCTCCATTCATGAGGCACAAAGCCTGTTTGGTGGCTACAGGAAAACAGCAATTCCAGAAGTATTGATATGCCATGTTTCATGCTATTTAAAAGGCACCCTGGGATATTGTGTGGGTCCATTAATGCAGTGTTCTTGGCCTTAGACAAAGCCTTGAGAACCTGTTCCCTATTGATATCAAGGGGAGTTGTATTTGATGCCATTTCCTGAGGGAAGGTTGATGGACAGAGAGGGGTAAAGTTGGAGCTGAATTTATCGGCCAGAGGTTTGCTATATCTTTTGGCTTAGTATAGGTGTCTCCATTTACAATGACCTCTTCACACAACTGTGTATTGCCTTTGAGGTTGAGATCATAGCTAAAGAATGCCTTGTGGTTGTCCCTAGCCTGGTAGGTTATCCAGCAGGTGATAAAAGGGTTTATAACCTCTAAGCACAAGAAATCTGGACAAAGCCCTAAATAATGGCGGATAAAGACCCAAAAATAGGGACAATTTTTAGATATTGCCCTTATAAAATTAGAAAGTTGATAGAATAACAGGTTTTACATTAGTATACATTTTCAAAATGGTATTAAGTCTGAATCTCTATTGCTGTCATTATTTAGTGACATTGGTCCTTAATGATTTACCTCAAAACCACAAGTTTTATGAGGAACAAATAAAAAATATGAGGCAAAAATCCGGACATTATGAAAAAATATGGACAGCTGAGATTCATGTGATCCATATGTGCTACATAGTCATTTTATGTTCATTATTAAAATATAGATGGCCTGCACCTGTCACCCCTGGGATTCTGGATACTGGCTAAGGCTCTTGCCGTCCCTATAGTGCCCTTTCTAGGCAAGGTTCAAATAACAAATTCACCACCGTAACAGGAACAGGCAAGCTAAAACTGAGGGTAATGCTACTCAATGCTAGAAGTCTAAATCTCAAAATGCACTCACTCGAGGCACTCCTTAAAATGGAGAACATTGATATCTGTGCATTGACTGAGACCTGGTTCAAGGCTCCAGAGAGCACCCCTGCACTACCAGGCTATAACTCATACCACACATTTCGGCCATGTAACCTGGACCGGAACACCAAAGGCAGAGGTGTGTCCATATTCATTAAGGATATCCACACCTCCAGGCTAGTTGCTCAGCATAATGCATCTGAGGTTATCCAAGTGCAACTAACTCTGGGCAAAACTGCAATCCAAATCGTAGCTTGCTACAGATTCCCCACCATGCCCCAGGAATCCCATTCCACTTTTTTTGATGTACTCAAAAATATTAGGGTTCAACCAAACACCCTAATAATGGGTGATTTCAACTACCCCACCATTAACTGGGAAAACTACTTGTGTACCAACTCCTTCACATAACACTTTCTGGAATTCATAAACTCCAATGCCCTGGATCAACTTATCCACACCCCCAATGGGGGTAACAATATCCTAGACCTAGTCATTACCAACATGAGTGACCCGTGTTCCACACCTGAAGTCAACTCCTTGTTGATCCAATCTGACCATAAGCTAATCACCCTTGATATCCACATCCCGCCTCCACCCCCCATTAAGGAAACCACGGTAAAAAATTTCTCCAAAGCCAACTTCATGCTTCTTAAGACAGAAGTGGTGAACTTCATGACACCCATGCAGATGGACAATACAGTTATGACTGCAGAATCCTACACAAATGCACTCTATAAACACTTACACGAGTGCATAGATCATGCTATCTCAAACAGAACCAAGATGCTATCCTTCAAAAAAAGGAAGCCAATCTGGTGGTCCCCTACCATAAACAAACTGTACAACAGAAGGAAGAAATTGTTACAAAAGAGAGTAAAATCCTGATTCTAAGGGCAACCACAAAGCATTCTATAGCTATGTCAAGAATCTCAATGGCATCACCCAGATCTGCTCTAAGTTACAGCACAACGGCACAAAAATTACAGAACCAACTGGTATTGCCAACATCGTGGCAGATAGGTTCAGTGCTAACTCCCCCACCCCCTAAAGGGCCCATAGCTATACAGGAAGAATGCAGAGTCCCTGTAATCACAATTACGCAGGTAAAAGCTGCACTCTCTAAAGCCAAAAACACAGCATCCATGGGACCGGACAACATCCCAGGCTGCATTTTACATGAACTTCAGAACTTACTGGCGCCTCACCTAAGCACCATGTTCAATTATAGCCTCACATCAGGCTTTGTGCCCACTGAATGGCATACGACAACAATTATCCCACTTCACAAAGGGGGAGCCACACCTGACCCCGAGAACTATTGCCCTATTAGCCTGACTAGCCGGGTCTGCAAGGCCATGGAACGTATTATCATGGAACTCATAAAAAAAGACATTGGTAACCAGCAAACTCTGGATCCCACCCAGTTTGGGTCTGTGAAAGGCAGATCATGCCTCCTAAACCTGATCGACTTCTTTGAGGCAGTCACCAAAGCCATAGATGAGGGTAAGGTGGTTCACACATCCTATCTTGACCTCACCAAGGCTTTCAACACCATCCCCCATTCTGGAATTATAGCTAAACTCACTAAACTAGGTATAAATCCCTATGTCACAAGATGGGTTGCCAACTGGCTCACTGACAGAATCCACACTGTAAAAGTTGCACACTCCAAATCTGACCTCAAACCAGAGACAAGTGGAGTACCACAGGGTTCAGTCCTGGGACCTCTCCTGTTTGGTATCTACTTCTCTGAAGTACAGGCTAATACAGAAGGCCTCTGGCTAATGAAGTTTGCAGATGACTGCAAACTAGGAACTGTAGTTGAGTCCCCAAATGATGTGGAAATCCTACAGAAGGGCCTCGCTGAGACAGATGTCTGGAGTCAGAGCCATGGCTTCAAGCTCAATGCCAAAAAGTGCATTGTCATCCCTTATGGTAAAAACTCTGTACCCATGAACTACTACATAGACAGCAGTCTACTTAACACTGAGTGTGTGATAAGATACCTTGGGACCCAGGTGGACAGTAGTCTGTCCTTTGATAATCACATCACCACAGTAGTCAGGAAGTCTTTCTACGTGGCACACCTCATCATAAAAGGGTTCTCATCCAGGAAAAAAGAGGTCATTGTTCCCCTCTACTCGACACTCATTAGACCTATTATAGAGTACAATGTCCCTTTTGGAATGTACCTCACAAGACATCTGCAGCAGCTGGAAAGGCCACAGAAGTACCTCACAAAGAGGATTACTGGCCTCAAACAGATGCCCTACACTGACCATCTCAAAAAACTCCAGCTTTACTCCATAGCATATCGCCTACTCTGAGGTGATCTCTGCCTAACATATAAAGCTATGTCAAACCCAGAGCTGTTGTGACATGCTACACCTTAAGAAATCACAATCCCTACACACTCTAGGGACCTAAACCTTGTCACCACAATAAACAGGACACGCTGGAGGGATAGATTTCTGTCCCAGAGACTTCCCATACTCTGGAACAGGCTACCCTTCTATGTCAAGCAAAGTTCTTCATTAGCACTCTTCAAAAAAAATCTTGATGAGTGGATGGGAAATAGGAAATACATCCCGGGGATCACTTCTGTGTCTCTGCTCGACAGTGGCACAAGAAAATAACTTTCTTGGGTGGCGTAAGCCAGGGAACCTTGTTGGCTAGGCTTACATAGGCCCTCAGGCTGATAGCCTAGTACCTACCTATGAACCTATATATGCTACCAGATCACAAACCTTATTTCATAGGGAATAGTTAAATGGTTTTCTGGAACAATGATGCCTTTAAGAAACAGTTGTGTGTCAAGCCACAGAAATTAGAAAAGTATAAACTTGCTGTGCTTAATTGCACAAGAAGGTTAAATAAAACAGCAAAGAATATGCAAAAGTATTTTGTGTTTACTCAGTCAGACTAAATAGTATCTGTCTAGGTACCTGCAGCAAATCCAGATTGATTTGGCATGCTGAACATAAAAAGTTTAAATAACAACTGCAATTAAAATGTGCATCATTTCACAACTCTCTGAGAATAACTGTAATCCCCTCTATGAATTCACCATGTACCCTTTTAGCCTGTTTTGACCCTGGCAGCTCTCCTCCTGTTATGTCTTCACATACTCCATAAAATGGCCAATAAAAATATATATGAAAATCATCTGTATACAATCCAGAAGAAGTGCATCATTATGTCATATACTGCCAAAACCCCAAATTATCAATCTCACTAGTTCTCAGTGGACATTTTGCTCTGGGTTTAATTTTCCCAAGTGTTTTGGGTTTCTAATACCATGACAGGAATAACTCCATTCCCAAAGCAAGGTATGATTAGACCTCATGAAATTAGCATAATTTCAATCTTTGATGTAACCATTAGCAGTAGCAGTTCATATGAGGTTATATGTGTTCGTAACATTTAAGTATGACTTGTAAATTCTTTTTTATTAGTCCTGTTTCTCCTACTACTACTACTGGAACTGCCTGGGTATCTTTCTTTCCCATTACTCTCATTTCTAATTGCAGATCCTGGTATTTTATGACTGTAAAGATCAGTGCTGCTTTTGTCCTTTTTTATGGACTACTACACCTGTTTTGTATGCGTTTTTGAACTGTTGATAATGTGCAACCCCATGTAATACAAACCTCATCATTTTCTAAAATTCTTTATGGTTCATGGTTTGAATGCCTCTCAGGTACTTCTGTATTGTAGTGTTGCACAATTCGTAGTGCAGCATGCTTGCCACATCACTGCTCCTTTCAGTATACAGGTCCTTATCCATGAGTGTATCACATCCAGTAAAGCACAGTTGTGTAAGTAAAGTTATATGTTTGAATGGTCATTGCTGAAGAAGCTTTAGCTATACAGGGTATATCCTGCATGGGATATAACAGCTGGGGGGGGGGGGTACATCTGACACAGGATATAATTGCTAGCCAGCTTACAAAGCTTTAGGGTACCATCCATAAACTAAGATGACTAAAAAGACAGGTTTAAGAGCTTTTATGCCAACAGAAAGAAGGAGGCTGTGTCCTGAAAGGAAACTGCAAGGAACAACAAAAAAACGCACGTTCTTACCCTGGCATAAAAAACACACCAAAAAACAAAGGGATGCTGGGAGGGAGGGAGCAGCTAAAGTTCCCTTAAACAGTTATTCTGACTTATTGGACTGTCCTTGGTTTTGAAAAGTTCCACAATTCCCTTTGCCATTTCTTCTTAAATGTCTGAACACCAGGATTTTGTTGAAAGTGTTTATTTATCATTTGTTAACTGGGAAAGTCTGACTTGGAACAAAGCCAAATTTCAGCAGAGGTCCAGGGAGAAATGCTCCAGATGCATGTCTTTATAATATGGGAGGAAACCGGAGCACCCAGAGAAAAAACACACGAATGCAGAAAGGACATGCAGACTCTGCACAGAAGGCACTCTAGACAAGAATCAAACCAGGGAACCTCTTGCTGTGAGGTGACACTGCTACTGCTTGACCACTGTACCATCCATAATGGATGTGGAAGGAGATAAGTCCCTTTAAAATTTGGAAAGGGAGTGCTGAAAATCTTAGACATTCCCTGAATCAACTTACCCCTTTCATCACACTTTTTGATCATCTCTGCCACAGATGGGCCAAGAAATAAATCTCTCCTCAAAGGAGAAATATAAAAAAAAAAGAATGCCATTTAAAAGATCAGTCTTACCAAATCATTTACATGTATTCTGATTAATACAGTAATAGAAGGTAAAGGTTGGGCTTATCCATTTTATTTCATAATGTCAATGATATTAATGATGTCTTATGATTAATTGTTTTACAGTGGTGTCAATCTCTTAAAGCTGAGGTAATTTGTTTATTAGATGTTTATTTTCTCTCCCTGTGCAACAGTTACAATTTGAGGTAATATAGGGGAATATAGTTTGTTGGACATTAAGACATGAGACATGATCAGGGATTGCTATTTTGATTAAAATACCTTAATAACAGTGATGGATGTGCTTATTGGCAATGTTTGTCAATTAATATTGGCAGATTTAGTATTGTTTCTACTATTTATAGATTAATTATATTATATTCTCCCACTGCTCCTAAGGTGTGTATTTTTTCCCTTTTTTAGTACATTTGTAGCTGTCCATTTGGATATTATTGTTGTTGGTGACTTTAACTGTAATTTACAGTGTTCTAAGGCTTATAGTGAGATTAGGGTATTACAGCAAGTGATGTTACAGAATTATTACTTGCAGAAAAAAGAGACAATATATTTATACCCTAGGATTTAATAAACTTCATGTAGGCACTGTATACAGCCTACACAGAATGCATGTGCACGGCCATGGTTCCCCCTTGGCAGCGACAGATGCATATTAATGATGACATGCTGTCGAGGGTGAGCATAGGAACATGGATATTGAATCAGTGTAGGGAATTGTATAGAAGCTACCCATGGTCGTGGATGCCTGGTCAGATGCACAGGGTGTGGCTCCCTATAATGCACCTCACCACTTTTGAAATGTTGTGAATTGTGTTAAATGTGTAATATATGTTATATGGTTTTATTTTTTAATTATTTTTCTGCATGTTTTCCCAGCACAGTGTGGAGCACAGCAATACCAAACCGCACTTACATATAGACAGCTGACACCTGCTACACATGCAAAAATAGAAATTGGATGTAATGAATTATCATAATTAATTATATTATTTTTCTGTTGTAATTTTTTTTGTAATTGCCATTTGTGTGGAACTGAGCACCACTTATACATTCATAGGCAACACCTGCTAGGCATCTAAAAATAGAAACCAGATATAATTAATTATTTATACATTTGTTTACATGCATTTGTGCAGCATGGTGCAGTGCTCAGCAACATTAACAGGTACCCTAGTAGTATATATGAAGGTATAGCAGCTTTCATAGTATCTAAGTAGCTAACTGGGCAGAGTTAAAGCCTTATGTGTAGTAGGTCTTGGGTTTGAGTCCATAGCAGGCAGAACTTGTTTGTAATTTAGTGAACGATTTTTGTTTAATTTAATAACAGAATTGTGAAATAGAGCACTGCTGTGCTCTGGTAAGCTTTGCTCAACTATGCTAAGGACTGCATAAACATGCTAATGGCTACCAATGTTTGCACAGTGCTAAGCTTCATGAAAACCGTATTTGTGTGAGGTTTTGGGCTGCTCAGCTCTACTTAGCTGGTTTGCGCACTGCTAAGTGACACAGTGCTTTTTTGAATGTTGCTCAATGATGTGTAAGGGTGGGAAAACAGCCTATATTAAGAGCAATAGGCAGGAATTCTGCATCATTCATTGGAGTTCAATCGACTGTAGATATGTAAGACAGTACTGGTGAAGATGTGCACTTTCAGGTGCAGAAGTGAAGTATTCAGGAGTCCAGGGTTATGGTTGGGCTCCTGGTAAAAAAAAAAGGCTGCTGCAGGGTGATTTCCAGGGCTTGGAGTGTAAGGCAGAGGCCTGGGACTGGTTGGCTAGGAAACTCACCAGTGTTACTGGTATCTTCCACACAGGTGAGCTGTGTCATCACCATTATGAAAACCTGAAGAGGAGAAAGAGTGGAACCTTGGGTCCAAGAAGCTATAGCAAGGAATGCCCCACAAATATGCAAATAATTTTTCCTCTGTTTACCAGTATGCAAGCTGAATCTCTGCAAAACTGGTATGCATAAATAGTGTGGTTCTCTTTCAACAGCTGCAGCTGAGAGGGCTCACAATGTCAAGTACCATGCTGGGTGCCTGACCAGATTGTGCTGTGAGTGTGGTAAGTACGGATGTATTATGCTAACTGCAGTGCAATAAGCAAGAAAGAGTAAAGCATTTACTGCAATAAAGTATACATAAGAAAAACTGTAGTGCAATAAATGGGCACATACAACTGTAGTGCAATATATGAGCAATTAGAGCTGTAGTGCGATAAATGAACATTAACAACTGTAGTGCAATAAACAATAAACAATACCAATAAAAGTAAGCAAAATGGTGTACATCAGGATTGTGTTGTCATAACCATTGCAGAAGAGCTGTATGCATTGATTGTCTGTTGTAATGTTGCTACAATCAAGTGTAACACTGTAATAGCTGTAAAATGTAAAACTAATGGCCTGCAAACTGTATTGCTTAATTCACATTACTGTCCAAGGCTGTCTCCAGGCCAATATCAGTCACATAATGCTCTCTGTTCCTCATGCTTCATGTAATAGTGGTATATGGGTGAGATAGCCCACTCCATAAGCAGATATTGTATGTGGACTTTCCAGATATTTTAAAGCAATACCAATAAAGTGTTCACCAGCATTGTTGATTTTAAAATAAAGCTGTATTAATATATGCAGTATGATCGTATTCCATGCATGTGTGTTCTAATGTCACTGCAGTCAATTATAACACTGTAATAGTTCTAGAATGCAAGAAGACTGTTGTGTAACTTGTATTGCTCAGCTCATAGTATGCTACCAGGTTATCTCTAGGCCAGTATTAGTCACTCAGTAGTTTGGAGTGACTCAGTAGCTTAGTCTGTAAAATGCCTTATATGCAGTAAATTTTTCCACACATATTCCTGGGGTCAAATCCAGTGGTGTGTAGCACTAAATTTTCAGTATCAGTCATGTGATGCTCACATTTTCTCTCTCCCCAGGAACAAAAGGTATATTGGTGAGGTAACCCATATTATGAGCAGATATTGTGTTTAGATTTCACTGATGTTTATAATCAATATTATGAAAGTGTTCACCCACATTGTTGATTCATAACTAAATCTGTTTATCTGCAGTAAAGGTTCATAGGTTCATAGGTGTGCACTAAGCTAATGGCCCTGGAGCCTTTATAAGCCTAGCCCATAGTAGTGCTCTGGCATTGTGCCACCCAACGTTAGTTCCCAGTGCTTCTATCAAGTAGAGCCATTGGACTGATCCCCGGGATGAACTTTCTATTTCCCATCCACTCATCAAGATTTCTTTTGAAGAAGGCCAGTGAAGTGCTCTGCTTGACATGTATGGGAAGTCTATTCCAGAGCATGAGCAATCTCTGGGTTATGAACCTGTCCCTCCAGGATGTTCTATTGATTGTGGTAATGAGGTTGAGGTCTCTGGAGTGTGTGACGCAGAGTGGATTGGGATTTCTTTAGATGTAGCATTTCTAACAGAGCTGGGTCAGACACGGCTTTGTAAGTCAAGCAGAGATTGTCTCTTAGTAGATGATATGAGACAGAGAATAGCTGGAGTTTTTTGGGTCTGTCCATGTAGGACATGTGTTTAAGGCCTAGGATCCTCTTTGTGAGGTACTTTTGTGGCCTTTCCAGATGTTGCATGTGTCTAGTGAGGTACATGCCAAATGGGGCATTATACTCGATGATAGGCCTAATGAAGGAAGAGTAGAGAGAGAGATGATGACCTCTTTCTTCCTGGATGCAAAACTCTTGGTAATGAGATATGCCACATAGAAGGACTGCCTGACCACAGTGGCAATGTAGTGATCAAAGGAGAGGTTCCTGTCAACCTGTGTCCCTAGATCTCTTATAACATCTTCAGTGTTCAGTGGGTTCCCATTGATGTGGTAATTAGTGGGAACTGAGTTTTCCCAAAGGGGATGACAAAGCATTTTTTGGCATTAAACTTAAGACCATGGTTTCAACACCAGTCATTGGTCTCAGTGAGGCCTTTCTGTAGGATGTCTACATCACTTGGGGAGTTAATAATGGTTCCCAGCTTGCAGCTGTCTGCAAACTTGGACAGCCAGAGTCCCTCTGTGTTGGCCTGTACTTCTGAGAAGTAGATCACAAACAGGAGAGGACCCAGGACTGATCTCTGTGAAACTCCACTCATGACTGGTTGGCAGTCTGACTTGCAGTCAGCTACTTTCACACCGTGGGTTCTGTCTGTGAGCCAATTTGCAAACCACCTAATGATATAGGGGTTGATGCCTAGTTTGGTGAGTTTATCAATAATTCCTGAGAGGGGAATGGTATCAAAGGCCTTGGCCAGCTCAAGGTAGGCTGTATGAACTGCCTTGCTCTCGTCCAAAACTCTGTTGACTGACTCAAAGAAGTCAACCAGGTTGAGCAGGCATGATCTACCTTTCACAAAACCAAATTGCATGGAATCTAGAGTTTGGAGATTCCCTATATTCTTGCTAATTAGGTCTATGATGATATGCTCCATAGCCTTACATATCAGACTCGTCAGGCTAATGGGGTGATAATTCCCTGGATCTGTAGTCGCTCCCCCTTTATGGAGAGGGATGAATGTAGCAGTGCACCATTCGGTAGGAACAAAGTCTGAGGTGAGGCTGTGATTGAACAGGGCATACAGATGTGGTACCAGTTCACATTGTAGTTCATGTAGAACACATCCAGGGATATTGTTGGGTCCCATGGAAGCTGTATTCTTGGCCTTGGACAATGCAGCTTTAACCTGTGCTACAGTAATGCTGGGTGCCTGGCATTCCTCCAGCATTGTGATTTTTCCTTTGGGGGGGGAGTGGGGTAAATTTGGCACTGAATCTGTCGGCCAGTGTGTTGGCAATATCTGTTGGCTCAGTATAGGAGGTACCATTGTGCAGTAACTCAAAGCAAACCTGAGTATTGCTGTGGATATTCTTGATATAACTATAGAAGGCTTTGTGGTTGATTTTAGTTTCTACTACAATTCTGCCTTCATAGCTGGCTTTAGAGGTTTTGATGAGGGATCTCAACTTTGTTTTGAGGCTAATAAGGGAGATTTTCCAGTCTTGGCACTTCACCTTTTTCTGCAACAGTTTCTTCCTTCTGTTGTAGAGTTTATTAATGGCAGGAGACCACCAGATTAGCTTCCTTTTTTGGAGGGGAGCATCTTGGTTCTGTTGGATATGGCTAGTTCCATGCATTTATGTATGTGTTCGTACAGTGCATTGGTGTACGATTTGGCAGTCATGCATCTATTTTCCATTGACACAGGTGCCATCAATTAGCCACCTCTGTTTTTAGGAGCCCAAAGTCAGCTTTGGAGAAGTTTTTCATGGTGGTTACCTTTGCGGTGGGAGGGGGGATGAGATGTGGAGCTCCATGGTGATTAGTTTGTGGTCGGATCTTAGCAGGGAGGACTTGACTATTGGTGTAGAGCAATGGCTGCCCACTTTAGTAATAACCAGGTCAAGGATGTTGCTTTCTCTGGTGGGGGTAAGAATGAGCTGGTCCAGGGCATTGGAATTGATGAATTCCAAGAAGTGCTGGGCCAGTGTATTGGTGCATGAGTAGTTTACCCAATTGATGGAGGGTAGTTGAAGTCACCTAGTATGAGAGTGTTGAGTTGGATCCTAATAGTTTCCAAGGTGCTTAGGAACATGGAGTGAGAGTCTTGGGACATGGTTGGGGACCTATAGCAGGCTACGACCTGAATTGCCATCTTACCCAATGTTAGTTGTATCTGAAGTATCTCAGATAAGTTATGCTGGGCTACTAGTCTGGATGTGTGTATATCCTTTATGAATATGGAGACACCACCACCATTGGAGCTTTGGTCCATGTTCTGGGGCTGAAAGGTGTAGAATGAGTTATAGCCTAGTAGTGCAGGGGTACTTTCTTCTGCTTTAAACCAGGTCTTTGTTACAGCACAAATGTCGATGCTCTTCATTTTGAGGAGTGCTCCGAGCAAGTGTATCTTGAGATTTAGACTTCTAGTGTTGAGCAGCATGACCCTCAGATTGCATTTATTTATAGCTGTTATGGTGGTAATTGTGTCTTTGGAACATTGCCTAAAAAAGGCACTATAGACGCGGCAAGAGCCTTAGCCACTATCCGGAAACCCAGGGGTGATAGATGCAGGCTATCTCTGGCAAAGCATCGAGGTCTGTCAATCATGTCATCCCAAGCAGACAGATACTGGAACCCCTTAGAATGACAGCAGAAACTTAGCCAATTGTTGAAGTCAATAATTTTCTGCTTGAACTGCGTTATCATTCTGGGAAATGGTAAGATTCTGCTCAGGGCTAGGGTCATACCTGCCTGGACTACATAATCGGAGAGCTCCTCCATATCTCTTTTGATGCCAGGGAGGTGCATCTCAGGTCATTCACACCCACATGGACAGTGACAGAGTCATACTTGTACTTGTTGTGGAGTGACCTGAGTGCGTGTGTTATGTGTCAGATTCTGGCACCTGATAGGCAGCTGACTGTTACCTTCTCCTTATTCAACCTAGTGAGTGAGGAATCAGTGTGCCTCACTATTGAGTCACCTATGATTAGTGTATTGGGCAAGATGTTTTTAGGGGCTTAGGTTGAGGGGCACACTGTGTAGGTGAGCTATGTGTCTTGTGATGTGCTGTGTTGTGGTGGTTGAGTGCATTTCTGTCTTGAGGTCTCTGCTGTTTGGGTAGATTTCTGTTTAGAGCCTTCTCAAAGGTGGGTGTGGGTTTGTGTTTTTATGTGAGAGCTGTGATGGTGGGTGTTTTGAAGGGCTATGTGTTGCATGTGGTGTGGTGCAGGTGTTGACCTTCTCCTCTTGACCAGCTATTCCGGTCTTGGGTTGAGAGTGCATGGCTTCCAGTTTGGATAAATAAGTGCATCTCTCACAAGTCTGAGTGTTGGGAGGTAGGAGGACAGGGTTGTCTGTGTACGTGAGATAGTTGCTACACTGCCTCAGAATGCCCAAGTTCACCAGGTTAATTGGAGAAAGCACAGGGAACTGATCTTTAGACATGCCAGGAGGAATGGTCATTATTACTAAGTACTGGAGCTGTTTCCTTATATATATTCCTTTTAGAGAAAAAATGTCACTCAAGGTGTCTGACTCTGTACAGAGCACTGCCAAACACTTGAGGGGAAACTAACATGTAGACCCTGAAAATTTAAGGATGAAGTATTTAGGCAGATTATTCTGAAGTTAGAAAGAAATCTAGTAGTATTTACTGAAAAATAAAGCATTAGCTTGTCAAGAATGATGAAAAGAGGGGAGTTGCATGAATGGCTACTACTAATGCTGTTCTCAGCACAGCTTTATTCTGTTGGGATAAATACTCCTTTGCTTCTTCTCTCACCAGAAGCAAAATATTAGCACCAATTGCAAGAAGAGAAGCAGGCCAGGGACTGTTTGGTGATCCACAGTCTTGTCCCAGATGATGCGAGGGTCTGCAGGCTTGTAGCCTTTTTCTGGTAGATGCCTGAAATAGTAACCAGACCAATCAGGTACATTAAGCACAGACACTCACTCTCCAACCGGAAAGAGTCAGGAATCAATGCACACTGCTCCTACTCTCACCAGGATCAGAATATAGGCACAGATTCCAAGCTGTCATCTATAAAGCAGTTGTTAAGCTATCTGGTGATCAGCAGTCTCCAGAAAATAATGTAACTGCACTCCGTCTCTCATCAGGAGAAAACAGAACACTAATCCCAAGATGACTGCTGAGAAGCAGAATGTGGGGTCTCCAATAGCTGGTGGTCTTACAATAGATGCTTAAAGGTAAGATGAAAAAAATGGTTATACTAAACACTGCAGTGTGCACTAGAGGAGTTAGATCTGAAAGTAGGTAACTTAAGTTTTACCTGTCTAAAAAGTTAAGTTTTAGTGGAGAGTCACCTTTTTTAAAACAGCAAGATAGACTGAAAGGGGGTGGTCACTTTTGTATTTTGGTAGTATCTGCTATCCTACCCATGAACATTCATTTAAACATAGATGGCTTCCCTTTACCTCCCTTAGACAGTGACTGTAGGTTTTTAATTGAGACTGAGCGAGGACAAAAAGATTAGAATCCCTACTCTGAAAATAGGTTGTTAACAATTTTAAAATCCCATTAGTGGTGGGAATCAGCCCGGCTACCTTGTCGGACACGCCAAAGCCATAAATACACTTGTAAGAAATCAGAGGAATAGATTAAACCAACTGAAGTCCCTTCTCCCTGTTCCCTAGCAATCCAATTCCTCCCTTCAGCCACGTGACTCATGCATGTCCATCCCCCTACTAGCTGAGACCCCACATGCAATCTCCATCAGCTATAATGGGCCATCAGCAAGGACTCCTAGTTTCATACTCCCTTGGACAACCAGTCCCCCCAAGGCACATTGTAAAACATTTAGTTTTTTAGTTGTTTGATGTTCAGATTCTACCCAAATTTATTACCAAATTTCCCCACAGACAGTGTTAAGTGTCCTTAATTTAGAGTCTAAGAAAAAGGACCAATTCCTGTGGTCCTGATTTCCAAATCCTTGGACCAAGATGGAAATTTTTCCACAAAAAGAGCAGGAAACAGTAAGTTCCAAGGTTGAGTCTCATCCTGCATGACACCACAGGCACTAGCCCCACGACCCGCACCTAGCGTCTCAAGACATAATGGGTGGGGAGAGCTGAGGCCTCCCAGAACACAGCCCACCTCACAAGCGGGCCACTAGGGATGGATACGATAAGATGAGGGAACCCCTAGATAATGCCTCACGGCACTCCCAAATGGCTGAAAACAGTGGAGAATACTCCACTAGAATTTAAATTAAATTAGGTTCACTGGACCGAGAGAATACTAACAGAAAAAATGGCTGCAACCTAACCTCCCCCACATGGTGATACCCCACCTAAGAGAAGCCTCTTCCTTAGTGAATGAGGCACCTCCTTGTCCACCACATGGATGTCAGTGCACTTTGGAGTTACAGACTTCAACTCGGACTGCTGGCGGGCTTTTTTAATAGACTCAGGGACCCGCCCCCCCCCCCCCCCCGGGAGGTGATTACCCCAAATAACTACTACTAGGATACAGAAGCTCATATGCAAAACTAAATCTGAAAGTAAAAAAGAGAAAGATAATTAGATATAAATATAAAATATTCTTTAAAACAAGAGACAGAAAGACAACATGAATAAGAACCCTGTGTACAAAAATGGTGTGAATCACCATTTCAAATGGACTACAGCTATTACTACAGGATCTTCTCCCTGAAGAAGTATATACGAAAGCGTTGATTTTTATCCCCTAAAATACTAATAGAAACTGTAACAGAACAAGAATGGGCCTGAACATATATGTTGTCAGTTTAATACATTCTACTATAAAAGTTTATGTTGTTGCTTTGTGTTGTTTTGCACTACGTCAGTTGTGAGAAATCACTTGTATAACTATGTTAGGTTTGGTTTGGACTAAGGATCAATATAGAACTACACGAGGAAACACCACAGTCAATGCATTCCAAACCCTGAATGTAAGAATTAGATAACTATTGTATTGTTTTACCAAAACGAAGACCTGATACAGATGAACCTGAGTTTTTCAATTAATTAATTAAACCAATGGATTAAAATATTAAAACTAAACATTAACTCAGGCACCTGGGCAAGATTTCTGGTAACAGGTTTAACCACATCCAATGAAAGGGATTCTTTCAATAAAGGCCACGCCCCGGACAAAGCACCTTCCAGAGGATTAGTGAACCACTTTGACATGCACACCACTAATGGTATATAAACAGGAGAACTAGCTTAACTTTTCAGTAACTCAGAGCAATGCTAGGAGGAAGGTCCTATTGAAATCTGTAACCTGCAAGGACTGAATAAAGGAATTTTGATTTGACTGGAACTGTATCAAGGATTTGTTTATTTACAGGGATTTCCTTGCATGCATTTATGTGGTTGTGATACTTGTGTTTGTCCTGTCCTTTGTTATGTTTTTGTCTTAGCTTGTTTGGTTTCGGACAGTCCTTCTAAGGGCTAACAAGGTTCTTATCAGGGCCCACCGAGATTCCACCACAATAGCCCAGCCTTGACAAACAAGGGGGCACACCAGTCCTTTTAAGGGCTACAGGAATAAGGACTCATCTGGACCACAACATAGTCCCACTTAGGACAGAAAACGGTCCTTTTTAGGACTCACTGGATACTCACCACCAAGCCCAGCCTTGACCAACAAGGGGGCACACCAGTCCTTATAAGGACTAATGTGGGACCTCACTAAGGACCAATATGGACCTACAAAGGTCCTTATTAGGACCAACAAAGATCTGACAACAGGGCCCAACCTTGTAAGCTTATGCAAAAGTCTTTTTTAGGACTACAAAGGTCCTCCTCAGGACCACCTCTCCATAATACAATGCAAAGGGTCTTCTCAGGGCCAAAATAGTCCTCCTCAGGACTACAAAGGTCCTCCTCAGGACACCACTCCATACCACAAATGATCTTCTAAGAGCCCAAACAGTCTTCTTCAAGACTAAAAAGAAACAGCTTAAGTCCTTTTCAGGACTTTTAATTTGAACCACTTGGAGAATAGACCATTCCAGTTAGAGTGTTCTTCCGTCCTGATATTCTAGTAGTATGGAATACAGTAGGATAGGTTCATAGGTTCATAGATAGGTACTAGGCTATCTGCCCGAAGGCATTTATAAGCCTAGCCGGAATTGTGTTGGCTTTCGCCGCCCCCTTAGATTAGTTCCCTGTGCCTCCGTCCAGCAGAGCCATTGAAGTGATCCCCAAGGTAAACTTCCTATTTCCCATCCACTTGTCAAGGTTTCTCTTGAAGAGTGTTAGCGAGGAGCTCTGCCTAATATAGATTGGAATCTTGTTCCACAGCATGGGAAGTCTCTGGGACAGGAATCTATCCCTCCAGCACATTCTATTTATTGTTGTGGTGAGGTTTAGATCCCTAGATCATCTGGCTCGAAGGGATATGGTTTTCTTTAGGTGGAATTATGGGTTGGACATGGCCTTGTATGTCAGGCATAGATCACCTCTGAGTAGGCGGTATGCAACCGAGTACAGATGGAGTTTCTTCAGTCGAGCTGCATAGGGCATCTGTTTGAGGCCAGTGATCCTCTTGGTGAGGTACTTCTGCGGTCTTTCCAGCTGTTGCAGGTGTCTTGTAAGGTACATCCCAAATGAGCATTTTACTCTCTGATGGGTCTGATGAGTGATATGTAGAGGGGCACAATGACCTCTTTTGATCTGGATGCAAACCCTTCTGTAATTAGGTGGGCCACATAAAAGGATTTTCTAACCACTTTGGTAATGTGATTATCAAAGGTGAGATTACTATCTACTTGGGTCCCCAGATCCCTTATTACATTTTCCATATTTAGGGGGCTACCACCTATGTGGTAGTTGTGGTGGTACTTTGTTTTTTCCAAAGGGGATGATTATGCACTTTTTGGCATTTAGCTTGAGGCCATGGTTTTGACAACAGGTATCTGTCTCAGTGAGACCCTTTTGGAGGATGTCTGTGTCAGCTGGAGAGTCAATTACAGCCCCTAGTTTGCAGTCGTCTGTGAACTTGGTCAACCATAGACCTCCTGTGTTTGCCTGTACCTCTAAGAAGTATATACCGAACAGGAGGAGTCCTTGGACTGAGTCCTGGGGAATGACACTTGTAACTGGTTTAGAGTCAGACCTAGCTCCCTCAACTCTTACCATGTGAGTTCTGTCCATGAGCCAGTTGGCAACCCATCTTGTGATGTAGGGGTTTATGTTTAGGCTGGTGAGCTTGTCTATAATACCAGAATGGGGAATGGTGTCAAAGGCCTTTGTGAGGTCCAGGTAGGCTGTGTGGTTCACCTTTCCCTCATATATAGCCTTGGTAACTGTCTCAAAGACATCCACCAGGTTTAGGAGGCATGATCTGCCCTTAACAAAGCCATCTGGATAGGGTCCAGTGTTTGGAGGTTCCCAATGCCTCTGTTAATGAGATCCATGATGATGCACACCATAGCCATGCAGACCAAGCTAGTCAGACTTATAGGGCGATAGTTCCCAGGGTCTGTTGTGGCTCCAGCTTTGTGGAGGAGAATAACCATTGCTGTGTGCCACTCTATGGGCATGTAGCCTGTGGAGAGGCTGAGTTTGAACAGTGTGTTTAGGTGAGGGGTTAGTTCATATTTGAGCTCATGTAGGACACATCCTTGGACACTTTCTGGTTCCATTGATGCTGTGTTTTTGGCTTTGGAGAGGGCTGTTTTAACTGGAGTGTCTGTGATTTCAGGGGCACTACATTCTTCTGGTATGGTTATGGGCCCTTTTGGGGGTGAGAGGGGGTGAAGTTTGCACTGAACCTGTCTGCCAGGATGTTGGCAATATCAGTCGGTTCAGTGTATTTTGTGCCATTCTGAACTAACTCCGAGCAGATCTGAGAATTGCCACTTAGATTCTTGACATAGCTATAGAATCCCTTGTGGTTATCTTTGGAGTCCTTGGCAATTTTTCTTTCAAAGCTAGCCTTGGATGATTTTATGAGGGATCATAGTTTCTTGCTGATACTGATCAGGGATGTCTTACATTCTTGGGATTTTACTCTTTTCTGTACTAGTTTCCTCCTATAGCTTGTTTATGGCAGGGATCCACCAGACTGGTTTCCTTTTCTTGGAGGAGTGAGTCTTGGTTTTGCTTGGGATAGCACAATCTATGCATTCTTGTAGGTGCCCGTAGAGTGCATTAGTTCATAGGCTCATAGGTTCATAGGTTGGTACTAAGCTATCAACCCTAGGGCCTATACAAGCCTAGCCATAACAATTCCCTGGCTATTTCTTCCCACACTATTTACTTCCCTGGACCCCTATCTAGCAGGGTGACTGACGTGATCCCAGGGTAAATTTCCTTTCTCCCATCCAATCGTCAAGGTTCCTTTTGAAGAGGGCCAAGGAGGCCCTCTGCTTGACATATATGAGCAGTCTATTCCAGAGTCTGGGGAGTCTCTGGATCCATAAAGGATTTTGCAGCTTGGGCAGCATTATCCTTTACCATGGGGGCTTTGAAACTTTCCACCTCAGTCTTAAGTAATGTCAAGTTTGCTTTTGAAAAGTTTTTCACTGTGGTTTCTTTGAACGGGGGTGGTGGTGGAATGTGTTTATCCAGAGTGATTAGTTTGTGGTCAGATCTAACCAGCGAGGAGTTGACTTCCTGTATGGAACACCGGTCGCCCATGTTGGTGATGACCAGGTACAATATGTTGTCACCTCTGGTGGGGGTGTTGGCCAGTTGATCCAGGGCATTTGAGTTTATAAATTCTAGGAAATGTTGGGCAAGGGAGTTAATACTTGAGTAGTTCTCCCAATTAATGTTTGGGTAATTGAAATCACCCAATATCAGGGTGTTTGGTAGGACCTTTATATTTCCAAGTGCTTCCAGAAATGCAGAATGGGGGTCGTGGGACATGGGTGATCTGTACCAAGCTACAATTTGAATTGCAATTTTGCCCATTGTTAGTTGCACGTGGATGATCTCTGAAGCATTGTGCTGTGTCACTAACCTGGAGGTGTGGGTATCCTTGATGAATATGGATACGCCTCCACCTTTTGTATTTCGGTCTGGGTTTTGTGGCCGAAATGTATTGTATGAGTTGTAGCCTGGTAGTGCTGGGGTGCTCTCTGGAGCCTTAAACCAGGTTACTGCACATACATTGATTTTCTCCATACTGTGGAGTGCCTTGGGTGCGTGCATTTTGAGGTTTAGAGTTCTGACATTGAGCAGCATTACCCTCAGTTTTTTGTTACTTGTGCTATTTATGGCCAATAAATTGAAATAGTTGAAGGGCAGTGATTTCACAAAATGACAGTTTTGTGCTTATTCACACCAGCCAGTAAAAGCAGAGAGGAAATGAGATATATGGTCAAATTAACATAAGGGGCAGGCAATTAGAAAGACAGTGGTGTTTAAGAACACAACAGTGACTGGGCCAGGGATGGGAAAAATTTCTGTCTGACTCACAAGAGACAGAGCTGTGGTCTTTTTTCCAGTTTTAATATGCAGTAAAAAGCAGAATACAAGTAAAACACAGTATAAAGAAAACAAATCACAGTATACAAAATAGAAAAAGGTAATAAGTAATACAAAATACAACAAATAAAAAGCAAAGTAACTTTTTCTTCACAACAAACTGTAGCAGAGCCTGGGTGAGCCTTTCCAGTAAAGCTCTGAAATGTTTTATTTTACCCTTAAATAGAAGCTTTAGTTCCTAGCTCCACCCCCTCAGTTCACAGATGATTAACCTTAACTAACCTGGTTTAACTTATGTATGACTCCTTAACTGACCTGTTCTAATTTCTGTCTGACTCACAAGAGACAGATCTGTGGTCTCTTTTCAAGTTTTAATATGCAGTTAAAAGCAGAATACAAGTAAAACACAGTGTAAAGAAAACAAATAGCAGTAAATGAAATAAAAGAGGCAATAAGTAATACAAAATACAACAAATAAAAAGCAAACTGACCTTTCCCACACAGCAAACTGTAGCAGAGGGTGGGTGAGCCTTTCCAGTAAAGGCTTTCCAGTATGACTGAATTCCTTGCATGTCTCTACTAAGTTGCTGCAGTCAATTATTACATTATTTGCAGCTCTCTCCTGCAGTCACAGCTATTGGGTTCTATCCCCATGCCTCCCAACTAAGACATGATAGCTGTCTAGTTTATGTATTGTACACAAACATGTCTCTCAAATGTCATGATTTCTCATAGTATCATTAAAACTGCATAATCCATCTGTCAGAAGATTACCAGAGAAAGACTACATGGAATGTTATGTATTACCAAATCTGCTTACAGAACATCTTAGCAGTTACATAAATCCACATTATGTGAAACTGTTCTCTGTAGTTGTGTACTTGCATTTGTCATTGCTTAGCCGATACTGACCCATGCTAACAGTTATAGGAGAATTGTGGTCACTGTACCAAAACTGACACGGCACACCAGTAGAGTATTTATTATTAGTGTTTTCAGTGATATAATCTGCAATGCCACTAAAGGAATGTTTTTCTCTCTCTCCCCACCCCTTATCTTCATTTATTTATTATTGTTATTTATTATTATGATTTAATATTAACATTTGTTTAACTATATTTTTGCAAAACATGATGTAATATTGTTATGTGTTTTTATGATTCACTATTAACTTAATTTGGTAAACTAACTACTTTGTTGCCCTTATGGTTTACCTCTTACTGGCATGCTGTTGCCATACTGTTATGTTATTCGCTGTTGCGTTATGCATACTATACATTAGTATGTATATGTATGAATTAGAATGATGTTCCATTCTGTTAATACTAACAATGGTTTGGTTATTACTAACCTTAACCTATTGCTATAACTCCATCACCACCTCAAGTCAAGGTAAGCCGGATATGGCTGATCCACCTACTTTGCCTCCACTGGCCATGGCACTGGGTCCCAGACCAGTGTTGCCCCCGCTGCTGCCCCTGCACTACCTGCAGTGTTGGGTAGTAACTTACATGGGACCCTCTGGGAGCGGTGGTAGAGGGGGTGCTGGAACCCAGGATGAGCTGCCAGCCTTGGCCCACAGTAAAGTCTACCATGGGTTTGACCACCACCTGCATCAGATTGAGGGCATGTTGGCCGACCTGGTGGGGCAGTCTCACCCTGATACCCATCCTGCAGCACTGCCACCCTTGGGGCAGTGAAGGAGTAGTGCTAAGAGTTCCATGGGTAAGGATATAAGTCATGCTGCTGCTGGCTGGAGGCACATGGGACTTGGATTCCACAACACCCTCCCTTTGCAAGGTGTTCACCTTCCCTGTCTGCTGTCTTGTCTGTATTGTCTGTCTGTAAATGCATTCGCACCTACCCAACTTACCTCCCGCAGGTGTACCTATCTCCCTTCCCCAACATTCTACTCACACCTTAAATAATGAGCACCTGTCCCAAAAAGGAAATATTGCCCCATACATACCTCTCCATTTCACCCACATGTCCACTGGACACAAGTAATTTGGTCCATATAGCTTAACAATCCAGTTATATTGTCCTCACCCTTCTCTCTGTTTGTGAGAGTTCAAATCCATGTACATATTCTGTCAAAGTGCACAGTTGCTGCTGTTCAAGAAATGGATAGCTATGGTTCTTTCCTATACCCTTCCTGCACATCCCTACCTGCCTTCCACTATGTGTTTCCCTCTGCTTGCACCCCATTTCAGCACTTTTCTATCTCCCCATTTTTTTTTTCTTTATACTTTTAGTGTGATGTTGTATGGTGTGCTGCATCACACAGCTTTGCTAAACTCAGCTAAATAGACCTATATTGATTATATGTGTCCTTAAAATTCTATTACACATTTGTAAAATAAACACCTGTCCCATGTTTTGAACTCAAGACCATTGCACCTGCAGACCAGTGCATTAACCTGTCACACCATGCACCTCTTACTTAAAACAGGTGCTTTAAAAACATAGTAATAGCCAGTTACAGTCATTAAGCATGTCTCAGCATAGCTGTGGGCCATGCCACACAAACTTGAATAAAATTTAATGGAAAGCACGAGAGTGTTCCTGGGACTCTGGTGAAATAGTACATCACTACAAAGCCAAAGACATAATAATGGATGTAAGTGAGGACGTTGATAGAAGGTACATGTGCCCTTTTATCAGCAACATGTAGAAAGACATCTGCTAAGGCATCAATGGCAAAAGACATGTGCAACTGGAACCCTGGGGCAGAAATACATCTCTATAAAGCCTTACACATACTGATGGATGTAGAGAACATGATTATCACAGCCTGTAGGTGTGCACATATGTCTTTCAAATACACCTACTACAGCAGTAGGTTAGTCTGTTAAATGTCTCATAAACAGTACATTTTTTCCATACACAGACCTGGGTTCAAATCCGATGGTGTGTAGCATTGAATTTTCAGTATTGTGAAGCCAGCAATTAATGAGAGAGTCATGCACTCTTTATCCACACAAGGCATGTCAAATGAACTGACTGCTTTTAACTGATGGAAATCACAGACCTGCAGGTAGGAGCACACTTCAAATATCCCTAAAGCAAATGTATATGTGCATAAATTGTTATGGCATGCAGTGATATGCATTCACAGAGAATGTCATCTCAGGTACTGGAAATGAAGGCCACTAATATCAGAGCCCATCCATCATCCTTCCAGAGTCACAGTGTAAATTACCACAGCTGAACAACGAATATACACATTTGAAGTCCCTGCTTGTAACAAGGACTGCTGTCATACATGCTGCAAATTACTACCGGACTGTAATACATGGTCTGGCAGATGACCAAATGGTGGACATATTCACACACACACACACACACACACATATATATATATATATATATATATATATATATATATATATATATTGTTTTTCCCCATGTTGTTCAAGGACACACCAAACATGTTGCCTAGTATTCTGTGACTGATACTGTTGTCTAACATACTTTCCTTCATTTGAGTGTAGAGGGTACCCTCACTCTGGGCCTGGCTCTACAACAAGGCTAACACAGCTCATGCAGTTACTCCTACAGCTTGTGGTCCTCCAAAGTCTTCACACTCTCTGTCTATCTCTATTACCTGCAGCACACCCATTTCTATGTAAAGGTGTCTACTGCAGATCTACCCTCTGTGACAATGTAGTATCCTCACCCCAGTAATGTCCAGCACAACATATCACAAAGAGGCCCTAATCTACATGAAGGCTTTATATATTCTATAGTGGAAGCCTGTCATTGACTGATGATAGTGCAAATCAGCTGTGTTGGCTGCAGTTAGCATTTCAGAACCACAGACTGGTTTAGAGGTACACACATGCTGCTGGGAAGCATGTTTAAAAGGCGAGCAGCTGGCTATGGGGAGCCATTCTGTATGAGATCTTTCTTATACAGAGCATGCCATTGTGACAACTGTACTATCACCGCATATCAACAGAGGCGTACTGTACTCCATCAGGTATGTAAATGTTTTTGTGTACAACAGGATGCAGATGGGTGAATAGATGTATGGGGAATAGTGATTGCAGCATTAAGCCTGTCTTAGACCTGTGATAATGACTGTCAGTGACCTCCTGCTGTCTTACACCTACAAAGGATGTACAAAACATTAAAGGTGCATTGTTTTTTGTCATGGTGGCACATTGGTCTCATTGACTGTCCCTTTATAGTGTTATAAAAGCACACTGCTATTTGTGTGGCATTGTTTGTATGACATATTATTGAGAGGTTGCCAATAGGGGACACAACACAGTAGACCTGAGTGTTGGGTGTATGATAATACAGCAGTAGCTGTCATGGCACACATGGGAATACCTGATTATTGCTACTGTCTTAGCTGTATCCGTGCACTTTGTTTGCACACTGTAAAGTATTACATGTGTGAGCAAGCAGTGGTTAGTGCCAGCCATTTTGGCCTTGCTGTGTCTGTACATAGTGTACATCCACATATGCGATCCTATAATATGTTCCCCTTTTGTTGTCTTTCAGGAATTATATACCATAGAAGCCATGCATCCTTTTCAGATGCAGAAAGTGAAATTGTACTGCAAGCGCTAAGGCAACATCATCATATCCCAAAACAAAAACAAAAACAACAAACTGAATCCACAAAGTGTCACCAGCAGCTGGAATACTCCGAGAAATAAAATATTTTATTGTGAAGCGCTTTTCGTCCGGTAGCTTCACTAGACTTCATCAGACATCATCATATCCTACTATGCAGGAGGGAGACAAAGCATGGAACAGCAGGTTGCATTATGGGCAGATCTTGTCCATGATGTGAATGTGATGGACCAGCAGGGCAGGACATATGAGCAGGTTCAACATGGGCAACTGACATGATAAATGCTGCACAATGAAGGGCAGCAGATGTAGCCAGGGATTGTGCTGTCACTGGTGGAGGCCTTCAGCAGAACAAACACTCTCAGCCACTGAGGAATTTCTGGTATAGCTAGGCCCACACAACAGCTACCAGGCATCCATCACACCATACATCATGGAAGTGGGTGCCACATTTTTCACAACTGAGGAGTGTGCAAGTAAGCTTACTGTGATCAGCATTGTAATACTGTAGCAGTCAGTGTGTCAGGCTGTAGATACTTTTATGTGGGTGCCAGGTCTTTGTTCTTTGGTGGGGTTAATCTCAGTTATACACTCATAATCATATTGTGACCAATACAACAAGTAACATATTAGCTATGTAAATGTGATATATATGGATGTATTATCTTGTTGTGCTGCAACATGTAGTGGCACTGACATTACACCACCCTCAATTATTCACAGGTCCTTCAGGTATTGCCCAAGACCATGATCCTGTTCCTGGTAAGCTTGACACTTATTTTGTTAAGGAACAATTATATTCTAGTATGGTTAAGGGCCAGAATAATGCCCTATGTAAATATAACTATGTGTGTAAATAGCATAGGATGTTTTTAAATTCCAGTCTGGAACAGGTACCTATGGATTCTAGAAGGAGTGTAGTTCAATAAACAGATACACTTTGGCAGTTACAATTAAGAGCAGATAAGGCACCTGGTTTAAATGAGGCAAGGAATCTAAAATGCCTTTTAAAATACAACAGGTTGAAGGTAAATACATTAGGCAGTGAAAAGTGTATTTCCATATATTTGTTAAGAGAGTTGTACTGGGTTTTTATGTGGTGTTTTGTCAAGTATAGTGTCATACTGATTAATTAAACAGCAAAAAGTAAACATTACTGGTAATGTTTTACTTGATTTACTTCAAGTGATTGTTATAAACATCCTGAGTTGAATTTGTATTTTGTTCTGAGAAAGTGTTTTGTGAATGAAAATGGAGAAAAAAGTTGTTTGACTGCTAATCAACGGACATAGGTCAACAACCCCATCTTCTGAGAGGTGACGTGGCCATGCACACACATGCTTCAGTAGTGGCAGTACATCCAGTGCTTTAATGGGGGTGTGCTGTCCACACCATGATGTGGCAGGCCATGGGCTTGTGGTCCTGGGTGGTCCTGTGGGGGGCACAGTCCAGCAGACAGCAGTCACCATCAGGTACTAGTACCGCTTCTGACCTTGGGCATGGAGGCGCCAGTGCAACTCCTGGCAGAGCCAGTTCCAGTGTTCAGGGCTGGAAATGGTGAATTGTCAACTCTACCATGTACAGTCCAAAGCTGTCCAACATACACAAGTGTAGGGCTAGTACTGCATTTGGCTGTGTACATGCACACAGTCACACACCACTGTCAAATGCAGATCACCTATAGACACACATGGCACCTCTCCATGGTGCATATGCATATATTCTCTCCTGACTCTCACATATCCTGTCTTCAATTTAGGCCAGCCTAGGCCTCCTGCATCCCCACACAACACATTGTGCGAGTGATGATACCTGTGCCACATCCCTGTTATCCTTGCCATTGATGCAGGGAAATGAAGCTATGTGTCTGATGCACAGGGTATCTATATTTGTTAAAAATGTTCTTGTGAAATGCAGTGCTGGTTCACCATACCACTTGTAGTGGTTACTGACAGATACTGTATGCTGGCATTTGTCATGAGTACACTATATACATTGTGTACCTTATGTTGTATGATGTTGTATTGGCTGTATAGTTACAAAGTGACAGGTGTGTCATGAGTCTGTTTCTATTTCTGTTACAGGAGTCTGTTGGGATAACTTATGGATATACAGCAGAAGAACAGCAGTACAGGATGGCATGACAGCACAGCAGTAATATGTCATCAGCGAGGTACAGCACTATAAGTGCATGGCTCCATAGGTTCATATATGTATAACAGGCTAACAAGGACAATGGCGTCATTCAGCATACTCATGCATTCCTCATCTGTGAGAAGGTCTGCTACCCTTTATAAGTGCCACCAGAGTTTTGAGAACTAACACATCTACAAGCTGTGCTGATGGAGATGACCCATCTACATATATCCTGTACCTAGTACCAACAGTTATCCAACAACAGTTATGATTGTCGTGTTCTACATTCTAGTGTGTAACCTGCACATGATGTGTGTCACAGCAGATGTGTGCTTTACATGCATGGGGGGGGGGGCTGTTTCATGTAGGATGTACTGCTTGTGTTACATTCCTGTCTCACCAGCATGTACTATACATACCGCACTGATGTTGTCAGTGTGTATAACAGGTGAGACATGTGTTAATCCTGTCATGGATACACAGAAGGTACACAGTAGAAAATGACACCTCCCTGTATGGAGCCATACACATCCCGTCCTAAGCATTTCGGAGACAGACTACACATGTACGGTCATGACATGGACTTCATAGGACATGTTATCTATACTGTGTATTGGTGTACCATGGAACCTGTGTGGCTGCTACAGTTGTACAATGTGCCTGTGTAGTGACATGTCAACTGTGCCATTGCACACAATGATAGGTGTGATGACTGCCAATTCAGTATACCAGTGACAGTCTGGCATGTACATCCCAAACCTGTCGGTACTGGTTGTACAACAGTGAACGCATCCACATCTTTCCAACTAGTGAGAGTTGAAGGCTACATTACTCTCTGTATCCATAACTCCATGTTTTGTGGCTTGATTGTCTGCAGTATGCAGACACTACAGTATTTTGCAGGAGTGGATGAATCCCCACAGGATAGTATTGTGCAGTCACTGGTATTTAGTCATTGTCAGTGGCTCAGACAGCAACTGACTGTGTCTTAGGTCATCCTGGATAACTGTTGGTTCTGTGTGGGATTTTGTGACAGCTCCTTATATGCACTCACCTGCCAATGTACTCTGTCAGAGGTTAGTGACAGTGTCTGTGACTGCAGAGAGGGAATGGATAGAAGGGGTATGCCAATAATGAACTCCACTAGTGGCTGGCATCATTGCAGCATAGTTCTCCCTGAGTATGACTGTCAGACACTTGCCTATCCACCAGCTGATATAACACTCTGTACATGATGTACACAGTTTCCAGCATGGCCTGCTGGCCTAACATTGTCATACATGTTGTCAGACCATGGTTGGTAAAGTTAGAGCTATAGCCGACATCCATTGCATAGTGTAACAGTCAATTGGCTCAGCTGGTTACAGTTGGTTGGCATGATCTGGCCTTCAGCAAAGGTAACAGTGTTTGACCCAGTGTCAGTAGGTGTACAGTACTGGTAGTGCTTGTATCCATGCTAACCCCTATCATGGCATTTCAGGTGATAGGACTCAGAGATCTGGGGACACTGCTTTGTGCTACATGCTAGTTGTCCTCTGTGCATGTAAGTATTGCAGTTACTGCCAGCATGCTGCAGGAAGAGAGTCTTGCAAGGTGTCTGTACAGAGCACAAACATGTTAGGGAAGTATAATATGTGCACACTGTGTTGCTTATTCATGCTGCAGCTCACTTGCCCAAAGGAGTTATGTGCCTTGCATACAGGGCATTGTGTGACTCTGTTTGATTACATATGCTGCCTGTCTGTAGGAATCATAGTAGATGGATGACTCACTGTAAGAACATTAATCTAGTACTCTATGTGATGTTAGTACTAGATGCTTGTGGGGGAGATTTGAATAGCAGACTGAAAGACTCCCTTGGAACAGAACCCTGGCTAATGGCATACAGAGCACCTCAGTGCACCTCAGCATATGCCATCTATCTGATTGGCCGGGTGACCATCATCTCAACACAGGGTGTCTGCCTGTGTCCCTCTTGGACTGGGGCAATATGTGCTGATCCTGTAAATACAGGTATGATGATGCCTATGATTGTAAGGACTGTATGGCCATTGTTCTAGTTCAGTTCAAACATCCTATGCTTCCATAACATGATGTACAATGCTCTAACATGCTCACACCCAAACATGGCTATGTTGAGGCTAAAACCACTTCCAATCACTGCATATAGGACATGCCAAGGCACACACGTATTGCAAGTTTGCTGTATATAGATGTGAACACTTACCTATGTAATGGTAGACACTACAGATCACAGTACATGTTGCATGTAACACACCTTATAGCTACTAGTACTATCAGTTTAGGATATATTATGCTTGATGATATCAGCAGGCCTTGTTGTGGTTAGTCCTTTGGGGGATCACATCACCTGCTACAAATAAAACACTGCAAAACCCAACCTATGTTTAGGTTACACCATATGGCTATACACACACACACACACACACACACACACACACACACACACACACACACACACACACACACACACACACACTCACACCAAGTGGGTTGGAGTGAGATTAGTACCCCAACCTATCTAGTCTTATATACTACAGATCAGAGTACTTATAGCATGTGCCATGGCTTACATCTGATACTGTACTGTCAACTGGTAGTCTTTGGGTGGCTGACATTATCAGGCCTTGTAGAAGAGAGCAGTTTGGAAGCCCAAAAAGTGCATAACCATTGCAGGTGGATAGCCCATGAGGTCATGTCCATTGTTTTGCAGGGGAATATACACACAGACACACCAAGTGGGCTGGAGTGAGATTATAACTCCTACCTATCTAGTCTTACACACTAAGGATCACAGTACTTATTGCATGTGCCACAAATTAAGTAGTTTATATATGGGATTGCAGGCACAGTACTTGTGCATTACACAAACTAGGCTTGTGTTGAGCAGCATCTGTGGCCTGCAGAGTGATATTGTGTCATACTGTTATCTGCATCTAGTATCCTAGCAGTGAAATAACCTTTTTTATCCTAGCTATGTGTGTACAGTTACCAGTATGGCCATATGTGGCTGCTTGCAGTTACATAGACAAACCTGCGGGCAGGGACAATGTGCCCTGTCCATACGCGGGTTGACAACATTAAACATTACACCACCTGTTCACCTGTGTCTGTCTATGTGGTGACATCCAGCAGGCACAGGGGTCTGTATGGAAGTGGATTATGTACTGTTCCTTCCTTAGTATGGATCCTTTGAGCAACAGTATGGCTGTGTGATAGTGCAGATTTACTCACCATTATTAAGGTATGTCAGACATACAGATGTCCACACACACATATTTCTGTATATAATAGGGATATATATATATATATATATATATATATATATATATATATAAATGTTGCTGTGTGTGTGCTATCTAGATGTGTTATGTAGATATATGGGGGAGTGTATGTATCATTTATATATATATATATATATATATATATATATATATATATATATATCAGTATATATCTATTTAACACTACATAGCGATAGATATACTATGCATGTGAGAGAAAGACAGTGACAGACGGATATGTATATGTATATGTTTGTCTATATAGACATTTATACATAACATGTCATTTTGATGAAGGGGCAACAGAATTGTGCTCATTTTAAGTAAGTGTCTGTGCATATCCAGTGGGACTGTCAGTACTTGTAAAGTGACTCCAGGCCAGACACACCTGCACTGCAGTCCAGGATTTTGTATGTTAGACACATTCACAGTTGCCTCTGTTTCTGCAGTACTGCACTTCACTCATAATGTCCATTGCATTCCCCAGCTGTGTGCTGGACTTAATATGTGACTGAGGTTGGTAATGTTACACCACCAACAGACTGACAGTCTGCATACCTCTCAACTGTACTGAGTTTCACAGAATGTCCAGAGTTTTGCCTCATATCTTTGTTCTGTTCCTCATACATTTGTGGTCTTCTGGTGAATTATTGAATATTGACATCACTACATTGTACTAAATACAGACAAACATTTGTGTTTCAGACTTTATATCCTTCAGAAAATATGTAATAACATAACAGCTTTAATTCCAGGAACTTTCTAGGTTTATGGGAACAATATTTAAAATCTGTCCTTATGTTTGGGCTTTTGTCCCCCCAATCTTTCTGGCTTTGTCCAGATTTCTTGCACTAAGAGGTTGAGAGGTACGGCAGTCTGTGAAAACACCAACATAGTACTACCTCACATGCAAATGATGTGAGTAATTCCAGATTAGAACCATCAACACCATCACCCATGCTAGCACCCCTAGTCCACTGAGCCACACAGGTTGCCAGACAGAGAGGAGTCATTCATCACACAATCAACAGCATAAATATGTACATTGTTATCCTGCATGAAGAGAGACACACAATGTGTAAATGATATCTATGTTACAGCCCTGAGATTGCCTGGTCCACTGATATACCATAGCTGATTTTCTGTTAAAGCAGTTATATGGGTACACTGCTGTGTTACGGGTAGGGGAACAGCAGCACATGATCAGCATGGGTAGACAGATGTCCACATATCATGTGTGGCCACTATTTAATATCTCCCTTGCCTGATGTCATGAATATTCCAACCATGAGGCCTAGTAAATATTAAGCAACACATACTATTGGACTGGGTATCTGTAGCCCCATGTGGATGTTGCATCTGCCAAATAGCCCACTATTTTTCCTTGCAAAACAGCAGCAGTTCCATGCATATAATACCATATTATAGGAATCCTTACAATTAGTGTATAGGTTAGAGACTTATCTTGCAAATGCAGCAGTTGACAGACTTGTAGTTCAGGGCTGACTCTGTGTGATGCAAGCAGTACACAGCCAAATACATGGATAGGTACAGTTTGTTTAGGTTGCCCGGCATCAGCTATTTTAATATATGTATATGAGATGGAGTAAGGTGTGAGTTCCTAGGGCCCTAGGTTGTCAGTGAATATGCTATCTCTCTTAGCCAATGCCAAGGCATATGGTACATGGCTACATCTGCCTACAGAGACATCATCAGGGGACTCCTCCTCCGAGTCCTCCTGTGAGTGTGGCTATGTTGACCTAGGGACTGGTGGGGGGCTGTGTGTTCCTTCCCTTTGTTGATCCTGCTGCAGCTGTTTCGACAGGATCATGTTGTGTAGCATGGCACATCCTGTGAATGTATGTGCACATGTGGCTGGAGCATACTGCAGGGATCCACCAGATATATTGAGGCACTGGAACCGTGACTTCAGCAGCCCAAACACATGCTCTATGATGTTCATAGTTTGCGCTTGTGCCTCATTATGGCATTCTTCCATGGGTGTGTGTGCATTTCTGATGGGTGTCATCATCCATGGTTCCAGTGCATAACTAGCAAACCCCAGTGTAGGATGTTCACCCTAGCAAACATCTGGTACAGTTGTGATGTGTGCCAGATATGGGAGTCATGATAACTGCCAGGGCTGCCAGCACACACATTCATGATAATGCCCTGGGTATTGCACACAATCTGGCAGTTGATGGAGTGGTACCCCTTGCAGTTGATGTAGATTCTACCCTCCTCACCAACTGGTGCCTTTATGTGTTCATGAGTGTAATCTATGGCACCCAGTACCTCAGGCTAGTGTGCTACATGGTAGAAGTGTTGCATATTGCTGGCCCTCCATTCAGTGGTGAGGGGAAAATATATGTTCTTACTGGTATGTGGTAGCATGGCATCCAGGAACTGGTAGAGTACCCTGGATGCTGATGCCTGTGAGACCCCCATCATGTCCCTATTTGGTCTTTGGAAGGTACCTGTGGCTATTATCCTAAGGTCTACACATACCTTTGTTTTCACTGGGAGGGGTTCTCCTCTGTTGGCTCTGGGTCTGAACTGAGGGCAGCATAACTCAATGAGTTCTTGTAGTATGTCCCTGCCCACCCTGTAGTGCTCTTCAATCTCCAGGTCATGTAGCTCCTGGAAGGTTACCCTGGGTCTGAACACTCTTCTCCTTCTCTGTCTAGGCCTATTGTCAGCAGCAGCAGCAGCACTGACATCAGCATCTAGCACATACAGATGTAGCAGACTTGCAGCAGCCCCTACCATTTTTTCAGTTAAAATTCCCAAGTCTGTACTCCAATGGTGCAGAGTATGGGGGGAAATCAGATTGTAGGGTGCATGCATACTTTATAGTGATCTGTTGTAGGTGCTGCTTATGTAGTTGGCTACCTATGATGCATTGTACCTATCTGGTATATCATTAACATCATTTAATGCCCTAGTTTAAGTTAAACAAGGGTCAAAATTAAATAATACATCATTGCCTTTTAGATACTCTCAGCAATGAAGTGCGCCATGCAAACATGCGCCCCATAGGTAAACAAAGCTTAGAAGTCAGTGTACACATCCCCCCAAGACTTCCACGCTCAGCATGGTGGTATGCCATGCAAACAGGTGCAGTTGAGCTCCAATCAGCTTAGAAGTTATTGGACACACCATCTCCCGTGTGGACACTAACACAGTTCTCTGCCTACACGGAGGGGATATGCAGATATGATTACCCCATTATGCTATTCAGTAATGCCACCTCATTTGCCTAGGGATCCCTGCTCACAGCCTGGAAACTACATGCTTCCAAGCCCTTCCACGTTAGCAACAGCACCAATGCACCATTGTAAATACTCCACACAGGGTCCTGTAAAACATTTCAGTCTCATAATATTAATTTTATTTCCACGTTTTTTTTTTTTTTTTTTTTAAGGCATGTTTGTGCACTGCAGCATGCTATGCAAACATGCCCAGATTATTAAAAAAGTATATATTTTAACATATTTTCTGCAACTTGTGAGTCACAAAGAGGATATTTTCTCTCATATCTGTGTGTGTCGTATGCATTTCCATCTATCTGCATATTTGCAGCCCCTTTTGCCTGTCTACACTTCTGTACACAGAATTTTTCTGTGCACATTGGGGTCCACAGGGCTGCCTATCTGCTTGCTGGATCACTCTACCTGCCTTATGTGCATAAGATTCACCTGTTTATGAAGTGATTTGCATGTCAGAGAACTTCCCGTGTTGGCACATGCATGTATGCTGCCAAGCAGTGCGCATGCATGCACGCTGCCCAGCAGTGCTTACTGGATTGCTAACCTGCTTACTTTCATGTAAGCAGCATGGCACGATGCCTCTATGATAAAAAAGACCATGTAGGCTTTATTAAATTTCCCCATAGTCATTTTCAGATTGAAATAGATTACTTTTATAGTTATTTTTGCTTATCATTTAGATATCTGGGCTACTTTTGGAAATTGTTCTGACAACATTTTACATGGTAAATGTATTAAGATATTGAATGGTGTATTTAGTACTTCTGCTATTTTTTTTCTATTTCTTTTCTTGTTTTTGGACTGAACTTTATATGAGATTTCTTTTTTCATTGAGGGAATATTTCTGGATATTCTTAAAGGTCAGTTATAAACAGAACTGTATTCTTAGTGATATATTTTGTTTGCGGCATCTAAAAGATTTATATGCTAAGTTAATTATTCTTTACAATCTGAGTGATAGGAATGATAAGAAATGTTTTCATGCTATGGAAGATCTTTATGCAGAAAATTATAAGAGTTTTGTGCATATGTTAAAAAGACAAACTTATATGACCAAGGGCAGAATAGAAGTTGTGTCACTTTTTGGGGGGGAAATCCTTATATAGGAAAGAAAGGTATATGTCCTTCTTAGTGACTCCATGTAATGAAATTATTTACCATTCGTCTGCCTTGTTAAAGTATGAAGAAGAATAAACTGGATGTGACACTATTAGAACAGAAATGGGATTTGAAAGATTCCTTCATTAAGTATTCTGGGAATCTTCCTGTTGTTTTTTTCTGAAGAGTAAATGAATGACTGCACCGACCCATTCCCATTGATAAATGAAATTGTATTCTGTTGCACCTTGATGTTCATGGTGCTTTTAGTATGGATGGTGTAGGTTATTGTTTTTATAAAGCTCTGAGTGAGACACAGAAAGGTTATTTTTAAAAGTAGTCAATTTTAGTCAATGGACGGTGTATTACATTTTGAATGGAAGAAGAAGGGTAATAGTGCTGATATTACTATTAGCAGACTTTTAACTATTTGTAATTGTGATTATATCAACCTTCTGTAGATTATCCCAGGAATTCAATAAACTCTGTGTCGACTTTGTGCAAAGCCTACATTGAGTTTACATGTTAGTGGGATGAGCAGCAGCTCTAATTGTATATTGATGCTGCTCATTGTGCTTACACATATACAAGCATGGTTTCATGGCCAGCAAAACTCCTGCTACTCAGAAAACCATGCAGTGCAGCATGAGCACACAATAAAGAAGCACTCATGTTTGTTTACGAACAAACCTGCTAGGTGAGATTGCGGTGAGAGTCACAATGACTACAAGGGTGAAAATATTGCAATAACAGCAGTATTAACAGAGTAGGAAAAATTGTACTGAGTTCAATCTACACTACAACAGTTATTTTCAGAATGAAATAATGGGGGGACAGCAAATGCAAATACAATGAAACATACACTAGGCGGGGAAAGTGTGATGATAAAAATGGGTACAGTCATGAATGATATAAATGAAGGAAAGTGGAAGAGGGGGTGGTAAATATGGAAATGTCCCCTAGGTATGATATGTCAATGTATGCACACTTCCAAGACAAGCACATACATAGACAGCACAGTACATGCTGCTGTCTACAACTTCTGTGCAACTATATTATATCAGGGTCCATATAGGGGTCCATATTACATGAACGAATGATCAAAATGTCGAGTACAATATACTATTACTTTCATGTAATCAAAACCTAAAAACCATGAAAAATACCAAATCAAAAGATTTTTTTTGTCCCACATCTTCCCTATCCTAACATACAACACACACACACACACACACACACACACACACACACACACACACACACACACACACACACATGCAACTAATGCATACAACCCCCTACACACTCACATCATTTAAACACTTAAACACCTACACAAACACACCTACTTTTAAAACAAAGTGGGGGCTTCGCCTCCCACACCCCCTAACTAAATATACCAACTCTGAGATCGCTGTACATTGGGGTAAGGGCAATTCCCGGTAATCACAAAGCGACTTTTTACACAAGCGATTACTGGGAAATTGCCCTTTCCCCAAGATTACCAGGAAATTGCCCTTTCCCCAATGTACAGGGATCTCGGAGTTGGTATATTATAGAAAGCAGCCTCTTACCTAGCCATTCTGGACAGTGTAGCGTGTTTACGTCACACGCTACACTCACTAAGAAGGCTGACCAAAACATTTCGAAACTCCAGATTTCAACATTTGGAGTCACCGATTACATGAACATTCGATCAAAGTATGTCAAGTATGTTGTACTCAACATTTTGATCATTCATTCATGTAATATACACCCTTATATCATCAAGCATGATAGTATATATGAGATGGTCATGCAAGGCCACATGTCAACAGAGATGAATAGTTGTGAGCAGAATGTTCTTTCTATGCTTTTAAAGTGAGGTTTCTATGTTCTGCTCAGGTAGCAAATTCTTGATAGAGGCCTACTGTTGTCTAGGCCTGGTAGTTTTGTTTGTGTTTCCTGTGTTTCTGGCAGCCATTTTCTGCTGATAGTCTGTTTTCATTATTATTGAGAGTAACAGGGCCTCCTGACCTTCTGTAGTACGAGTGATTGGGTAAGAGGAGGGACTGAGTAGTAATTTGATCTTCTAACTCTTCCATCCTTACTGGTATATAAACCCTGTGTCTTAAAAGGTTGTGCTTGTATTTATCAGGCTGTGGATGGCATTTCATTACTGAAACCAAGCGGAAATTCCTTAATATTCCAAGAGCAGGATAAGTTATTTCTTACACTTATTTCACTGAACTGCACTTCTGAAACGCTTATAATTGTGCTATACAGTTAATCTACTACATTTTGCACTGTTATAAAGCTTTTTTTTACTGTTGCATTTATGTACTGTTTTATACTGTTTTACCTGTATTTTTGTTTGCTAGATAATGTTTCATTACACTAATTGCATGTTTACTGAATTATTTAACTGTAAACCGCTTTTTCATACTGAGAGTTGTATTTGCTGTTTGTGAGTGCTCTAGCCGTGTTTTTCTGTGCATTTTTGATTTTTTGAGGTTTCTGTGTTCTAATCTAGTCTGTTTACAGTTAAAAACATTCTCTAGAGTCTGCTTGTTCCTTGATCTGTTTTAAAACTATAATTTAGTGGCTACAGCTAGGAACTGTAAAAGTTTCCCCAGCCACTCTCCCTAGTGTTGTGGTGTTCTTATACTTGGTGGTTTTGCAGTTGCCCACCCATACTGTATATTTGATCTGTGACACTCCTCCCAGTCTAGAGTCATTAGTTCAATCAATCTAATAGAGAACATTTGTGAAGGCCAACCCACTGAAATTCTTAACCTTGAATTAACTTCTGTTCCAGCTTTCTCCATTTCCACTGTACTGAAAAAAAAATTAAGCTTGCTTCCCCCCTTTCCTATAACAAGTCTTGTCCAGATACAGATTTGCTGTATCCAGGACTGTTTGTAAGCTCCTAGTCCCCCACTTAACTAGGGTTAAACTATTCCTAGTGCCATAACGTCTGCTCTTCAAATTTTCCCTTGCAACTAGCCAGCTTTTTAGCTTTAGCACTGAAATCTGTTTTTCTGAGCTCAGCACTTATTCAGAACTCATTGTAAGCACTAAATAAGCTACAAATTACTACAGCCCTCAACATTCCTAACTTGTCTAGAGGAAAACAGTTTTCAGTACTTAATAAATAAGCACCTATCCAGGCATGTCTAAAGGTCAGCTCCCAGTGTTTACTCCTGTCTACCTGATGAATCTGGGCACCTTGGGACAATGCAGCAATTGCCTCATGTACACAGACAACCCTCTCCTCCTACCACCCAACACTACGACCTGTGAGAGATGCACATATATAACCAAACTGGAAGCAAAGCTCTCTTCACTGAAGACTGGACTAGACAGTCAAGAAGAGATGGTAAACACTTGCACCACACCACACTCATCACATAGTCCCTCAAAACCTACAGCACCAAAACAGACACAGAAGCACAAAACACACACCTACATTCATGGAGGCTCTCAGTAAAAATCTGCCCAAACAACCAAAACTACCAAAGCAGAAATGCAAGCAACCTCCACCCCCCCAGCACAACCAAAATGACACATAGTCCACATACTCAGTGTGCCACTCAACTACAGCTCATAAGGCATAAGGTACCCAACACTCTAGTCATAGGTGACTCTACAGTCAGGCACACTGATGTTCCACTCACCAGGCAAAACAAGGAGAAAGTTACTGTCAGCTGCTTGTCGGGTGCCAGGATCCGCCACATAACACACGCACTCAGGTCACTCCACAATAAGTACAAATATGACTCTGTCATTGTCCATGTCAGTGTGAATTACCTGAGATGTACCTCCCTGGACTACATGAAAAGAGACATGGAGGAGCTCTCCGATCTTGTAGACCAGGCAGGTATGACCCTAGCCCTGAGTAGCATCCTGCTATCACCCAGAATGATACCACAGTACAAGGACAAAATGATTGACTTCAACAATTGGCTAAGCTTCTGGTGTCATTCTAAGGGAATCCAGTATCTGTCTGCCTGGGATGACATGATAGACAGACCATGATGCTTTGCCAGAGATGGCCTGCACCTGTCACTCTTGGGATTCCGGATACTGGCAAAGTCTCTTGCCACCCCTATAGTGCCTTTTTTAGGCAAGGTTCAAATGACAAATTCACCACCGCAACAGGTCCAAGCAAGCAAAATCTGAGGTAATTCTACTCAATGCTAGAAGTCTAAACCTCAAAATGCACTCATTCGAGGCACTCCTTAAAATGGAGAACATTGACATCTGTGCAGTGACAGAGACCTGGTTCAAAGCTCCAGAGAGCACCCCTGCATTACCAGGCTATAATTCATACCACACCTTTCAACCACTAAACCCGGACCGAAACACTAAAGGTGGAGGTGTGTCCATATTCATTAAGGATATCCACACCTCCAAGCTAGTTGCTCAGCATAATGCATCTGAGATTATCCAAGTTCAACTAACTCTGGGCAAAACTGCAATCCAGATTATAGCTTGCTACAGACCCCCTTCAATGCCCCAGGATTCACACTCCTCTTTTCTTGATACACTGGAAAATATTAAGGTACAACCCAACATCATAATAATGGGTGATTTCAACTACCCTACTATTAACTGGGAAAACTACTCGTGTGCCAACTCTTTTGCTCAACGTTTTCTGGAATTCATCAATTCCAACACCTTGGATCAACTTATCCACACCCCCACCAGGGGCAGCAATATCCTAGAACTGGTCATCACCAACATGGACGACCGGTGTTCCACATCAGAGGTCAGCTCCTCGTTGGTCAGATCCAACCACAAGCTAATCACCCTAGACATCCACATTCCGCTCCCACCCCCCATTAGGAAAACAACCATAAAATATTTTTCCAAAGCCAACTTCCCGCTTCTTAAGACAGAAGTGGCAAACTTCACAACACCCATGCAGATGGACAATAGAGGTACAACTGCTGAATCCTACACAAATGCACTTTATAAGCACTTACACGAGTGCATGGATCATGCTATCCCTAACAGAACCAAGATGCTATCCTCCAAAAAAAGGAAGCCAGTCTGGTGGTCTTCTGCTATAAACAGACTCTACAACAGAAGAAAAAACTGTTGCAAAAAAGAATAAAATCCTACAATTGAAGGAACTCCCTGGTCAGCCTCAGTAAGAAGCTGAGATCCCTCATAAAATCCTCCAAAGCTAGTTATGAAAACAAAATCGCCACTGATTCTAAAGACAACCACAAAGCATTCTATAGCTATGTCAAGAATCTCAATGGCAACACTCAGATCTGCTCTGAGTTACAGCACAATGACACTAAATATACAGAACCAACTGATATTGCCAACATCCTGGCAAATAGGTTCAGTGCTAACCTTACCCCCCTCTCACCTCCTAAAGGACCCATCTTTATACCAGAAGAATGCATATTTCCTGTAATCACGGCTGCACAGGTAAAAACCTCACTCTCCAAAATCAAGAACACAGCATCCATGGGACTTGACAACATCCCAGGCTGCCTTCTACATGAACTACAGAATGAACTGGCACCCCACCTAAGTACCATGTTCAATCATAGCCTCACCTCTGGCTTTGTGCTCATTGAATGGTGCACTGTGATGATTATCCCACTCCACAAAGAGGGGGCCATAATAGACCCTGGGAACTACCTCCACATTAGCCTGATGAGACTGGTCTGCAAAGCCATGGAACGTATCATCATGGAACTCATAAACAAAGACAATGGAGATCACTAAACTCTGGACCCCACACATTTTGGGTTTGTAAAAGGCAGATCATGTCTCCTAAACCTGACAGACTTCTTTGAAGCAGTCACCAAAGCCATGGATGAGGGTAAGGTGGTTCACACAGCCTATCTAGATCCCACCAAGGTGTTTGACACCACCCCCCACTCTGGAATTATAGATAAACTCACTAAACTAGGTATAAATCCCTATGTCACAAGATGGGATGCCAACTGGCTTACTGACAGAACCCACACTGTGAAAGTAGCAGACTCCAAATCAGACTTCTGACCAGTGACAAGTGGAGTACCACAGGGTTCAGTCCTGCATCTTCTCCTTTTGGGTATCTACTTCTCTGACGTACAGGCTAACACAGTAGGTCTTTGGCTAACTAAATTCACAGATGACTGCAAACTAGGAGCCATAATCGAAACTCCTAATGATGTGGACATCGTACAAAAGGGCCTTACTGAGACAGATGCCTGGTGTCAAAGCCGTGGTCTCAAGCTCAATGCCAAAAAGTGCATTGTCATCCCCTTTGGTAAAAACTTTGTAACTATGAACTACCACATAGACAGTAGGCTACTTAACACCGAAAGTGTGATAAGAGACCTTGGGACACAGGTGGACAGTAGTCTCTCCTTTGATAATCACATCGCCACAGTGGTCAGGAAATCCTTCTACATGGCACACCTCATCACAAAAGGTTTCTCATTCAGAAAAAGAGGTCATTGTTCCCCTTTACTCATCACTCATTAAACCCATTATAGAGTACAACGCCCCTTTTGGTATGTACCTCAAAAGACATCTACAACAACTGGAAAGGCTGCAGAAATACCTCACAAAGAGGATTACTGGCCTCAAACAGATGCCCTATGCAGACCAACTCAAAAAACTCCAGCTTTACTCCGTCGCATATCACCTACTCAGAAGCAATCTCTGCCTAACATGCAAAGCTATTTCAAACCCAGAGCTGTTGGACATGCTCCACTTAAAGAAATCCCAATCCCTCTGAGCTACATGCTCTAGGGATCTAAACCTTGTCACCACAATAAACAAAACATGCTGGAGGGATAGATTCATGTCCAAGAGACTTCCCATACTCTGGAACAGACTACCTATCTATGCCAAACAGAGCTCCTCATTAGCACTCTTCAAGAAAAATCTTGATGATTGGATGGGTAATAGGAAATTCAC
Source organism: Protopterus annectens (assembly GCF_019279795.1). Lineage (NCBI taxonomy): Eukaryota > Metazoa > Chordata > Ceratodontiformes > Protopteridae > Protopterus > Protopterus annectens. The sequence goes on from NC_056729.1 coordinate 1,308,894,877, forward strand.
CCTGGGGATCACATCTGTGGTTCTGCTTGACAGGGGCACAGGAAAATAATTTTCTTGGGTGGCGAAAAAGCCAGGGTACCTTTTTGGCTAGGCTTATATAGGCCCTAGGGCCAATAGCCTACTACCTACATATGAACCTATGAATCTATGATATAAACATCGCTGTCACACTCACAGGAGAGGATATTTAACAAGTATGGTATATCCAATTGGAACTATGTGCATAGTGTGAGGATCTTCAAAATCACTGACATGTCAGCATACCTGTCAACTAATCATGGAAACACAGCAACAGACTCTTGGACAAATGTAAACAGAAACAGGCACAGGTAGGGACACTTGTAAAATATTATGACCATTAATCTGCAGCACTGACAGAATATGCGAGTGTAACTTACACATGTTCTGCAGGAACAGGCATGTATAACTGTAATCATTGTCAGCATGCTATAAGAAGAATTCATCACCCTTTTCCCAATAATGACCACTTTTTGGAGGTGTTAAGAGCAACGGGGTTAAATCTGGAGTTGAAATCAGGGGCAATCTTGGTCAATTGAGAGGTCTACATGGCACATAAGCCACAATCTACACCTGCAAGGGTCAAACCCATGCCATCAATGTTGTCACTCAGCTGTGTATTTACTGGGTGCAACATAGAAAGAAGTATCACACAAGCATCTAGTAGAACAACTCAAAGAGAAGCCTATGCTGTCAAATCCTACCGGGTATGCATCCCAAAGACTAGTTTTGTATGGCTGACAAGATGTGTGGGAGCTCACCGTGACAAATGTGATACATTTGACTAAAGCATCCCTGACTGACATAGGTATCAATCATACAGAAAACAACACTTACAAACAACACACTATTATCAGTGGATTCCCTACATACAGCTGGGCATTGCATGAATCTGCCACATATAATAGCATTGGATATTGTCTGTAACATTTGCAATCAATGAGTGAATTAAGACGTTAGCTGCTATAATGAATGTCATAGCGATATGTGAAACTGATGGGAATGCATCAACTATACCCATGTTCACAGAAAATACAGCAGTGCAAAGTCGAGTGTCAATGAGCATGGAAGCTGTCATTGTGATATTGAACACATGCTTAACACTACATGGGGCACCCTGTATAACTACATGTCAACACTCAGCACATGTGCCGCCCGATCATTGTCCTACTGACATTGCCAATGAAAATGTTATACTACCATGAAATCCTGACATGCATCTATACGTGTTCATGAACCTGTCAAGTGGTAATACTGATGTGATGTACTGGTACATCAATATTGCAGTACAGTCACACTACAGCTGTACCTATGCAACAAATGGGCATAAGGATGTACATCACTTTCAAAAAAAAATGTTTGGTTAGAATCACATGCAACACAGTCATGCAACTCTACTTATTTTATGTCATTAAATCAGTTTTACATCATATACCTATATATATTTAAGAGTAGAAATGTGTGGGCAAGGGCCCTGACACCATATGTGGACACATTACAACTGAGGTGGATGTGGTTCTTGCAGAACAGTTGATGAGTCAAATGCTGACAGTTACACAATGCTGCTGGGGAACACCAGTATAATGCCTGTGAATAGTAATCACAGTAGTGCACACAATGAATTCCCCAAGTTTGCAAGTGAATCCCAGCATGTCATATGTTTGTGTATATAACAATATTACAGTATGTGGGTGAACTCAGACATGTGTGCTCATGTAATCATTATGACGCAATATTGCAGTATGTCAGATAACATTTACCGAAGCTAGGTATTCACATGTACACCTGTGCCATACTGCATCGGTCACTATGATAGCTGTATGACAGCTGTGCAGAATGTTGATATACTGCAGTACTAGAACACATGTCTTAGTAAGACAACAATATATGTAGCATCATCTGATGTCAACAGTCCACAGAAGGCATATGTACATGTAACCAAATGTCAGCAGCAGCCATCAACATGGTAGCTCAATTCACAAATTGGAATACATTGTTGTAGGCATGCACTACATCCACACCTCAACATAGCACATGTAGATGACAACACCATTGACATGTGCAATGTTCATAGGGTCAGAGGACATTATTAGGCTAATGGCCAGGCGTACATAAAATACTAGCCATTATTGTACCATTAAAACACAAATCACTATAATGATGTGAGATATGTGCTTATGTGTTTGATTTAATACAGACTGCCTCTGTCCATATGTGATGTGCACAACCTCATGACAGAATTAGCAATCACGCATCCAGTTGTCTGGAGATGGCTTGCAGTGGGTCATGGAAAGGCTCTGCTTCGCAATGTGTGTATGCATTTTTGAGATGATGATATCCTCATTGTTCCACAGCATGGATGTTATGTGGAGAGAGGGAAGAAGGGATGTTGGATTCAGAGGGGCTATATAAAAAGTTCTCCTGAGTGTGAGTCAATGAAAAGAGATTCAAAACATTAGACAATATACCACCAGCCGCACACAAGTTGCCTGTGGTCAGATTTGAGCACCTCACTTTTGTAGGTATAGATTATTTATTCCATACAATGTAAGATTAATGCCGCCACAGACAACTGACTTTAGTAGTGTCAGAATGTACTTTATAGGGGACGACATCATCAGTGTATGGTGAGAAGAAGATATTTAGGTAGGAGTATCTGACATAGCTGTGAACTCACATCCTGTTTCCAAGCTGCTAATTGAATGAACACACACACTCAAGTTAACTGCTGTAAGATTAAAATACCTCCCTATCTACTTGCCCAAGCTGCACAACACAGTACTTAATGGTGGAGCCACCACACCACTCTGCCTTTAACATTGTCACTTTATAGAGGAAGACATCATCAGTGTATGCAGAGATGAAGATGGTAGCAGGAGGGTCTGACATAGTTGTGGACTCACATCCTGCTGTAAAGTTATCTCCAGACTGATAGCTGAATGAACACACACACTCAGGTTGACTGTTGTGAGTGCAGAACCCCTGTCTATCTAATTACATAAGCTAAAAAACACAGTACGGAACACCAATGCCACCACAGAAGTCTATTTTCAATAGTGTCAGACTGCACTTTATACAGGATGACATCATCAATGTATGCTGAAAAGAGAATGTTGGGAGGACTGTATGAAATTCTTAGGTTCATAGGTTGGTACTAGGCTATTGGCCTTAAGGCCTATACAAGCCTAGCCATATCAATTTCCTGGCTATTTCTTCCCAGAATATTTACTTCCCTGGTCCCCTGTCTAGCAGGGTAACTGATGTGATCCTCGGGGTGAATTTCCTATCTCCCATGTACAATTGTAAAAGCATTTTCTGAATGCTACCTGAATGAGGACAGCAGTACCTAGACGTATGTTCTTCTGACTTCACACACCTACACTCAGTCACAGACACACACACACACACACGCACACACATGCACACACACACACACACACACACACACACACACACACACACACACACACACACACACACAAACACACACACACACAAACATTGACTGTTGTGAGATTAGAACCCCCACCTACCTAATTATACATCCTAGAAAATAAGGTGCTTAACTTGTGCACCACTGCAAACATTGGATTCTAATTTTGTCGGAGTGCACTTTATAGAGAATGGCATCATCATAGTGTCAGAAGTAACATACTGTTATGACACTTGTTTGCAAAGGCAGGATTTGAGATATGATTGTGTGAGCTCAGTTTGTAAAAGCACATATAAATACATCCTGGCAACCTAGGTGAAAGAAGCTATCATGAATACATATTGCAGAAGTGAGACAGACATGTACCTGCTTCTCAGGATGTTATATAGATGACACAAACATACAATTTGGAAACAGCAGTAATGCAACGATGAAGTTATGTGTTTTCATATTCAGATAAAGGTCCATATTAATACATGTTACTGACAATGTCAATGGGATATGATCATGGATGCCCAGTGTTCACTGTCACTGTAAACCCATACCAAATGTAGCAATGCAAATACTCTGTAATGCTGGAGCCCGTTTGAAAAAGGCCCAGGTCCTGATATGTCATTTGGAAGTATTGCTGCAGAGCACACATGAATATCAGAAAGTAGGTGTCCAGTGGGGCACACATGTCACTGCCCTTCCATGTGTTTATGAATGCATTACCATGTACTGGAGGATTATAGCTCAGTAACCAGTTAGACATGCTGAATACCTCTTCACACAGTACATTGCCAAGAAGCTGATTTGTACGATAATGGCAAAGTATTAGCCCATGCTTGATTCAAATTTCAGGGGTTCAGCTTGGACTTGTGCAGGACCATTGTCCACTAGTGCACATTTCCAAACTGTGGACAAATAGGGACATATAGTAACTGACCTGATCGAAGTCAACTGCAAAGTACATCTGCTTGTTGATAATGTTTCATGTGTCAGGCTTGCAAGATATGTTGTTTGAAAAATTGCTGACATATACTATGATGTGCATGCTATACTCCATGTTTGAAATGTTGGGTCCACAGTTTTATATGCATGATGTTAAGTACCAAGCAAATGCAGTTCTCTGTTTAAGGAAAAACTGTAAAATTTGATTTGGTTCAACTTCCTTCATGCAAACAAGCTCAGCAGCAAGGCAAACCATCAGTCCTTTGGACAGTACTGAATATGGAAAATAAACCAGCTGCCTAGCTTTCTCTGTGGCACAGGGTGTAAGAGCTGTTATCTCCTAGTCAAAGCAGAGGTGAGCCAGTGTTCAAATCCAGATAATTCTCTTTTACTACAAAGGTGTCTTGATGTCATTAGCTTAGTAGATGTGATCAGAACTGCAAATATGACAATCAATGACTGCACTAAGTGTGTGTCTTCCCTAAATTGTATCAGTAATGACTATCTCAATAAACTTGTACAACTAGTTGCTGTTTTGCAGGCCTCACCCCAAATCACAAGTTGATTGCATATATAACTTTCTAAAAATGATGGGGGGGGGGTACAACTTTTGAAATTATTATTATGACTCAGCAGATATGGCTGACTATTTGTGTAGGGTCGGCTATCCAGAAATGTGTATGCAACATGCTTCTTCACTGAATGGACAGTTTCCACATCATATTAGATGAATATTTCATTTGTCATCCTCTGAATATGACACAAAGGGATCTTACAGCAGATTTTGAAACCTTGAACTCTACAGGACCACTGATCAGCTTTTGAATCAAGGTAGCATGTTTGTATTATCCAACAGCAGAGTAATACCGGTATGCAGACACCCTGAGATGACCTCTATATCCATCAGCCTAAAGATGCACACCTAGAAATGGGTGGGAGTGAAAGGTTGCATTCAAAGAGGGATGGATATACACATAACAATGTTTATTGTAATGTAACATTTATGGATATGCTTTCAGTATGTTCTAATTATTAAGCTTCCATGCTCTGCAGCATGACATGACTGACTTAGGAGTAAAGAAGGGTTAGTAGAAGGACAACAGGCTTACGACAATTGGTACAAGGTTAGATAAATATGTAATAGTTGTAGGGATGGATATCAATGCAAATAATTTGTTTTGGCCAGTATCCGATATAGCTCCATGAGAACTCATAACTGGGGCAAATGTTAAGATGTAGGTGATTAAACATAGCATAACCATATAATGTCATAGTAAAAAATGATGTGAGCGACATTTGGAATTGAACACTTGATGCTATGGGCAACAGAAATATTCAATCAAGGGATTTATGTCAACAGTCCTCGTTAGAAATTATACTTTGCTACATTAAGTGTTTAAAACAGTCATGCTAACTGCTTCAAAGTAATGCATTTATTCTGCTTTAACCCTGTGTTCCTATAGCGCAACACATTTAAGCACTGTTGTGCGTAGTTAACTGAACTAGTGCATCCTATGGCAAAAACTCAGCAGGTTTTTGCCATGGGATGTGAACACCCATTCACCATCACTCTGCATTGGTGCACAATGTCAAACTCCATGCAAATGCAGAGGGCAAAAAAGTGAAGGCTTTTTATGGGACATTTCTGACCATGTGTGGGGTGTGTGATTCTACTGTTTGACCAGATTAAAGGTGTGAAAATGGGGTGGGTAGGAACGTGGTGAAATGGGAGGGCAAGCGGGGGAGGAACATAGGGGAAGCAAAAAAGGAATTTGCAGGAAGGGAATTAGGAAAGGACCATAGCTCTCCACTTCTTCAACACAATAATGTGCACATGTAGAGAAAATATGATGAATTTGGACTCTCAGAACAACACAGATTGGTGACAAAAATGCAATGATGTTGTATAGCTAATTGGACCAAATCAAGTGTGTTGAGAAAACACATATGTGAAGTGGAGAGCTATGTATAGGGCAGATTTTATTTGTGGGACAGGTGTCCATTTTTTCTTTCACATTTCACAAAGATAGGAATGCTGGGGAAGGGACCTAGGAATGTCAGGATCAGGTAGGTAGGGAAGGTGAAACAGCAGGTGCAGACAAACAGAAAAATCAAAACAGAGACAGCAATGGTGATGGACACAAATGGTTGGAAGATACCATGATTTGGGATAGGTAGGAAACATCAGAGGTATATGCCCAACAAGCATGGGAACAGTGAGATTCTAGTCCTCACCCTTAGATCTGTCATCACTGTCCCCTTCCTCATTTCCTTCTGAGACTGCTTGATGCAGGAGTCTCTTTTCTATTTTAATTAGCAACTTTTCCAGGCAGGTGGTGTGGGCACCCATCACCATTTCCACCAATAGTCCTAGAGGATACCAATGCACCAGCAGTCAGGGAAATGCTATCTGATGTAGATGGGTTGAGTAGTGCATAGGGATACAGAGACAGTACTGCCAGGTTGCATCCTAAAGGTGCTAGGTGTTGTACGGCAGCTGGTGGAGGGTTGGCAGGCTGAACCACAATGATTAGCCTACATTAATGTGCTGAAAAGCATTTGGTTTGTTGTCAGTAAGGTATGACATCGTAGCAGTGTGATTCCAAGTAACCCACAAGAGAGAGAGAGAGAAAGCGAGGAAGAGAGATAAGGATTGGGGTGAGACAAAAATTGAAAAGAGATGATTAGAATTGTGATATGGCACATTCATAGTTTATTACAGTAAATAGCCTTTTATTATTACACTAGCTATACAGCTTTCAAAATAAAAAAAATAGTAGTGAACTGTTACAATTAATCTTTAGAATATGTAGATATTCCATATGTACTTTAAAAAGATTCTAAAGATTAACTTAACAGCATGGCATTAAAGTCATTATCACTGCATGTCAAATGTAGAAATTATACTTGTTGAATCTCAGTCCACAGGTTACCTGTGGGAATTGAACTCACATAATCCGAATACACTATTATACTTGCCTACTACAGTTAACAAGAGCTATATCAGACAGAACAAATGCCTGTTGTTACAGTTAAAATATGCTGAACGTAATACTGTTCTATGGAATTACAATACATTTATTACAATCAGGGTCAGTTGTGCTACATATATACCTCTTGCATCTCTGAGCTTTTCCATCTCTCAGCATGTGCCTCCTTGTTCGCCAAAATTTCCTCTGCAGCCATAAAACAGAAATTGAAAGAAGAGCATTATGCATACCAGTCTTGGCTATCTATAGCATTATATAACATTTAACTTTGCTTTATCTGTATACTTATACAACTGGGGATGTCAGTCATTCCAAATTCATCCAGTCGTGCCTGCTTGTGCCTCTTTAAGTCACTGTAGTTGTGCTGGTGTGTTTACTGCTCTCCAGTGCATGGTATGCCAGTCAAACTAGAGACAGCCTTGGCTAGGCTGTTCCAAGCCTCAGCCTTATACTGAGACTCAGTATAACCCTCTGCAGCTGCCTTTGGCTGCAGCATTTAGTGAGGAGTGCAACAAATATTTTTGACTTCTCCACACTCTACCTCTGTGCCTTGAATTTGGCATCATCCAATCTATCTCATGACATGTCTACAAAGGTCCTCCAACAACAACTGTAATGTTTTCCTGCAAATGTGTGATATCACATTTTATGAACAGTGCACAAATGCACAACCATGCCAACTGCATTTTTCAATGGTAAGCAAAGAGAAACATTGCCAAACAAAGAGGAAGGACGTTTTTGGAACAGCAATGTTGATCTGAGACTTGACAATGATGTGTGGCATGTGTGCTGCAATACCTAGTCACACTTTGTCCAATGGTCAACACTGAAATTCTAGATCACTTGGCTGTTGTCATGAATTTGGATAGATAAATGTAATGACTTGGCACATGTTTTTTGGGGACCTGCACGCTGTTATATGTAATTTGTATGATGTGGGATTCAAAACTAAGTAAAAGAAAATACACACATCTCCACAAAGATGATTATTTATCATTGCCACAGAAGACGTAGTTGCCAAACATGGATTTTGCAGATATAAAGTTTAAAGAGTGACTGGCAATATAGTTCAATTAATCCTGTATATGTGTGACATTAAATGGTACTGCCTTATGCATTCTCAGCTGTAATGCAGGACTAATGTCTGACAATATATTGGAAATGGATAGACTTGTATGACTTTAGTAACAGAGTTTGGAGTTATGATACATACCTGACAATACATTCTGTTTTACAGCTGTACTTGGGTTATGGAATGGTTTGTTGATGATTATCAATAAACTATTGTGTCCAACACATATATGCAATTGTGTTTTTATTACACTGTTGTGCTAAACCAGTTACTCACATAATAAGTATGATACCTGCAAATGTATGTGTATGCAAACAGTAATGATATATTTCTGTCAATCAGCCTGCTTTACATAGCTTTTTCTATGTAGTATGATCTTTATAAGAGTTCTCTGTAAAATTACAATGGAACACCCTTTCTAAATGGGTGAAATGAACTGGATGTGAACACTGTCTTACCTATGTTCTGGCTATATACTCACTGCACTTACACCCAGTGCTATAGGGAAAGCTAGGCAGGGTGTGTATTTTCCACATGCAGTACTGTCCAGAGTGTTCACAGCCGTGCCTCACCACTGAGCCTGTTTGTGTTTTCAATTTTTTTCCTTAAGTAGTGAACAGTGTTTGTGCACATATGCAAATGTAAAAGGCAATAGTGAACATATATTACTTGTGTGAATGCTCATTATGACCCTTCATTGGTAAAAACATCTATTGTGACATTCCATCTCCACTTTACTTATGTTTTCTCTCTTTTTTAGCTCAATGTATTTACACCTTGTGCCACGGAGACAGTCAGCTAGCAGGTGGAATTTCTGCATTCATTATCATTCATGCTGATGACTTCCATACAATGTCACTAAACATGTTTGCACTCTACAAGGTGACTGACATTAAATTTTCAGTTTAAGTAGTTATCTGTGCATGCACTATGCCACACACTGCACAAATGGGAAAAGAAAAAAAAAAGAAAAAGAAAAAAAAAATGGATAAAAAAGGGAAACAAAGGTTAAACAATTACACAGCTTTGAATCTGACCTATCAGACTATAGCATTTTTACAACACAGTTGTAGTGGTTTATCATTCTTTGACAGACAATCAGCTTTGCAATAGCAAACAAATAATGTACATACAACCAATTATCATTTCATGCCCAGTAATAAACAGTTAATGTAGCTGGATATTCTCAGTTCATTGTAAATTTGCATATGACATATCTAGTGGAATAACTGATCATACATTATTTATGAATATGTTTGCAAGACTGCAGATCTGCCTTTTCTTTTTATTCTGGAAATAATTCCCTTATCTCTGCCTTGCTATCACACATGGAGTCTCTGGTGTATATTCTCTTATATTTCTTTTAAGGTGTGATACAAATACATGACAATCAACAACAGTTTTCAGCAAAGGCAGGAAACTCTGCTGTTTTGCCAAGGAAATATACATGTGGAATGTTTGGTTTTGTTTAAAAGCTCACTGCAGTTAGTTCCACACTTTGTACGTGCATCCTCACTGACATACCCACTTCAGTGAAGGGTATCTTTACATTTCTGTGTCTTGCTTCAGTTAGAGTAATCATTCACAACTGCAAACCATTAGCAGCTAACAATGATGTAGAGGCTGCACTATGTTTACATCTACTACACAAAGTCAAAATGTTGGTATTCAGCAATTCTAAGGGGTTCACACCTCATTTGCATCTTCAGACTGCTCAGAGGGCTGAATCTATGCTGAAGGTTAATCCTGTATCTAGGGGACTTGAAGGAGAGGAGACTGATTTCAATCATGTTTATTGCTCTACTTATGAGAGTGTTGGGATACGTACACTTTTTGGTATGCTTGTTCTTTAGTGGGTATTTTAGTTGCAATGGCCAGTTTATTTGGTAAACTGCATAGGTATATATTACAGATGCCAGTCAGTTTCAGATATCGATGGTATTGCTATCAACTTACACACATTCTACTTAGCTGCATTTATAAGTACCAGTTAGACAGGTATCTGAAATTCATTCATTCATCTGGAGCATTTCTCCCCGGGCCTCCACTGAAAACAGGCTCTGTGGAACCTAGTCAGACTTTCCAGGTCAACAAATGTTAAATAAATAAATAATTAATAAATAAAAATAAAATAAATAAAATTCATGTTCTTACATTTATTTTTCTATTACAATTTCAACATTTACCTTGAAAGTTCTGCAGTTATAACTATTGTCATTTGGGGCTGACTTTGTTTGATACTAGCAGCACACAGCCATTACATGAGAAATAAAGGTTGTAAGCATTTTCTGGCATCAATTTTACTGTATGTATGTGCAGAGGATGAAAGCTGTACCCTTTAGTTAGCAGCATGTTTGTTATCTATTGTCTCTTGGCCAGGGTGAGAGAATATTGTGCACTCCTATGTCTAACCACAGTCACAGCAGCTGGGAATCCCCCCTATGACTCCCGACTTACATGAGGATGTGGTAACCTTGTCAGTGGTGGTGGAATGTTGGCTCCTAGTCCTTGGTGTTCATGCTGCAGCTGTTTTCAGAGGATGATATTGTGTGGGATAGTACGGAATGTGATAATATTAGCACAAGTACTGGGATCATAATGCAGAGCCCCCCAATGTATCTAGGCACTGAAACCTTGACTTTAACAGCCCAAACATACATTCCATTATATTTCTTGTTTGATTGTGTGCCTCATTACAGAATTCTTCTGTGGTTATGGTTGCATTTCTGGTGGGCATAATCAGCCATGGTTGGAGGGGATAACCTATATCCCCCAGTAAATGGCATTGTGGGATATCATCCCTGGAAAACTTCTGGTAGTGCTGTGAGGTGTGCCAGATATGGGAATCATGGGAACTGCCAGGGTTGCCAGTGCACAGATTCAGGATGATTCCCATAGCATTGCACATGACCTAGCAGTTAATGGAATGAAACCCCTTTCTGTTGGTGTAGACCCTTCCCTGTTTCCTGGGTTGTGCTTTCATCTAATGTCTATGGCATCCAGGATTTCATGAAAATGTGCTATAGAGTAGAATGTCTAGATACTGTTAGCTCTGTCCTCAGGGTTAGGAGGAAATATATATAATCACTGGCATGCTGTAGCATAGGATTCAGGAAGTGGTGTAGGGTCCTGGATGCTGATGCTTGTGACACCCCCAGCATGTCCCCTGTGGGTCATTGAAAGGTTCCACTTACTAATATTCTAAGTGCTGCACATACCATGGTCTTTACAGGTAATAGTTCCTTTTGGTTTGCCCTTGCTCTCACTTGAGGATGACAGAGGTTACAGAGTTCCTGGAGTATGTTTCTAGCCAGATTTTAGTGCTGTACTATTTCTACCTCATGTAGCCATAAAAAGTTAAACAGGTATAAATATCCTTTTCCTCCTTGTCCGAGGTCTAGCAGCAGCAGCAGCATAAACTTGAGCCTGCAGCACATGCACATGCAGAAGAGCAGCAGCAGCCCTAAACATTTTGTCTCCAGTGTAGTTTCTGTGGCTGTATTCATATAGCTTTTGGAATGCAAGGCAGAAGACTACAATACGTATACACAATTGCCTTATAGCTTTTTGAATAGCTCAGCCATCTTCAACTGGTTAATTAAAATACAACTCAACTGCTTATGCAATAATTACCATGCCACTATGTTGACTGTGTTTGCATGGTTGTACACATCGCATTGAGCTGCTTACTCAATACAAGTCAGAGCACTATCATGCAGTTTTAGTGAGCCATGCAGGGTTTATTGAGTCCTACCCTGTGTCTCTTAGACTCCGTAAAGGAATAGTTACTGTTGTTAGTGATAATGTTTTTAGTGTGATTGGGAGCCGTGTACAGGATTTATTATTGTTAGGAAGAAAAGTTAATCATTGCATTCAGAGTGATTTAAATGTGGGTATAGTGCTACTCAGTGATGTGCAAAAAGCTTCTGATCATGTTCTCCACAGCCAAGTTTGGGAAATTCGTGCAGCATATGATATAAGGGGGAAATTTGTGGATTTAATTTGACCTATATATACTATGTCAACACTAGGCGTTATGCTTAATGGGTGGGTTGCTGGACCCATTTCCATATCTTGTGAGGTAAAGAAAGGATGCCAATTAAGTAGTTGCATTTTTAGTTTTATTATAAATGCCGTTATTCATATACCATCATCTTTTCATGTTGCTCAGTGTTGACATCTGACTCCAGATGTACAACTGACTCTATTCTGTTCATATGTTGATGATTTCTTAATTATTACTAGGAATTTAAATTAAATGGGTAAAGTGTTTTCAGCTGTTTGATGGCTGATGGGTTTTCTAAGGTTAAGTATTAATTAGAGTCCACATAAAGATTTTGGTAGGATGGATTTTGTTTTTCAATTATATTCTTTTTTCTGATTTAGATTTTGAATTTGCTTGAATAAGTTTTAGTCCAATAGTTGTTTTATCTCATTGACATAGTTTATTCCAGTAGATTTAATCAACTTTTCCATTATCTTTTTTAAGAAGCTATATTTGTTGGATACTGTTGTTTTGGGGAATTGTTATGGGTCAGTTTATGTTTTACTGTCTAGTTTAGAGAAGTCCTTATTAGATATTATTTATTTGTTTAACATTTGTTTACTAGGAAAGTCCAACTGGGACAGAGCCCATTTTCAGTGGAGGGTTGGGAAGAAAGGCTAAAGATGCATGTCTTTCATTTTATTGGGAAGTCAGGGTTGAATCCTATTAGGAGGGGCATGTTATATGGGGAAAAATATGGTGAAGATTAGGATTATTTAATCCTATAGTGTTTGTATGCTCTTAAATGTGCTGTGTTTTATCCATTAGTGTTTTGTTTCTCACATCCTTTGTGGGACCATTATTTCATTCTATATATGCTGTTTTTCTAGCTTGAAGTACACATATTGGAAAATTTAGTAAGATTTCGAAACTGAATGTTTTATGAATATGTTAAAAATGTCAGACTGTGAAAACTGGGTATTGCAGTTGTAGACATGCATAGGAAATTATTATATAGAATTTTTTTTGCAATCCTTTTACATTATTAATCCTTGGGAAGAATACCCTTTAGCTATTAGATAATCTATTCATCAACTTCAAAAGATGTTTTGGACTGTAACTGAGTACTCTGGATTTTTTATGGCACTTATTGCTAAGCAAGCTTCCTGTTAAGGTTTTATGAATTATAAAACCCCTGCCAGATGACTTGTTTTTACTTTGTATTGTAGAAGAATCTCTGAAGCATGTTTTTTTAGATTGTAAAATGATACATAGGTTCATAGGTTTATAGGCAAGTACTAGACTAACTGCCCTTGTGGGCCACTTTAAACTTAGCCAGTTTTTCATTTTGTTCTAAAAATAACCTTTTCCATTTGATTAGAGATTAGTCTTACCCATTCCACAGTCGATAATTATACATTACCCCTGATGGGAATATCCGGGATCATACCATAAATAATTGAGGGGACCCATTCAAGTGGGTAAAGCAATTAGGAGCTGCCTCTGTCCATCTGTACAGTAGGCAATCCTGGGGAAATCATTCTGTTTCCTTCTGTAGATCTAAGTTGTGCTTAAAAATAGAGGATGGACTTTGTTTTATGTGAATGGGAAGTCGGCTGCAGACCAATGATATCCCTTCAAACCCTTGTGTTACTTTTGCAGAAAAGGTTTAGATTCTTAGCCTGAGTACTTCTGATGCCATTTGACTTTCTAATGTCCAATACATCCATGAGTTGAGTCAGAGAATGCCCTGTATGCTAGACACAGGTTATCTTTAGCATTCTGTAGGATACTGAGTATAGGACATGTTGAGTGTGTTGACCTTGTATCCTTTTAATAAAGTATCTGTGTGAGCACTCCAGTTGTTGCACATGTCCAAACAGATACCTGCCAAAGGGTATATTATATACAATGACTGGTCTAATGAGAGTAAAGGTGGACAGTGACATCCCTAGATCTGGACACAATCCCAGTGTTAAAAGGCTGTGCAATATAGAAGGACTTTCCTACAACAATGGACACATGTTGGTTAAAAGTTAGGTCACTGTCCACATACATTCTCAAATCAGGAGCAACTGGATCAATTCACAGAGGTTGTATTGTCTATATGGTAGTTCCCAGGGGGAGATGACTTCTCAAAGGATGCATAATGCATTTTTTAGTATTCAGTTGCAGTCCATGATTTTGGCACCAGTTATTTTTTGCAGATGACTGCAAGTTTGGAGCAATCATGCAGGATGGCTAAATCATTTGGTGATTCAATGATTGCTCCAAACCTGCAGTCATCTGCAAGGCAAGTCAGCCAGAACCCTTTTGTATTGATTTTTATTTCAGAAAAGCTGATGCCAAATGTTTGCCATACATAATTTTTGATCTGTTGTATCAAAAGTTTTACATGTTCCACAGTTGTTGATTGTTGACATGAATGCAGTATAATTTGGACATTTTTCATTCTCATTTGCATATGTGGATCATTTTGATAAATTCTGTCTTGCATTGTATGGTTTGTGTGGAAAGCTTTGTTTTATAATGCTAAATGATATGTTCAAACTGTTCTTTCCAAAATTAAGCAGTGGTTGCAGTTAAAAGGATTGGGTGACAAACTGAATTGTCATTTTTGACAGTTTTTCTCTTTTTTGTATCCTTGTGCTTGAAATTATGTATTTCTTACATATTTATTTATTTTAATAAAACTCCCCTACGCTTTTTAGTAGGTGCCATGGGATCTTTTCCATCCACAACAGGTGTTACCAACTCAAGCAGATGAGACTTCAGTCTAATATCTCAACTGAAGGACAGTACACTCAGGAGTACAGCAACAACCTAATGCTGCACTGTAGTGTCAGTAATTTAGAAATTAATTCAATCACCTGGAGCCATCACCTTTCTTCCCTCTAATGCTCTTCATTTTCTAAGGCACAATATTTATTCTGTGTTACAACACTGTATTCTCATTGCTGTTGTTGTTCTTCTTCCTCAGACTCTCCATCTTTAATTACCCCTTTTCCTCCTCATTGTTCCTTTTATTGTAACAAATCTTGACTCACATCATCTCCACTCTGCTGGTCATTTTCATGATTGTCCCCCACTTCATACTGTTCTACTCCATTTCTCCAGAAACTTGTGTTGAGGAAGTGTAGCAAATGCCTCATGTTCACTGACAACCCTCTACTCCTAGGCCACACAAACTGAACATGTGATAGATGCAGCTATATTAAGAACATTAAATCTATGACAATGAGCGGGTTGTCAGCATGCACACCTCACTTTCTACTCCACCCAAACCCTCATCACACATACCTACATATGTGGAGTTCTTCACCAGAACCATACCTAAACACCAGAGATCTCCCAAACACAAACAGAAGCACGCTACACATAATAACTCCTCTGCCGAACACAATACACATAATAGCTAATGCACCAGTGTCTCACCTGTCAAGCTCTTAAGAAAAAACACAAAGCCAAACATATTAATCATAGGTGATTCCTTTGTGAAACATACATATGTCCCTCTCACCAAGCTAGATAAGGAAAAGGTCACAGTCAACTGTCTGTCAGGTGCCAGGATCCACCATATCACACATGCACTCAAGTCTTTCAACAACAGGTACTATCATGGCTCCTTCATAGTCCATATTGGTGTGAACATCTTGAGACATACCTCTCTGGACTATATGAAGAGAGACAAGACTGAGCTCTCAGACTATGTGTCTCAAATAGGTATATCCCCAGCTTTAAGCAGCATTTTAACTTCACCTAGAATGATGCCTCAATACAAACAGAAAATGACTGACTTTAGTAATTGGCTTAGTTTCTGGTGTCATTCTAAGAGGATCTAGTATCTGTCAGTCTGGGATGACATGATTGACAGTTCTTGCTGCTTTGCCAGAGATGGTCTTCATCTGTCACCCCTGGGATTTCAGCTACTGGCTACAGGTCTTGTCAGCCCCATAGTGCATTTTTTAGGCAGTGTCTCAAGGAGAAAATTACCAATGTAAAAATTCCATCTAAAAACAGCCTCAAGGTTATGCTGTTAAATGCTAGGAGTCTTAACATGAAACTACACTAACTTGAAGCAGTCCTCATCTTGGAAGACGCAGACATTTGTGTAGTCACGGAGACCTGGTTCAAGGCTGTGGAGAGCACCCCAGCTATACAGAGTTATACCTCCTTCCACACGTTCAGAACACAAACTAAGGCATGAAAACTAAAGGAGGTGGTGTATCAATATTCATTAAAGGTAAATACACCTCCAAACAGGTTAAACAGTATGATTCCGTGGACATACTTCAGGTGCAATTAACTGTCGGTAGGACACCTATTCAAGTCATGGCCAGCTACAGAATGCCCTCTATGAATCAGGACATCCACTCTGCCTTTAACCACCCATCCATTGACTGGGTAAATTACTCATGCTCAAACAAACTTTTCTAAAGGTTCCCCAACTTCATTAACTCCAATGCCCTGAACCATCTGATTGACACCCCCATAAGGGGTGCCAGCATCCTGGATCTGGTGCTTACTATTATGGGGGACAACTGCAGCACCCCCACTGTGAGGTCTTTCCTGGTGAGATCTGACCACAATCAATGTAATTCGAAGTAACTATCACACCTGACCCCCCCCACACACACACACAGACGCACAGCAGCAACTAAACTAAATAAATTCTCCAAAACAGATTATAATCTCTTACGGATGGTATAAATAGCTTCACTGCACCTCTCTCCCTCAGATGGAACTAACAACTATGCTGAGTTCTACACCAATGCCATATAGAAACACCTATATAACTGCATCAACTCAGCCATACTTAAAAGGACCAAAACAAGCTCCTCAAGTAAGAGCAAACCTGCCTGGTGGACAACTGCCATTAACAGGCTTTACAATAAGAGGAAGAAATTACTGTCTACGAGTAAGAGGGAGCAAGCCCTAAACTGGAAACACTCTCTCCTCAGCTTAAACAAGCAAATAAGACTTCTTGTGAATTCCTTCAAAGCAAAATATGAATCCAAATTAGCTTCTTCAACTAAGGGCAACCATAAGGCATTCTTTAATTGCATCCGTAACTTAAAAGAAAAGGCCCAGATTTGTGCCGATGTGGTAGTTAATGATACCACATATACTGAGCTTGTGGACATAGCTAACCTGTTGGCCGACAGGTTCTGTGAAAACTTCACTCCCCTGTTACAGCCACACATACCCCATGACATCCTTACCACTTGTCCCTACCTTGTATTTCTAAAGAGCAGGTCATAAATGCCCTAGCTAAGGCCAAAAACACAGCATTTATGGGACATGATAACATCCCAGGCTACTTCCTACAGGGCCTCCAACAAGAATTAGTAACACCATTGTGTACTCTTTTCAATCATAGTCTAAGCACCAGCTTCATCCCAGCTGAATGGAAAACAGCCACCGCTATTCCTTTGCAGAAAGATGATGCTTCCACTGATCCCGGAAACTATAGACCTATTAGCCTGACTAGCCTTATCTGCAAGACTATGGAGTGAATCATCATAGACCTTACCAATAAAGATATAGGTAATCTCTAAACACTTGACCTTGCTCATTTTGGATTTGTCAAAGATAGATCATGCCTGTTAAAACTGGTGGACTTCTATGAGACAGTCACTGAGGCCCTGGATGAGGGGAAATCTGTGCATACAGCCTACCTAGACTTAGCCAAGGCTTTTGACACTATCCCCCACTAAGCCGTCATTGACAAACTCATCCAGCTAGATATCAACTCTTATATTGTTAGATGAGCAGTAACTGGCTGACTGATAGAACACATATAGTCAAAATAAGGGGATCCACCTCCAACAGCAGACCTGTAACCAGTGGTGTTCCACAGGGATCAGTCCTGGGACCTCTACTGTTTGGAATCTATGTTTCTGAAGTACAAGCAAAAACTAAAGATCTGTGGCTGACAAAGTTTGCTTGAAGACTTTAAACCAGGAGTGGCTATAGAATCTCCAAATTTTGTCGACATCCTACAAGAGGGTCTTACAGAAACAAAATGATTGGTGCCAAAGTCATGGCCTTAAACCCAATGCAAAACATGCATTATTATCCCTTATGGTAAAAGCGATTTTCCTGCTAACTACCACATCAATAGTAACAAAACACCCTAAGTGTGCACTCAGTGGAGAGAGACCTGGGCATACAGGTTGACAGCAACCTTATCTTTGATCACTATATCTGCACAGTGGTAAGAAGGGCATTGGGCATTCTATATTGCTTGTTTCAAAACTAAGGATTTTGCCTTCAGAAATAAAAGAAGTTATAACCTCCTTTTACTCTTCCCTCATCAGGCCAATAATCAAGTACAATGCCCTTTTTGGTATTTACCTTTCCAAGTACCTGCAGCAATTGGAAAGACCACAAAGGTTCCTCACAAAGAAAATTCAAGATATTCAGCATCTGTCCTATGTGGATCATCTGTAATCACTGTTACTTTAGTCTGTTTCATACAGACTACTCAGAGGTGATCTCTGCCTTGCATATAAGGCAATATCTGACATTGCTTTATTGGAAACACTGCATATCTGAAGTCAAATGGTACACAGGTTACTCGTTTTAAAGACCTTAACCTGGTATGTGACATTAATAGAACCTGGTGGAGGGACAGATTTGTCTCCCAGATGTTACCACACCTTTGTAACAGAATCCCACTTCATATCAAAATGACCTCCTCATTGGCCCTCTTCAAATGCAATCTGGATGATTGGATAAGTAGCCATAAATTGACTCCTTGGGTTCTACCTGTGTCCCTCTTCAACAGGGGCAACAGATACTGATTATGGAAACAAGGGTAGAACTTGGCTAGGCTTGTAAGGGCCCGAGGGCCATTAGCCTAGTAAAGTCCTATGATCCTATATAAATATATATATATATATATATATATATATATATATATATATATATATATATATATCTAGCTATATATATATATATATATATATATATATATATATATATATATACACACACACACACATACACATATTTATCTATCTACATATATATATATATATATATATATATATATATATAAATATATATATATATATATATATATACATATATGTGTATATATATATATATATATATATATATATATATATATATATATATATATAATATATATATATATATATATATACATAGATATATAGCCCCAACACTACCCGAATGATACATAGCCCACAAAATCAGTGTGCCTCTCAACCTCAGCCGTAAGGCAAAACAACATACCCAACACACTAGTCATTGGCGACTCTATAGTCAGGCACATTGATGTCCCTCAACCAGGCTAAACAAGGAGAATGTTACTGTCAGCTGCCTGTCGGATGCCAGGATCCACCATATAACGCACGCACTCAGGTCACTCCACAACAAGTACAAATATGACTCTGTCATTGTCCATGTTGGAGTGAATGGCTTGAGACGTACCTCCCTGGCTACATAAAAACAGACATGGAGGAGCTCTCTGACCATGTGGTCCAAGCAGATATGACACTAGCCCTGAGTAGCATCCTGCTATCACCCAGAATGATACCACAGTAGAAGGACAAAGTGATTGACTTCAACAATTGGCTAAGCTTCTGGTGTCATTCTAAGGGACTCCAGTATCTGTCTGCCTGGGATGACATGCTCGGCAGGCCATGATGCTTTGCCAGAGATGGCCTGCACCTGTTTCCTCTGGGATTCCGGATACTGGCTAAGGCTCTTGGCTCCTCTATAGTGCCTTTTTTAGTCAAGGCTCAAACATCAAATGCACCACCATAGTAGATACAAACAAGTGAAATCTAAGGGTAATGCTACTCAATGCTAGAAGTCTAAACCTCAGAATGAATTCACTCGAGGCACTCCTTAAGATGGAGAACATCAACATCTGTGCAGTGACAGAGACCTGGTTTAAGGCTCAATAGAGCACACCTGCATTACTAGGCTACAATTCTTACCACACCTTTCGGCCACCTAACCGGGATTGAAACAGTAAAGGAGTTGTGTCCATATTCATAAAGGATATCCACACCTTCAGGCTAGTTGCCCAACATAATGCATCCTAAATTATCCAAGTACAATTAACACTGGGCAAGACTGTAATTCAAGTAGTAGCTTGTTACAGATCCCCCACCATGCCCCAGGATGCCCACTCCATGTTTCTTAATATACTGGATAATATTAAGGTACAGCCCAATACCCTAATATTCGGGGATTTCAACTACCCCACCATCAACTGGGAAAACTACTTATGTACTAACTTATCTGCCCAATGTTTTCTGGAATTCATCAATTCCAACACCCTGAATCAGCTTGTCCATACCCCTACAAGGGGCAGCAACATCCTGGACCTGGTCATTACCAATATGGGTAACAGATACTTCATGCCACAGGTCAACTCCTCACTGGTCATGTCTGACCACAAGCTAATCACCCTAGACATCCATATCCCACCCCCATCCCCCATTAAGGAAACCACCGTAAAAAATTTCTTCAAAGCCAACTTCATGCTTCTTAAGTCAGAAGTGGCGAACTTCACGTCAGCCATACAGATGGAAAATAGAGACATGACTGCTGAACCATATAAAAAAGCACTGTATAAGCACATATACAAGTGCATGGACCATGTCATCCCCAGCAGAACCAAGACTCTATCCTCCAAAAAAAGGAAGCCAATCTGGTGGTCCCCTGCCATAAACAAACTCTACAAAAGAAGGAAGAAACTGTTGCAAAAAAGAGTAAACTCCCATGATTGCAGGAACTCCCTAGTCAGCCTCAGCAAGAAGCTGAGATCCCTCATAAAATCCTCCAAAGCTAGTTGCAACAATAAAATTGCCATGGATTCTAAAGACAACCACAAGGCTTTCTACAGCTATGTCAAGAATCTCAATGGCAACACTCAGATCTGCTCGGAACTACAGCAAAATGGCACTACATTTACAGAACCAACTGATATTGCCAACATCCTGGCAGACAGGTTCAGTGCAAACTTTACCCCCCCTCACCCCCCAAAGGGCCCATCTCCATACCAGAAGATTGCAAAGCCACTGTAATCACGGATGCACAGGTAAAAAAAACACACTCTTCAAAGCCAATAACACAGCATCCATGGGACCGGACAACATCTCAGGCTGCATTCTGCACGAACTACAGAATGAATTGGCACCCCACTTAAGTACCATGTTCAGCCATAGCCTCACTTCAGGCTTTGTGGCTATGGAATGGCACACAGTGATGGTTATCCCACTCCACAAAGGGGGTGCCACCACTGACCCCGGGAACTACTCCCCATTAGCCTGACGAGCCTGGTCTGCAAGGCCATGGAATGTATCATCCTGAAGCTTATAAACAAAGACATAGGTAACCTCCAAACTCTGGACCCCACTTAGTTTGGGTTTGTAAAAGGTAGATCATGCCTTCTAAACCTGACTGACTTCTTCAAAGCAGTCACCAGAGCCGTAGACAAGGGTAAGGTGGTGCACACAGCCTATCTTGACCTTGCCAACGCTTTCAAAACCATCCCCCACTCTGGTATTATAGATAAACTCACTGGACTAGACATGAATCCATATGTCATAAGATGGGTGGCCAACTGGCTCACTGACAGAACCCATACAGTGAAAGTAGCCGACTCCAAATCCAACTTCACACCAGTGACAAGCGGAGTACCGCAAGGTTCAGTCCTGGGTCCTATCCTGTTTGGTATCTACTTCTCTGAAGTGTAGGCTAAGACAAATTCCCAGATGACTGCAAACTAGGAGCCATAATAGAGTCATCTAAGGATGTGGACATTCTACAAAGAGGCCTCACTGAGACTGATGCTTGGTGTCAAAGTCATGGCCTAAAGCTCAATGCCAAGAAATGCATTGTCATCCCTTTTGGGAAAAACACTGTGCCCATGAACTACCACATAGGCAGTAGCCTACTAAACACCAAAATTGTGATAAGAGACCTTGGGACACAGGTGGACAGTAGTCTCTCCTTTGATAATCACATTGCCACAGTAGTCAGGAAATCCTTCTATGTGGTCACCTCATCACAAAAGGGTTCTCCTTCAGAAAAAGAGAGGTAATTGTTCCTCTCTACTCATCCCTCATCAGACCCATTATAGAGTACAATGCCCCATTTGGCATGCATCTTGCAAGACATTTGCAACAACTAGAAAGGCCACAGAAATACTTCACTAGGCTTCAAACAGATGCCATACGCAGACCATCTCAAAAAACTCTAGCTCTACTCCGTCACATATCACCTACTCAGAGGCGACCTCTGCCTAACATACAAATCCATGTCTGACCGAGATCTGATGGACATGCTACACTTAAAGAAATCCCAATCTCTCTGAGCCACATGCTCCAGGAACCTAAACCTTGTCACCACAATAAACAGAACATGTGGAGGATAGATTCCTGCCCCAGAGACTTCACATGCTCTGGAACAGGCTATCCATTCATGTCAAGTAGCGCTCCTAATTAGTCCTCTTTAGGAGAAATCTTGACAATTGGATTGGAAACAGGAAATTAACCCCGTGGATTGCTGCTGTGGTGCTGCTCAACAGGGGCACAGAAAAATAATTTTCTTGGGTGGCAAAAGCCAGGGAACCTCATTTGGCTAAACATATATAGGCCCTAGGGCCGATAGCCTAGTACATACCTATGAACCTATGAACCTATAGATATACACAGACATATTGACAGATATATATATATATATATATATATATATATATATATATATATATATATATATATATGTATATATACATATATGTGTGTGTGTCTGTGCGTAGTTGTCATCAAAAGTTCATTTGTGTGAATATAATATGACTCAGTTAAAGATTTATATAGTATTGGTAATAGCACTGTGTCATAGAATGAATAACTGAAAAGGTAGTGGTTGTGAAGATGTGCAAGGCTGTGTTATAATGGTTATTTATATGTGGGAGAGTTTGTCATTTAGGGTTAAAGAAATGAGGGAAGGGAAAATTTGTGTGTTATGGTTTGGAATGTTGAAGACCTGCAACAGTCAGGCATGAGTGCTGAAGAAGGCAGGAGTGTGCCATTGAATTGAGAGAGATGGTGACAGTTGACATGGCACCCTAATGTAGAAAATGGGAGAAAAAAAGGGATTGATGATGATGATGATGACATGGAACAGTATGTGTGAAGTGTCTATGAGCATGTGTGTGTCTTGTTAAGTGGTAGCATCTGGAAAAAAGAGCTTTTAATAATGTAATGTGTAGAGTTGGGGTTAGGGGCAGGGTTAGTGTTAGTGTTAGGGTTATCACATGAGTAATGTGGTGCAGGGAAGGTCCTTCAGATAAAATGTAAAACTGAAGTCCCATCAACCTGAGCTGGTGGTAGCTCAGGACGATGTAAATGATCTCATGGCATGCATTGATAAGAGTAGGGGGCTTTATTGAAAAATATCATTCAGTACATTGACAAACAATGCACAGTAATAAAGGCATATACATAAATGAAAAAGAATAAATACAAGAAATAAAATATAATACAGATTAATGTTATAAAATATATTTTTTTAAATTACATTGCACTCCCTATCCCTTTTTCCATAACTCAAAATGTATTTTTTTCAAAACAAGTGCTACAGTCCAACTATTTGTTGTATAACATTTCATCACACCTGCTCTTCCACAGCATCCATACAGAACAAAGTACGATTTTATATATTTTATCTTCCATACATTTGTTTCTCACACCAGATTCTCTATACAATAAATAAATTAACTTAATGTTTTAAAAACAGGCATACTTGTATTCTAAGGATATTTTTTTCCAAAATAAGTTTACCCATTCATAGTTTAATAAGGCATGCTTGAAGTGTCTTTCAGGAAGCTGCTTATACTCAATTTGTCACATAAGCAGTATTTTTTCTGACATTATCCTCTTCATGAAATCATGCAGCTCAACAAAAGATTTACCCCAGGATTCATGAAACTCAGTGCAGGAATAGTGCTATTCCTGCATGAAGCGGATCGTGCCCATGTAGAACAGCAGTGCGCCTTACATAGTAATGAAGGCGCGCTGCTGTATTCTACACATGGACATGCAGGGGGCTTGTATGAGCATTGCTTGCATAGTACACATACCCCCTGCACTCTAGAATTGCTGTATGGCAATTCCAAAGCAACTAACACTGTCTGCGGACACTGTTATCATAACATAACAGTGTCCACAGACAAAACACAGTAAAAACCACCAAAAGCACGGCCCCCCACAATGGTCCAGCACAAATAATGTCCGGAATGGTATGCCAGTGTACATGCTGGCATATCAAATAAGAAAGCAAGTACCTGAGAGGAACATGTAAACCAGTTCCCCCACTTATGATGTAGTTGTCCAGATGTTCTGCCCTAGGATACAGAAAGCAATGTGCATACCCCTACAGTATAAAAAAATAAAACACGTTTATTTTTTTTCCATCCTCAATAAAATTTAAGTGTAGCTGAGTGGGTGTGTACATCACTCACCTGTGTTTGGCATAGCTTAAACACCCGAAGGCGCTGAATAGAAACATGCAGCCAAAACAGTTAAAGTGAAATAGTGTAGTGGTTAGAGCATTTGCTTAGCATGCAGTTATGCATGGTTCAAGCCCCAATGCAGTTTATTGATTTTTTTATATGTGAAAACAGCACTAAAAGTATCTTTGCTATGAATAGGTAGTGAATAATATATATTTGTTAACCAGGGTAGTGTAGCAGGTCCAAATGTGATGTGTCAGTGTAGTTCAGATATGAAACCCCCATATAAACACAAGTGGCCCATACAGTATAGCCACAAAAGAATATAAAGTAATGAAAACACATAGCGGGATATTATGGAAGGGAAACATGCATATCATAAGATGTCATTTATTTATTTTTATTTTACATTTGTTGACTGGACTGATCCAACTGGATATATGTCTATTTTCAGTGCAGGCCCGGGGAGAAAAGCTCCACAAATCAGAGTAGTATTTACAAAACACAGGTACATTATAAAGTTTTGGCAATCGTTACATTTCATTGCATTTTAGCTTATGAGTAAGAAAAAAAATCCTAGTACATAAGTATGGATATACATACAAAAATATGTACAAAGAACACTATTAAACTGTAAAGTAACACACACGTTATTGTTAAAAAATTAACTAGCTTAAGTAGGTATGAAGATTAGTGACTGTAGACAAGTGAGGTAGTTAGTCCGGGTTAACACAGGGGCATAACCAATGTGATTTAAGCTATGGTTCAAGTTAGGTTTTAAATAGGGTAACTGAGGATAGGAAGGTTAGGTGATAGGGGATAATAAGGAATCAAACACACAATCCTGATAGTCCATAAAATAAAGTCGAACAATGCTAAACTGTGCTCAGCTATGCTTAGCAGGAGTAAACTTTGCTTACATTTGTATGCTTAGTAATAATTAAAGTAGCTAAGCAGATTTGCACACTGGTAAGCAGTGCTTAGCATCTATCCCTTTAACCAATGCTTATCTGTGTTAAGCAGGTTTGCATGACACTTAGCTTAGCTCAGCATATTCAGAACAATCCAATCACAGCAAAATGTAGGAAATCAGTCATATTTAAACCGTGCAGGCAGGAATATAGCCCATAACCAGTTGTAGCTCATCACTGCAAGCACTATGGCTGGTGTTGGTGAAGGTGTGCACTTCTGGGTGCAGCGCTGGTCCATTCAGGAGTCTAGGGTCATGATTGGAGTCCTAGTAAAAGACCATGAAGGGACACAGCTGTAGGATGAGTACCAGGGCTCCCAATACAAAGCAGAGGCCTGGGGCCATCTTGCTTGTGACCTCACTAGTGCCACTGGCATCCCTTGGACTGGTGAGCAGGTCCGGCACCATTTTGTTGACATGAAGCATAGGAAGAGGGAGCTCTTGGACCAGTGGGTCAAAGACGCATGGGCAGGGACTGTCCCAGATGTGTAAGTATCATTATCAATAAGTGTTTTCTAAAATCCAGCCTGTGTTTGTGATGGATAGGTATGCATAAATGTTTCTCTATCTCCTGTACAGCTGCAGATGAGAGGCCGTGAACTTGAATGCCCACACCAGCAGGCTGCTAAGGCTGCATTGTGAGGCTGGTGAGTACAAATCTAGCTTGTAGTATGCAGGGCAAATAAATAGAAAGGAGCAGAATGTCACCTGTCACTATTCAAAAATGGGTATGGT
>NC_056729.1:1308926511-1309119011 GCF_019279795.1 Protopterus annectens
TTGTCAATGCCACTGTCTCCAACCCACATAACATAGCTGGTCTCACTACCCTCTTGTAGACCTTTCCTTTCACTCTTACAGGTACTCGTCTGTCACAAATCACTCCTGACACTCTCCTCCACCCACTCCATCCTGCCTGTACTCTCTTCTTCACCTCTCTTCCACACTCACCGTTACTCTGAACTATTGACCCCAAGTATTTAAACTCATCCATCTTTGCCACCTCTACTCCTTGCATCCTCACCAGTCCTCTATCCTCCCTCTCATTCACAAACATATATTCTGTCTTAGTCCTGCTGACTTTCATTCCTCTTCTCTCTAGAGCATATCTCCATCTCTCCAGGGTCTCCTCCACCTGTTGCCTACTCTCACTACAGATCACAATGTCATCTGCAAACATCATAGTCCACGGGGACTCCTGTCTGATCTCGTCTGTCAACCTGTCCATTAAGTGATGATTTTATTTATTAAGAAAAAAAACTATCCAAACCTACATGCCCCTATGTGAAACAGTAATTGCCCCCTAAACCTAATAACCGGTTGTGCCACCCTTAGCAGCAACAACTGCAACCAAGCATTTGCGATAACTGGCAATGCGTCTTTCACATTGCTGTTGAAGAATTTTGGCCCACTCTTCTTTGCAGAATTGTTTTAATTCAGCCATATTGGAGGGTTTCCAAGCATGAGCCGCCTTTTTAAGGTCATGCCACAGCATCTCAATTAGATTCAAGTCCGGACTTTGACTAGGCCACTCCAAAACCTTTATTTTGTTTTTTTAAGCCATTCAGAGGTGGATTTGCTGGTGTTTTGGATCATTGTCCTGCTGCAGAACCCAAGTGCACTTCAGTTTGAGATCACAAACTGATGGCTAGACAATCTCCTTCAGGATTTTTTGGTAGAGAGCAGAATTTATGATTCCATCAAGCACAGCAAGTCATCCAGGTCCAGAACCAGCAAAGCAGTCCCAGACCATCACACTACCACCACCATGTTTTACTGTTGGCATGATGTTCTTTTTCTGAAATGCTGTGTTACTTTTACGCTAGATGTAAGGGGATGCACTCCTCCGAAAAAGTTCAACTTTTGTTTCATCAGTCCACAGAATATTTTATCCAAAAGTCTTGGGGATCATCAAGATGTTTTTTGGCAAAAGTGAGACAAGCCTTTATGTTCTTTTTGGTCAGCAGTGGTTTTTGCCTTGGAACTCTGCCATGCATGCCATTTTTGCCCAGTCTCTTTCTTATGATTGAGTCATGAACACTGATCTTAACTGTTGTTCTGGGTTTTTTTGTGATGTCTTGGATGAGTCGTCACTGCACTTTTGGGGTAAGTTTTGTAGGCCGGCCACTCCTGGGAAGGTTCACCACTGTTCCATGTTTTCTCCATTTGTGGATAATGGCTCTCACCATGGTTTGCTGAAGTCCCAAAGCTTTAGAAATATCTGTATAACCTTTTCTAGACTGATAGATGTCAATTACTTTGCTTCTCATCTGTTCCGGAATTTCTTTAGATCACGGCATGATGTTTTCCTTTTTGGGATCTTTTGGCATACTTCACTTTGTCTGACAGGTTATATTTAAGTCATCTCTTGATCCAACAGGTCTGGCAGTAATCCAGCCTGGGTGTGGCTACTGAAATTGAACTCAGCTTTCCCAAAAATGTGATTAACTACAATTACTTCATGATTTAACAAGGGGGGCAATTACTTTTTTACATAGGCCCATGTAGGTTTGGATAGATTTTTCCTTAATAAATAAAATCATCAGTTAAAAACTGCATTTTGTGTTTACTTGAGTTATCTTTGTCTAATATTTCTCTAATATTTAAAATTTCTTTGATGATCTGAAACATTTAAGTGTGACAAACATGCAAAAAAATAAGAAATCAGGAACGGGGCAAATACTTTTTCATTGCACTGTATATACATATATATATATATATATATATATATATCTATATATATATATGTATATTTATATATATATATATATATATATATATATATATATATATAGACATAACTATAAATAAATATATAACAGCTAGAAACAAATGCAGTCTGAGGGTCATGCTGCTCAATGCTATAAGTCTAAATCTCAAAATGCACTCACTCGAAGCACTCCTTAAAATGGAGAACATCGACATTTGTGCTGTAACAGAGACCTGTGCAACCTAACACTGTCATACTAGTTGACTTCAACTACCCCTCCATTAACTGGGAAAGCTACTCATGTACCATTGCACTTGCCCAACGTTTCCTGGAATTCAGTAATTCCTATGCCTTGGACCAGCTTGACCACTACAGGTTGCAACAACCTTAACCTGGTCATTACTAACATATGCGACTGTTGCTGTACACCAGTAATCAACTCCTCCCTGGTTAGATATAACTACAAACTAATCACCTTGGAAACCCACATCTCTCCCACCCCCCCTGCAAAGGTAACCACCATGAAAAACCTTTCAAAAGGTAACTTTGGGCTCCTACAAACAGAGCTGGCTAATGTCACGGCACACATACAAATGGAGAATACTTCCATGACCATCGAATCATACACCATTGCAATGTATGAACACTAACACAAATGCATGGATTCCACCATACCCAATAGAACCAAGACGTTCCCCTCCAAAAAAAGCAAGCCTATCTGGTGGTCCCCTGCCATAAACAAACTCTACAACAATAGGAGGAAAGTGATGCGGAATAAGGTGAAGTCCCAGGACTAGAAAAACACCCTTACCAGCCTCAACAAAAAGTTGAGATGCCTCATCAAATCCTCCACAGCTAACTATGAAAACAGAATTGCAGCAGATAGTAAAGACAACCACAAGGCCTTCTATACTTATTTTAAGAATCTCCCCAGCAATACCCAGATTTGCTCTGAGCTGCTGCACAATAGTACCTCCTATACCAAGCCAACAGATATTGCCAATATACTGGCTGACAGATTTAGTGCCAACTTTACCCCCCCCCCCCCCAAGGGACCAATCACAATACCATTAGATTGCCAAGCAACCAGTATTACTGCTGCACAGATTAAAACAGCATAGGTTCATAGGTTCATAGGTTCATACTAGGCTATCTGCCCGAGGGCATTTACAAGCCTAGCCCATCGCTTTGCTACTTTTACCACGCCACCCCTTAAGCATGGGGGATTTTGCTTGCTATTTTTCTGCTGTGACACGACACTGAGGTGAGTGACAATTTTACATCGTATTCCCATATATCCCATCCATTGGTCAAGATTTCTCTTGCAGGTGCTCTGCACCACATATACTGCTCTGCATAACCATATTTTGCTTTGTGTTTGCCAGCATAGGAGTATCTCCTCATGAATCCAGCCCTCCAGCACGCCCTCTCCGCCCCGTCGGCTCGCCCCCCTACTCTCCCTTTTGAAGTGATCTAGATTCATCAAATCTGCATATTCATCTGGTATGTTAGGCAAATGGCCTTGTATGTTAGGTAAAGGGGGCCTCTGAATGTGCTGTTTGCGTTTATAGAGCAGGAGTTCTTTTTTTTCAGCAGCATAGCTTTTGGTTTTGACTTTGTTTATCCTTTGTGAGGAACTTTGTGGTTCTCTCCTGCTGCCAGTGTCGGCAGATGTACTCAATCATTGGTTGGCATTGTACATTGTCATCAAGGATTGGAGTGATGAGTGATGAGTAACCAAGACCCTCCTAGATGAGAATCCCTTCATGAGAATCCTTAGCATGTAGAAGGCCTTTTCTAACTACTTACTAACAACATGGGTGCTACAGGGTACAGAAAACAACAAATCAACTACCCCAGTGATAACTTTGGCTGTGCTCTTCTGTGCTGATTGCAGTGGTATACCTATTTTTAGCTAGGTAATTTTTTTTTCGGCTTGGTATGACTATGCATTTTGGCATTTAACTTTTTGGCTATGGCCTCTGGTAGGATGCTTCTTCTAGATGTGAGATCCCTTCTGAAGGATACATGTGTTTTTGCAATACTTGTTTCTTTGCAGTCTCCTCATCTTGAGTTCACTGCAAACTGCACTGTGTTTGCAAGATTCCTAACTGTGTGACTACAGGACTACACCCAGGAGTGAGTCCCTGAGAGTCCCCTGTTCTTCCTGTACTGGCTCATCCCCTGTGATGGCCACTTGTCTGGCAATGGTGGCCCCTGTCTCTCTTGTGGTGTGTGTCATGTACCCATTATGTTGCCACTAACTAATAAGCTGCTGAGTCAGTCAAGGCTACCCGAGGATTAGTGAATATTGTATCAAGGTATTGTATCAATCCAGGCTTGCTGTATGGACTGATCCTCCTTTGACTCTTTTCAAACTGTTTCCAAGGTTAAAAGCAAGTTTAAAAGCATCCAAAGCCAAAGGCATGATCTGCCTTTGACAAAACCAAGGTCCACTGTTGGATGCTTTTATTTATGATTTCTTATGAGGTGAGCACATGAGGTCCATTATGATCCTCTCCATGGCTTTTGCTCCGGGTTAGGGTCAGTGGAAGGGGCCGGGTGGGTGAAGTGGGACTGGGTATGCAGGACCACTCAAGAGACTATCCCCTGGGTACATATCCATGGGTACCTTTGTCCAGGAGCTGAGTTAAGACTGGCATTTAGTTCGCTGTGCTTGTTGGCCGGGAGCACTGTCGGGACAATTGTGAGTGGTGTTTTTTGCTTGGTTTTTGGAGTTTTAACTTGGGTGTTTTTTTGGGTTGGGGAGAGCAATGGGGGCTGCAAGGGTGGGAGTCTTGGGGGGGGGGCTGGGTGGTATCTGAACCTGTCCTGTCAGATCAGGGCAATGCATATTTTTGCACTGTCCTCTCATCATCTCTTTTTTTCCGAGCATATTCTGATATTAATCATTTTGTTTCTAACATTTATTTTTGAGTCCTTATGCTTTTTCTGATTTTTTTTGAGCTTTAGCCTATTTTATTTGCTTGATTTTTTTTATTTATTTTTAGAGAGTCTTATTTTTTTACTTATTGTCTTTTGTTTTAGCTTCTTTTTTTTTTCTTGTAGATCTGTTCCTAGGTTTTATTCCTTTTTTTTAGCTGGGTTGTGCTGTTTCCTTTGTTTTGCTTGGTCTTTAGTACTGGTTTTCACTGGGATTGCCTGGGATTGAGTCCTTATCCTGCTGGTAGAAGGCATTTGTGAGTGATTCAGCTTGAGTGATGTCATTCGCTTGAGTACTGTTTTCCTTACTGGAGACCACAGTAGGCACTATCCAAGACCAAGAATACAGCATCTATGGGACCTGGCAATATCCCTGGCTGTGTTCTACATGAACTACAGAGTGAACTGGCACCTCACCTCTCTCCCTGTTCAATCACAGCCTCATGTTCCTATCAAATGGTGCACTGCTACAGGCATTCCTCCCCACAAAGGAGGAGTGACTACAGACCCTGGGAACTATCTCCCCACTAGCCTGGTGAGTGTGTTATGCAAAGCTATGGAACACAGCATCATGGACCTAATAAACAAGGATATAGGAAATCTCCAGACTCTGGATCCCACACAGTTTGGTTTTGTGAATGGTACGTCATGCCTGCTCAACCTGGTCAGCTTCTTTGAGTCAGACAATAGAGCTGTGGATGAAAGCAAGATGTTTCATACAGCCTACCTGGATCTGGCTAAGCCTTTGATACCATTCCCCACTAAGGAATCATGGAAAAACACACTAAGCTAGGCATCAACCCCTATATCACTAGGTGGCTTACTAACTGGCTCACAGATAGAACCCACAGTGTGAAAGTAGCTGACTCCAAGTCACACTGCCAACCAGTCATGAGTGAATTCCCACAGGGTTTGGTCCTGTGTCCTCTTCTGTTTGGTATCTACTTCTCTGAAGTCCAGGGCACCACGAAGGGACTCTGGCTGACAAAGTCTGCAGACAAATGCAAGTCAAGAGCTATTATTAACTCCACAAGTGATGTTGACATCTTACAGAAAGGCCTCCCTGATTCCAACGACTGGTGTCAGAACCATGGCCTTAAGCTCAATAACAAAAAATGTGTATCATCCCCTTTAGGAGAAACCCAGTTCTCATGACTTACCACATTGATGGTAGTCCCCTGAACCAGAAGGCATTATAAGAGATCTGGGAACACAGATCTGGGAACACAGGTTGACATCAACCGCTCCTTTGATTACCACATTGCCACTGTGGTCAGAAAGTCCTTCTATGTAGCACATCTCATTGCTAAGGCTTTTACATCCAGGAGGAAAGAGGTCTTTGTCTCCCTCTACTCTTCCCTCATTAGGCCAATCACTGACTATACTGCCACATTTGGCATGTACCTCACTAGACACCTGCAATAACTGGAGAGGCTGCAAATTTACCTGACAAACAGGATCCTAGGCCTTAAACACTTGTCCTATATGGACAGACTCAAAAGTGGAAACCTCAAAAGCACGAAAACCCAGAAGTACAAAATTCAAAATCTTGCATATCCAAGATGTTGAACTAGCGCTTCTGCTATACACAAACACACACCTTCCTCCCCACACACAAACACACACTCTGTCCTACATAAAAGAAGCCCCCCCCATGAGGGGGACTGTGCCCCCCACACCCCCACTTCTTAAATATTCTAACTTCAAGGTCGAACTACATACAGAAACACATAAAACACCACCACACAAGCTACATTCTCCTCACACACACACATCACAGTACCAAAACACAATAACATATACTACAGCCCCTACCCAAAACTCTTAAAACATAAACACTTACCTGAATCCATAACCACAGCAAAACACCAGAAGTGCTAAATCAACATCTCTGATATGCAAGATTTTGGGCTAGAAATTCTGAAATTCAATATTTCAGCAGTTCGAGCTTCTAAAGTGATCATATAGAGATATATATAGATATGTGCTCAGAACATGTAGTAGAGTTGTACCTCAGAATCATACCTCTCAACCTCTTAGTGCAAGAAATCTGTCCAAAGGCTGTCAAACTGGGGGGACAATGGGCCCAAACTAGGGACCTATTTTAAATATTGCCCTTGTTAATGTAGAAAGTTGCCAGAGTAACACAGATTTTTCAGGATACATATTCTGAGGGATGTGAGGTCTGAAAATGAAATGTATTTCATCACTTACGGATAAAAATCCTCATATCATCACAGTGATTTACAAGAGAAATGACACTAATCTGTAACACAGACTAGAAATATGAGCAAGAAACCTGGACATACTGAAACAATCCAGCCAGTTGAGAGGTATGCTCAGAACCCCTTACTGCAATGAATCTGGAACAAGGCTGACAAAGTTGTGGGTGGAAGCCATGAAAATGGGGACATATCTGAAATACTGGCATAGATAAGCAGACACAGTTGCTGTAGTAACACCTTCCTGTCTGCTCTAACATATATTCAGTGAAGTAGCACAATTAATTTAAATAACAAATCCGCTATGGGGAATTACACATGTATTTACAACTATATCAGGCACTACAAGAATGTAACAGCCCTGAAAAACAGACACCAGTGTGAAAGTGCATACCCACAACTAATTTCACCACAGTCACAGTCACATACCGGTAAGTGAAGTGAACAGTAGAGTATATGGACTGTGTGAACAAATGCATCATTGTTTGCCACTTACACACTACCCCTACATATACTGACCCAATTCACAGTGTAGTCTGACTCCTGACCATGGTACAGCATATGTCTCAGTCTGCCCCTACAAACTCATGCAGCCAATAGACCAGCAGAAACTGGAGCGGCATGCACAGTAAGATAAAAAGGAAGCCATAACACTTACATCTACCCCCTCCATACCCAGACCAAATAACATGTACACATGACACATCTACACAATCCTGACAGTCTGTTAACAATGGCCAGACATACACAGACCTCTCAAATATACAGTTCACCTCAGAATATACAGGCTCAGGACTCATATATATGGTCTCTTCCCTGTAACATGTCTGTGGGTCTTCTACATCACTGGGATGGTAGCAGGAATGAAGGCAAGAAATAATGATACTAAATACTTCTGAGCCTCATAGTGCATGACATCTGGACAAAGCTACAATGCTTGACATCATTTGGGGACAGAGGCACAAACACAGGTGTAGACTGGATATATTGCTGTCATAAATTGAGATAGTTTCTGATGTAACTGGTTTGTTGTAGCATATCCTTTATGAGGAATAGGAAGTCAGTAATACCAATGGATGTTAATATCTACTATCTGCATTCCCCAGAGTCCCTGGATGATTTTCCAAGGACAACAACTGTCTGGGGAACAGACAAAACATAAGAGGCAAACATGAGACCAGTCTGTGGACAGCATGCCAGTGGAGAGGTATGTCAGAGACATATCACTGTCAGACGTGAAGTCACTCATTTAATGCATGTCCACACAAATCCTGTCAATATATCAACCCACCATGTCTAGAGCAGCACTGATGACATAGAATCTGTTCACAATTCTGGAGATATGTCCCCCATGTTGTTGGGCTGTCTCCAAATGTCCTGTCCTGTGAAGTATTCCCACGTACTGTCTGTGAATCTGCAGCCCACCACCTCTGTAATGTCCCTCACACAGGTAAGAAAAAGGGGCAAGGCCCACATGAAGGATGTCCCACATGTTGGAACTAGCAACAGCGTCCAGGCCCACAGCACAATACTATGTGGGCACCTACATAGATGTATGGCCTTAGCAATACCTGACAGGACAATATCAACCCCTCAAGGTAGTGTGGAAGCCTGTAGTGGATAGCAGGCATACATAACTACCATCATAGGTTGAATTAATCACTGAATGGGACATGAAGGAACAGGTGCCATATTGGAAGCCATCTCACCTTAGTCTGCACAAGCAAATAAGGTCACTGGTGATGTAGCCTACAGCTGTCTTTGACTGCAAACTGGAGACATCCACCAAGGCCAATCACTAGGTTTTCTAGAGATGTGTCTGCAATTCCATAGCCAGCACACATACATCTGCTCTGTAGTGGTGGTCAATAACACCAGATAGACATATGCCACATATATAGGCAACCGGCTGCAGACTGGTGATGTGTAGACATCACTCCCCTGTCCCCCCATAGGCACACATGTACATGTACGGCACCTGCCTCCCTCCCCTCATGATCACACATCAGGTCTGTAATGCCCTCTCTAAGGCAACACATGGAGGTCTCCATAGGCCTGATACCCTTTCTGGCTGCATCCTACATGAATACAGGCATGGCTTTTCAGACCCATTCTGTAATGTAGTCTACCACAGCCTGAGTACCGGTGTCATCCCATCTGCACAGAGGACAGACAGAAAGTAGATAGCAAACAGGTTATGCATTAGGATGAATGATCTGAAGGATAGAAGTCTGAAACTGAAATGTAAGCCTTTAATACATGACAGCAGTCCTCGATGACATGGCCAAAAAACATAGTAATCTACAGTTAATATAATAATATCATATTAATATCCAATAGGAAATACATAAAACATGCAGCTCAAACACCAAGAACAAGATAGTGTAGTACTCAGAGTCCCAGCTTTGCATGCTGGAGTGCATGGTTCGAGTACTACAATAGGCAGTCTACTTTTACATGGAAAAGCAGTGTTAAAAGTACTAATTTAATAATACAATATGTATCAAATAATTTTTGCCAACCAGTGTACTGTAGCTGGTGTAACATGCAAGTGTGAGTGCATATAACGTGATACTACTCATGTATAAAAAATAAAAATAAAAAAATAACGTGATACTACCCATGCATATCCAAGTGTCCCATACAGTGCATTCACACCCCTTGCTACTGTAATGACAGCACATAGAAGCATGTTATGTACAGGAAATTAAAGACACATTTAATGATGTCATTACTCTGCTATTTTATAAGACTGGAATGTGAGCAATGGTTACCAGGGTTGCACTATGCTTTGCAGGTTTAAGCATTGCTTATGCACTGGTAAGTGTCTTTAAGCGAAGCCTACACGGTGTAAATGCGTATATGTTTAACCATGAATTAGCATCGCTTACCGTCACACAAACCCATGCACACCCGCTTAAAGCCACTCAAAACTGCCTTAATCACTCTGTTGTATCCAACAGCCCTTGTTCTGCCTAGCAACAAAATAAACAGCCTTTGCAGGTCTTGATCCCAGGCTCCTGTACACTATAGCAACAGCAATTTCCCACTAAGCCATCTGAGCTGTAGGCCTTTTTGCTGTTTTTTTTCAAACATATCATACATTACAGCCAGTTTACAATAGGGAAGAGACTCTGTGCAATCAGGAATGATTTGTATCTACAAATATATGCATGAAAAGAAACATATACATATATAGAGAGATAGGTAGATATGTATGGAGATACATATATATGTATAACAATATATAGATATATTACCAATAAATACTGAGGTATGTGTGTGTATATATATATATATATATATATATATATATATATATATATATATATATATATATCTATATATATATATATATAGATAGATATATGTATGTATCTATAAAATATGCATACATGTCTCAAAATACCCATTCAAACATATGCTGCTGATAGACCACCCATAACTGGGGCAACATGCACAGTTGGATACAAAAGGACCCATGGCACTCACATCCTGCCCCTCTCACAGTCCAAATAATAAGTAAACAGTACGCTGCTACAAAATCATGATAGGCCATGCACAATGGCCAGACACAGAATGATTTCTTAGCAAAACAACTAAAATGACTGAAGATATTAAACGGAAATGCAACCAGCCAGTAATTCACACAAGTTTATTATACTCTGATGCCTTGGCCAAAGCCTTCAAGGAGTAAAATATTGCAAGAAATACTTGCCTTAAACACAAGAAGCAATTAACACTTAATTACATTTAAATACACAGCCTCCAATCACACTCCTCATGTAACTCCCTAGGGGATAAAGTATCACATTTAAAAATATAAATTGATTCTGTACATAACAATTGTTCTTTTATGACTGTTTGGTCAAACTGAAAAACAGACTTTTTCCAAAACAGTACCTTGTAACTCACTACTATCCCCATGTTGAGATTTATTACAATCTACAGCTATAGAACTGTATTCTGTCTTATCAGTATTATATCTCACATGTTCTAACAGCCTAGTTTTAAAACACTTGTTACTCTCTTCCACATAAAATATGTTACATGACCATCTAAGAGCATTCTCTATACACCAACATCTTGAATGTACAGAGTTCCACATGTTTTTCAGCCTTCCCCTCAGCAGGAATGACAGTGCTAAATAATAATAGGCCATACCTATCAACCTCCTACTGTATGACATCTGGATAAAGCCTGACATAATTGGGGGACAGAGGTCCAAAAACATGGCCATACTTGAAATATTGCTGTTATACACTGAGAAAGTTGCTAGTGTTACAAGGTTTGTTGTAACATATCTTTTCTGAGGGATATAAAGTCAGAAACACAAATGGATATTATCAGTATAGTCAGCTACTGACTTGCCAAGGACAAGCTATGCAGACACAGGACTTTGTCAGATTGAAAGCCATGCAGAAGTAGCATGTTCAGACAAACCCTGTTAATCTAGCAGTATTAAAAACATATGACAGCAATACTCACATTCTGCCCCTAAGTCTTGAACTTTCTCCACCATTTAGTTGGCTTGTCTCGTCAAGTCTTGCTGTAAGAGGTATTAGCTCACACACCTCCAGGATATCTTCCTCGCAGGCAAGAGAAAGGGCCGATGCCCATATGGAGTACTCAATTAAAGGAGTGTGTTGCCATGATATTGGCTATTGGAATAACTGCACAGCTGCCCTGCATGCAATTAGCAAATGGGTAACACCAGTTGATGCACAGGCCATCTCATGGTCATGGGCATTACCTACAAAAGTCAAGCTGTTATCTATTCAAACCAACTCTGTCATAGACAGTGATACTATTGAAAATCCTTTGACTGAATACAGAAGACGTATTTGACCAAATCTACTTAAAAAAAGGTATGTTAAACAAGTATCATGTAACTGAATGCAGTAGGTGGTCTATAATAATGGAAAATAGGAGTTTGAAAGAATATGTCTCAACAAAACTTGTTGTACTGATATACTGCTCAACAGCACCAATGGCCATAGCATGTGGCTCTGTCTGCAATGACAGATCACAGCTCAGGCCCTTGACTCACCCCAGTAAAGGACAGCTGACATTTGCCAAGTACTGGAGTGTCTGTCCAACACCACTGACTGTGCCACTGCTAGGCCAGCTACTGGGATGTTGTAAATATCCATATATTACCTGTGAATATAACTATGATACACATTTTGTCTTGTAAATTTAAGAGACCTATACAGAGCATGTACATAGTAAAGTACTTTTGCAGAAGTGTGTGCTGAAATGCATGTGATATAATGAGCTCATACCATTTAACTGCACAGTGGCATAAGCACATGTGCGCCTGATATCTGTAGTCACTTACCCACAGAGTTGTGCTATGTTACGCAAACCATTGTCAAGTCTGTTAATAATGACACCATAACATAATAGTCTTGATATGAATGTGGGACATCCTCCAGGTTAGCACTGTGATAGCAAAGCCTACTGTGCGATCAACTTACTTATCTTTGTATGTAAATAAGTTGTGCATGTTCTACTTGTGTGTAATATCAGTTTCAGTGCATACAACAGACATAAATGTTTACAGGTACTGGTTGTTGCATTGCCATGACAATGATATGGTTAGTAGAATAGGCATGATTATCAGATTGTAATCTGAGAAATGTGCAACTGTGTTATGACCCTCTGTCCATGTCTACTACAAACAGCTATCGGAACACCTACATACAGTGGATATCAAGAGTGTACACACCCCTGTTGAAATGCCAGGTTTGTGTACTACAGAAAAATGAGACCATGGAAAATCTTTTCAAAATGTTTCCCACCTTGAATGTGACCCATAACCTGTACAATTCTATTGACAAACT
Source organism: Protopterus annectens (assembly GCF_019279795.1). NCBI lineage: Eukaryota > Metazoa > Chordata > Ceratodontiformes > Protopteridae > Protopterus > Protopterus annectens. Next base: position 1,308,939,453 of record NC_056729.1, read on the forward strand.
AACAAATCTATTAGGGGAGAAAATATAAAACATAAACAATATACTACAAACTGGTTGCATACATGTGCAGACACATAAACCACTACTTGGTTGATGCACCTCTTGAAGTAATCCCAGCATTCTCTTTTTGGTTACACACATGCCATCAATTAACAAGACTCTGATTAACCCCAAATAAAGTTAAACTGTCTTACTAGGATTTATTTGACATTTACCCAGTTGCCTGCTACAGCAAAATACATGTTTTGTAGAGAGCTTACAAAGCATCGACGGGAACTCATTGTAGAAAGGTATCAGTCAGGAGAAGAGTAGAAAAAGTGTCCACAACATTGGATATACCATGGAATACAGTGCAGACATTCATCAGACAGTGGAGAAGATATGGGACAACAGTGACACTGCAAACACCTGGATATCCATCCAAAATGGATGACATGACTAGGAAGCTGCCAGGGGACCTACAGCAACACTGAATGAGCTGCAGGAATGCTTGCCAAGTACTGGGTGTGCACCACATGTGGCAACAATGTTATGTATTCCCCATATGTCTGCTCTATGGGGTAGGGTTGCTAGATGGAAGCCTTTTCTTATACAGAAAAAATGTCCAGGGCTGGACAAACATTGCCAAACAGTACATCAAGTCTCCAAAAAGCATGTTGGACACTGTGCCATGGTCTGATGACACCAAGGTTGAACCTTTGGCCTACAATTCCAAGAAGTATGTTTGGCCCAAAACAACACTTTGGATCACCAAAAGAACACCATCCCCCAGGTGAAGCATGGTGGTGGCAGTATCATGCTGTGAGATTGCTTTTCATAAGCAGGAACTGGGCCTTTAGTCAAGGTGGAGAGAAGATTAAATAGTTCCAAATACCAAGCATTTTTGTCCCCAAACATTCAATTATCTGCTAGAAAGCTGAAGATGAAGAGGGGTTTTATCTCGCAACATGACAATGACCCCAAGCATACATCCAAATCGACAAAAGAATGGCTTCAACAGATGAAAATTACAGTTTGGGAATGTGCTAGACAGTGGCCAGACCTACATCCAATAGAAAATGTGTGGGTTGCCTGAATAGGGCTGTGCATAAGAGATGCCCTCACAAATTGACATATTTGTAACACTGTTGCAAGGAAGACTGGGCAACTATTACCAAGTAAAGATGTGCCATGATGATGGACTCTGACCTAAGATGACTAAATGCTGTCATTATCTCAACAGGTGCTTCCTCAAACTAGCTGTTTAAGGCTGTGCAGTCATGCAACCAGATTATTGTACTGATTTCAATTCGCATGTTTTCCCATAACAGATTTTTATGTTTTCAATGGAACTGTACAGGCTATAGGTAACATTAAAGGTGGTAATTGTGTTGAAATGAGTTGTTGTGGTGTCAATTTACAACAGCATAAAGACCAGGCATTGTAACAGGGGTGTGTACATTTATATATCCACTGTAAGTTTATGGTCTCAGCAATACCTGACCTGTAAAACCCGCCTCCACCAAGGTAGAGTAATCCCCTTTGGTGGACAGGAGCAATACACAAACCACATAATAGGTTGCTATTTTGCTGTACAGGGCCACATATGTGCAGACAACAACTTGGAAGCATGTCTACCTCTCTCTGAACAAGCATGTAAGGTCACAGGTGACACCCTTTAAGGCTAACTATGAGTACAAATCAGACATATCCACACTGCCAAGGCCAGTCACAAGGGTGTATCCACATATGTTGTCAGTCTCAGAGGCAACAACACAGTTCACCCTGTACTGGTGTTAAATCACACCTCATACACACATGCCATGGCTATAGGCAACCTACATCAGACAGGTTAGGTGTGAACATCACCCCCCTGTCCCCCATCCATATAGGGAGAAATGCACATTAACCGCACCCTTCCCCTCATCAGTGGTGAGCAGGTACATATTGCCTACTGAAAGGCAACAACAGAAAGTCTCCATGGGGCCTGATAACATCCCTGTCTGCATCCCACATGAACTCAGGCATGTGCTCACAGCTCCATCACACACTGTAGTCAAATACAACCTCAGCAACATCCACACCCCATCCACATGGAAGATGGCCACTGTCATCCCTCTACACATAAATGTATGGTGTATAAAGGTTTATACAATTAACTGTCCATCATTGGGGGAAATATGACACATCAGTGCCAGGAGTGCAATGCAAGCTAATATTGTGCTGATAGATTACAGGGGTATGATGTAGTTGTGAGTGCTGGCAAAAAATATCCACTGTTGATGTGTAATTTCTGTCCATACTGTTGACAACTGTATGAGATGCACCCCCAAAATCCACCCTACAGAGCAGCAGAAACAAGTGAAATAATTGACACCATTGTCAACAATTATGCTGTCATGTTTGGACGTACCCACGAACATTTGCAGGAAACTATGTTGGCCTGCACACAAGAAACAATGAAAAGGTCCGGCATCATGCTACCAACCTCATACATAATGCCCGGCGAAGGGCTGCTGCCATAGCCAGAGAAGTGACAGCCATAGGTGGGGGCCCAGTCATGCAGGCCCCACTGACACCCACCAAACAGCTCCTCTCCAACCTTTGGGCACCCACCCCAAGCATGCAACATCATGCTGAATCCAGCATTGTGGATGTGGGTGCCCCCCACACATTGGACGAGAAGCATGCAGGTAAGGCCCTAGTGCACATTAGTAGAGTACTGTAGCATTCATAGTTGTATCTGTAGAGTAGCTACATGCATATGTCAGATAAGATAGTAGTTGTGGACAGGGTTTGGTAATGCACATAAGTGCACATCTATGGTGATGGGCAGCATATTTCGTAGTATTGGGTGTTGTACTGTTAATGTGCAGAAATGATGCTTTCCCCCCTGTTCCAAGGCCACATGTTGACAGGCCATGGCATGTGTGTATGAGGTGTGATTTAACACCAGTACAGGGTGAACTGTGTTGTTGCCTCTGAGACTGACAACATATGTGGATACACCCTTGTGACTGGCCTTGGCAGTGTGGATATGTCTGATTTGTACTCATAGTTAGCCTTAAAGGGTGTCACCTGTGACCTTACATGCTTGTTCAGAGAGAGGTAGACATGCTTCCAAGTTGTTGTTACCTCTTTCCCATACCTATTTAACTCTCTCTGGTCTACAAGTGGGACAGCAGCCTGTAGCTGGTGAGTATGGGCTTGTTTTGTTGTGCTTTGTCAATACACACCTAGCCATATTGCTTGGTGTCCATGTTAACTTCTGGTGGTGTTAACTGCAGTGCATCACAGTGGTCACTATGGGGCCCTATCTGAAGGGTAATGTAACATTTCTGCAGCATACCTCACAACCTGGACAGAGACCAACAAACTGGGGGGACAAATGGGCTACTGTAGGGACATGTATGAAACATTAATCCTATACAGTGGATACCACAGTGTACACACCCCTGTCAAGATGCCAAGTGTGTCTGATATATACAATGAGAGACCACAACATTACATTCCACACATTTTATATAAAAACAAAGGTATATACTGCTATCTAAAGGTCCAATCCCAGAAAACTACTCATGTCCCAACACCTTTGTGCAACGGTTCTTGGAATTCATAAATTCCAACGCCCTGGATCAACTAATCCATAGTCCCACCAGGGGCTCCAATATCCTAGACCTGGTCATAACCAACATGGGAAATCAATGCTCCATACCTATGGTCACCCCCTCGTTAGTCAGGTCTGACCATAAGCTAATCACCCTTAACATCCACATCCCACCCCCACCCCCCAGTAAAGAAACCACCATAAAAAACTTCTCCAAAGCCAACGTCATGCTACTCAAGTCAGAAGTGACAAACTTCATGACACCCATGCAGACAGGAACTGAAAGTTCAACTGCTGAATCCTACACTAAGGCACTGTACGAGCACATCCAGTCATGCACGAATCGTGCCATCCCAAATAGAACCAAAATGCTCTCATCCAAAAAAAGGAAGCCAATCTGGTGGTCCCCTGCCATAAACAAACTTTACAACAAAAGGAAGAAACTTTTGCAGAAAAGAGGAAAATCCCAGGATGCAAAAAACTCCCTTACTAGCCTCAGTAAGAAACTGAGATGCCTCATAAAATCCTCCAAAGCTAGTTACGAAAATAAAATTGCCAAAGATTCCAAAGACAACCACAAAGCATTCTATAACTATGTCAAGAATCTAAATGGCAATGCTCAGATCTGCTCTGAGCTAAAACAGAATGGCATTAAATATACTGATCTGAAGGATATTGCCAATATCCTGGCAGATCGATTCAGTGCCAACTTCACCCCCCTCTCACCCCTAAATGGCCAATCTCAATACGAAGATTGCCAAATTCCAGTAATAACGGCCACACAGGTACAAAACGCACTCTCTAAAGCCAAGAATACAGCATCCATGGGACCAGATGACATCCGGGCTGTGTACTACATGAACTACAATATGAACTGGCACCTCACCTAAGTGTCATGTTTAATCATAGCCTCACCTCAGGTTTCGTGCCCACTGAGTGGCAGAGCTACAGTTATCCCAATCCACAAGGGGGGATCCACCTTGGATCCCGGAAACTACCGTCCCATCAGTCTGACAAGCCTTATCGGCAAGGCCATGGAGTGTATTATCATGGAACTTATAAACAAAGACATTGGCAACCTTCAAACACTGGACCCCACCCAGTTTGGGTTTGTGAAGGGCCGATCTTGTCTCCTGAACCTGATTGACTTCTTTGAATCAGTCTCCAGAGCCATGGACAAGGGTAAGGTGGTCCACACAGCCTATCTAGACCTTGCCAAGGCCTTTGACACCATCCCCCACTCTGGAATCATAGATAAACTTACTAAGTTGGGCATTAATCCCTATGTCACCCAATGGGTTGCTAAATGGCTTACTTATAGAACCCACACTGTAAAAGTAGCCGACTCCAAATCCAGCTCCAGACAAGTGACAAGTGGAGTACCTCAGGGTTCAGTCCTGGGGCGCTCTTGTTTGGCATCTACTTCTCTGAAGTACAGGTCAACAATAAGGGACTCTGGCTAACAAAGTTTGCAGATGACTGCAAACTGGGAGCCATTATTGAATCCCCAAATGATGTGGATACTCTACAAAAGGGCCTTACAGAAACAGATGCTTGGTGCCAGAGCCATAGGCTCAAGCTCAATGCCAAGAAATGTATTGTTATCCCCTTTGGGAAAAAACATGTATCCATGAATTACCATATAGGTGGCAGTACACTAAACACAGAAAGTGTGATAAGAGACTTAGGGACACAGGTGGACAGTGGTCTCACCTTCGATAACCACATCACCATAACAGTCAGGAAATCCTTCTATGTGGCACACCTCATCACGAAGGGCTTTTCATCCAGAAAAAAGGAGGTCATTGTCCCACTGTACTCATCCCTCATTAGACCCATTATAGAATACAATGCCCCATTTGGTATGTACATCTCAAGACATCTGCAACAACTGAAAAGGCCTCAGAAATACCTCACTAAAAGAATCACAGGCCTAAAGCAGATGCCCTACGCTGACCGCCTTAAAATACTCCAGCTGTACTCTGTCGCATATCATCTGCTCAGAGGCGATCTCTGCTTAACATACAAGGCCATGTCAAACCCAGAGCTGTTGGATATGCTACACTTAAAGAAATCCCAATCTCTCAGAGCTACACGCTCCAGGGATCTAAACCTTGTCATCACAATAAACAAAACATGCTGGAGGGATAGGTTCCTGACCCAGAGACTCCCCAGACTCTGGAATAGATTGCCCATACACGTCAAGCAGAGTGCCTCTTTGGACCTCTTCAAGAGGAACCTTGACGATTGGATGGGAGAAAGGAAATTCACCCCAGGGATCACGTCAGTCGCCCTGCTAGACAGGGGTCCAGGAAAGTAAATAATGTGGGAAGAAATAGCCAGGGAATTGTTATGGCTAGGCTTGTATAGGCCCTAGGGCTGATAGCCTAGTACCAACCTATGAACCTATGAACCTATGAACCTATGAATCACTGAAGAATGAAACAAAACAAACAAGTTAGGCCCACCAAGGCTCTAAAATCCAGTTTATTCCAGGAGTAAAACCAAAAGGATAAGTGCTTTCATGTGGAATAACCATGCTTCATCAGATCTCAAAATATAAAATCAAGCACTCAGTTTAAATAGCAAAGCAAAATACTAATTAAAATCAATTGGTACCTAATTAAAACACAAACACATCAATAAAGCAGTTACAAAACTACTGCAAAGAACTCACTTAAAGGGCCGTCCCTCTAAAACTGGCTTGATGTTTACGTAGCTATTCAAACCTGGATGAATGTGCGCACATAGCCTAAATATCCATTTTAATTCAACAGATTCAAGATAGTTGTTAGTGTTACCCCCTCTTGGATTATCAAATACAAGTTGCAACACCTTAAAACTAAAACTGTGCGTATTAAAGTCAACAATGTGTTTGGCCAAGGCATTCTGTATGTTAAGATTCCTGATGTCATATAAGTGGTTGTAAATCCTATCCCTCAACCTTCTGGAGGTTTTACCCACATAGAAGCATTCACAACAATTACAGTTAGCAAGATATATTAGATTGCTACTGTCACATGTAGCATGAAATCTAGGAAGAAATTTAAAATCCAAAGTGGGATGACAAAAAAGTTGTGTTACATTTATCGCTCTACACATATTACAACACTTGCAAGGAAAGGTGCCAAAACTCAAGCTCTTATCTTGCTTAACATGCTAATTCACATCTTTACACAGGAGCTATTTTAAATTTACATTATTTTTATATATGAAGCTCAGTACTTCTCCAACAATATCAACAGTGGTGGGGTCTATAGTTAAAATATGCCAATTTTGTCTAATAATTTCTAACATAACTGCATTATCATTGGCATATTTTGTTATGAAACTAAGTTTCCTACCCCTGGGATGTCTAGTGTACCTAGGATAATTCAATGAATGTGCAGAGCCATTTTCAGTTGGAATTGTGTTCTCAAAACTGTGCTTCTTAGTCTTGTCCAATACCATTTTGGTATAACCCCTATCTACAAACAGCTGTTCTAACATATCAATTTCATCATTCAGAACAGTTTGCTTTCTACAAATCCTCTTCATTCTATGAAATTGTCTCTTCACTATGTTCGGGAATATAAACCTTTGCCAATACACACATATACATATTGCTTGATGTCCATGTTCACTTGTAGTGGTGTTAACTGCAGTGCTTCACAGTAGTCACCATGGGGCCCTATCTTAAGGGTAATGTAATATTTCTGCAGCATACCTCACAACCTGGACAAAGACCAACAAACTGGGGGGACAAATTGGCTATAGTAGGGACATGTATGAAACATTAATCCTATACAGTGGATACCACAGCGTACACACCCCTGTCAAGATGCTAAGTGTGTCTGATATATACAATGAGAGGCCACAATATTACATTCCGCACATTTTCCAACCTGTAATGTGACCATAACATGAACAATTAACTTGTAAAACCAAACAATATGTTAGGCCACCAAATATGGGGTATGCAAACCTTACAATACATTGGATGCATATGTGCATACACTCTCCAAATAACATATTGTGGGAGCAGCTTGTGATTTAATGACAGCATTCACTCTGCTTGGTTACACATCTGCCATCAAATACAGGGACTCAGTGTAACAATGAATAATGGTCCACTGTCAGAGTGGTGTATTCATGACATTTGCTCAGTTGCCTGTACCAGAAGCAACCATGGCTTGCACACATCTTACAAAGCATCACAGGGATCTCATATTTGAAAAGTATCAGTTAGGAGTAGAGTACAACAAAATTACCAGAGCATTGCATATACCATGGAACACAGTAGAGACAGTCATCAAAAGGTGGATTAAATATGGGACAACAGTGATTTTGAAAAGAATCAGATGTCCTTCCAAAACAGATGACAAGACATATTTGAGAACTGGTCAATGAGGCTGCCAGGAGACATGCAGCAACACTGAGGGACTTGCAGGACTCTGTGGCAAGTACTATTTGTGTAGTACATGTGGCAACAATCGCCTGGATTCTGCATACATCTGGCCTATGGGGTATGGTCAGTAGACAGAAACATTTACCCACACCAAACACCATGTAGGGCTGTGTACAGGTAGCAAAACATAACATCAAGTCTCCCAAAGGCATGTGCTGAAATGTGTAATGAGACCAAGGTTCAAACATACAGCCACTATCCCTACAGCTACGTGTCATGCACAAGCAACACCTCACTTCACCTGAAGAGCACCATCCACATGTTGAAGCTCACTGGTGGCAGTGCCTTGCTTTGGGGTTGCTGTTCATTAGCTGGAACTAGGCCTGCAGGCATGGTGGAGGGAATTCTGAACAGTTCAAATAACACTCATGTGTGGGCCAAAGCCATCAAGCATCTGTAAGATGGCTGAGGCTGGAGAGGGGTTTCAGCTTCCAACACGACAATGACCTGAAACATACATCCAAAGCTACCTAAGAATGGCTCCACCTGAATACTATCAAGAATATGCAGTGGGCTAGACAAAGCCCAGACTTAACACCAGTAGTAAACCCCCAGTGTGACCGCCTATGTCTGTGCACATGAGCTGCCTTTGCCAGCTGACAGAGTTGGGGGACCTTTGCAGGGAAGACTATACAAATAATGGCAAGTCAATATGTGTCATGCTGATATACCCCTTCCCAGAAAGAGAAACTGCTGTAGTTCACTGTTAACAGGTGCTTCAAAAAAGCATTGGTTTAAGGGTGTTCACACTTATGCAACCACCGTATCGTATACATCTCATTCAGTATATTTCACAGCTAACATATTTGTTTGTTTCACGATTGGATTGCACAGGTAATTTGTCACATTTAAGGTGGGTAATGTTTTTGAATGCAGTATTGTGGTCTCATTTTATATGATACAATAGCCTGCCATGCTAACAGGGGTGTGTCCACTTATCATATCCATGTTAAGCTTAGAAGGTTGTTGGTGTAACAGGATTTGCTTGAATATACATTCACTGCTGGTGATGAGGTCTGCAAATCAAATGTATGTCATTAATTAGTGACACCAATCCTCATATGATCCCAGTTATGTGTCAGACAAACACATAGGGGTTGTGAGGAACAGAGCAAACATATGTGCCAGACATCTACACATTCTTCAGTGATTTGTTCAGTTGTGAGGTATGGTCTACAGTAGTTGTCACTGTGCTATAGAGGTGAACAGCAAATAATGTGTACATGGGTGCAGTGTGTGCTAGGGGAATGGACGTCACTTACTAACAGTACTCATGCATCCCAGAGATGTATATTGTTAATAACAAGGATTGAGAATGGATACAATGCATGATGATGATGGTTGTGTGTCATGCATGTCACGTTTTGGGCAATGTGAGATCTATGTAATAGCTTTGTGCCACCTCACCTGTAGGTGTCTGTGTGCATGTCTGTGTGTGTGGCAGCCAACCATAATATACAGGTATTAATTTACATTTATTGTCTTCCATTCACAGGTGGCAATGGGCGTCAGGGGCCCTCCCACTTGGGAACTGATGTCAGTGTCTCCGCTGACTCTGACAATGATGATGGTCATAGTGAGGCACAGGTGGGGTTCTCAGGGGATGAATCTGTACCATTGGTTGGCATCCCACTGTTGCCCACCCCATCCCCACATACAGTCACAATGCCCACACATACCCATCACCAGTGGCCATAGATAATAGACAGTTGGCGGGTGGTGGCATGGGACAGGTAAGTGTGGTGACTATGGCAAGTGTATCTGTAGACACCAGCCATAGTCAGATAACAGGTGAGGTCCCACACAGGCAGATGGGCAGGGGTGCTTGAAGGGAACAGCTGCCCTTCATGCTCCTGTCACAAGTGACACAGCATGTGTCACCAGATGCATGTTTCGGACCATCATGGAGGCACAGGCACATAGTGAATGTAACACAAGACAGCTTCTCAGGGTCATGATTTGCATAACATGCATATGGTTGGGAGGGTGGCCAAATGGTTAAGGTGTTTGCCTTACAAACACAAGGTGCAGGGTTTGAGTCTCATAAGGGATAATTGGCTAGGCTTAAAATGGCTTGCAAGGGCACTTAGCTTAGTACTAATCTATGAATCTATGAATCTATGAATCTATGAATGCCACTCTTCCTGCTATGCATGACAACCTCCATGATCTCGTTGATGTACACCGTTATTATGCTGAGGTCATGCATAGACAGTTGGGTGAAATGGTGGGAATCCTCAACCATGGAATGTCAATCCTTGAATGTGGAATGTCTGTGATAGAGCATGAGGTGGGAGTTGTCCGTCAGCCACGTGGATGTAGGATAGCAGCATGAACAGCTGAGGTTCCACATGGCTGTGCAGCTTCTCGCTCCTGTAGTGGCAGTACCAGCAGCATGACTGCAGGGGGTTCGCTGTCCACACCACAATGCAGAAGGCGATGGGCACATAGTCCTGGCCAGTCTCAACAGGGACATGGATCCAGCAGACAGCAGTCACCATTGGGGAGTAGTACTGCATCTGGCCTTGTGCCTGGTCATGGCAGTGGGTCCCTTAGCAGGCCCAGTTCCCATGTCCATGGCCAGAGATGGTGAACTGCACACCCTGCCATGTATGGTTCACAGCTGTGCAACATATCCCTGTGTAGGACAGCCACATGGTGTGACTATGTGCATCCATACACACACACATATCACCATCTCAGCCAGGTCACCTCCAGACTTACACACATCACCTCTGCATGACTCATTTAATGAACAAACTCAAACACACACACAAGATGTCAACCAAATGGCCCATCATAGGTCTCTGGCAAACCAACACCACACCCTGTGCATATGATGATACATGTGCCACATCCCTGTCATTCATACCATAGATGCAGAGACATGCTAATATGGGTCTGATGCACAGGGTGAATTTAGTACAGTTTAACAATGTAATGCTGTGTAAAGTGTTGTCAGCCAGCATGTTTAATGGTTACATGTCAGAGTGTGTAGCTGTCTAGCCATGATGCATTATTGTTATTAATGCTGACAGAATGTGGTCTGCAAAATGTATTCTATTTGTCTTCTAGGTTTCTGCGTGTCAGCAGGATGTGGCCCTGCAAACATTTTCTATAAGGAATATGGCAGTGTAGTAACACACTGAGTGTGTCATATCCAGGGTACAGCTGTACACAATTAACAGGTCTGTATGACAGTTTTTGCATGTGCCATGTAGCTTATAGTGATAAGGGGTGTATACAGGTAAGTGTGGCACAGAGCTCATAGTGTGTTAAGTTTCCAAAGTACATGTATAGTGAATAACATCACATGCCCTTGTAAGGTATGGCAATGGGTGGTGTAGTGGGTGTGACAGGTCTCATACTAATGTCATGCATGAGTGTACACATTCCCAAACACTGCTATACACACCAGTGCACACAGTGTGTCAGTACTGTGATTAAGAGCCTTGTCTCTCTAGCTGATCATTCCATACTGTTACATAGCTGTTGCACACAGCACAGGGCTTATAGGTCTGCAGAGTGTGTACAGATACCTCTACAGTTGATGTAAAAAGTGGCCCTCGTACAGTGGAATGTAGGATGTGTGCTGGGAGTACGATGGCCTACAATTGTAATACTTGGCCACCCAATGGATATAGTCCTCACTCAAACACATGCACTCATGATTCTGGCCTTGTGCACACACACACACACACACACACACACACACACACACACACACACACACACACACACACACACACACACACACACACACACACACACACACACACACACACACACACACACACACACACACACACATGCTCACACACACATTTGCCTGTACTGAGATTCATAGGATCATGTGTTCATAGGTATGCACCAGGCTAATGGGCATGGAGCAATGACACGCCTAGCCCATGGGAGTACCCTGGCATCATGCAACCTGAAATTTTTTCCCAGTTTGAATATTGACCATTGCCACTTGAGTGATGGCCAGGGTGACAGTTAAATTCCACATCCACTCATCTAGATTTCTCTTGAAGAGGGCCACTGAGGTGCTCTGACATGTATGCAACATATATTGCATTACATATCCACTTGCTGGGTTATGTACCTGTCCCCCAGCATGTTCTGTTGATTGCGGTAATGAGATTGAGGTATGCATGCCATGTGGTGCATACAGATCAGAACTTCACTAGATATGGCATTCCTAAGACAACTTGCCAGACATGGCATTGTCAGTCAAGCATGGATTGCCTGTAAGTAGCCAAGATGTGGCCAATAATACTTGGAGGTATTGCGCTCTGTCCATGTAGGACAGTTGTTTTCAGGCTAGGGTCCTATTTATGAGGTACAATTGCAGTCGCCACAGTTGTTGCAGGTGTCCAGTGAGTTACATGGCAAATGGGCCATTGTACCTGCTGGTTGGTCTAATTATGAAAGAGTAGAGGGAGACATTGACCTCTCCCTAACTGGATGACACACCCTTACTTATGAGATGTGCCACATAGAAGTTATTTCTGTCCACAGTAGCAATGTGGTGGTCATAAGAGAGGTCACTGTCAGCCTGTGTTCCCAGGCCTCTTATAAGGACTTCTGTGTCCATTTGACTACCAGCAATGTGTTAATTCATGGTAACCACATTGATTCCACACAGGATTGCGACACATTTCTTTCCATTCAGCCTAAGGCCAGTATTCTGACAACAGTCGGATGTCTCAATGGGGCCTTTATGCAGGATGTCAATATGATATGGGGATGTACACATAGCACCCATCTTGCAATTGTCTGCGAACATTGTCAGGCAGAGTCCCTTTGTGTTGTTCTGGATGTCAGAGGCATAAATGACAAACATGAGGGGATCCATGACCAGACCCTGTGGTAATCCACTCATGACTGATTGCCAGTCTGACATGGAGTTTGCTACCTTCACACTGTGGATCCCATGCATGAGCCAGTTTGCAACCCACCAAGTGACATAGGGGTTGATGCCTAGATGGCTGTGTTTGTCTATGATTCCTAAGTGGGGAATGGTGTCACAGAATTAGAAGACTTGCCAATCTTGTTTTTGTGTCTGTACTAAATTTTGCAACACACACACACAACACACACACACACACACACACACACACACACACACACACACACACACACACACACACACACACACACACACACAAACACACTTGACAGTATTGAGTTTAGAACACCTGCCTGTCTAGTTATTTGTACTATAATGTTACACAGTTACTGCATCCGCTACAGAGCTTACTGGACTAACGACTAGACAAAGGTGCTGATAACTGCACAGCTGAGGTAAAGTATTACAGGTGGGAGAAAGTCTGCCTTCAGTTTTTCCCTTACATCTTGCTAGTTCTTTCTGTCTTGCACTTCAAATAGCATAACAGCTTTGCAGTTTAACAGGTTATTGTATCAATAAGTGTAGCACACCTGGCAGCCATCAGCAGTACTCGTTCCTCACAAAATTATCCCCAGTACTTAGTAGTTATGACCACCCCTCCTGGCATGATTGAAGTGCAGTTTTCTGTGCTTTTTCCCATTAACCTGGTGCACTTGTCCATTCTGAGGCACTGTTGCAATTGCCTCATGTACACAGATAACCCTCTCCTCTAAACTCCAACCACTCAGAGCTGTGAGAGTTAACCCTATATCACCAAATGTGGAAATATGCAATCTCCAGCAAAGACTGCACTAGCTGGTTAAGACGGTAAGGTCAACACCAGCACCACACCATGTGGAACACACAGCTCGACAGAACACACACTATGACAGCCCTGACATACATTGAAAAAACATATGACAGTAAGGCACTGCATACAGCCATCCTTAATCTGGTCAAGGCTTTTGATACCATTCCTCAGTCAGGAATTATTACTAAACCCACCAAACTAGGCATCAACCCCCAATATCAGTGGGTGGGTTGCTAACTGCTTCACAGAACACACAGTGTGACAGTGGCAAAATCCAAGTCAGACTGACAAGAAGTCACAAGTAGAGTTCCACAGGGATCAGTGCTGGGTAGTGTTCTGTCAAGCATCTACTTCTCAGGAGTTCGGCCCAACACAGAGGAACTCTGGCTGACCAAGTTCTCAGAGGACTGCAAGCTGGGAGGTATCACTAACTCCACGTGTGATGCAGATATCCTACAGAAAGGCATCACTGAGACCAATGTGTGGTGTGGAAACCATGGTCAGAAGCTTAACACCACAAAAATGCATCATCATCCCCTTTGGTAAACCACTCAGTTCCCAGTAAGTACCACATTGATGGGAGCCAGATGAACACTGTAGGCATTATAAGAGATCTGGAGACACAGGTTGATAGCAACTTATCCTTCAATCACCACATTGCCACTGTGGTCAGGAAGTCCTTCTTTGTGGCACATTGCATTAGCAAGGGTTTTGCAGCCAGGAAGATAGAGGTAATGATATCTGTCTACTGTTTCCTCATTATACCACTCAGCAGGTATTCAGGCCCATTTGCCATGTACCTCAGTAGACACCTACAACAGCTGGAGAGGCCACAGAAGCACCGAACAAAGAGGTTCCTAGGCATTAAACACACATCCTTCACAGACAGACTCACAAGACTCAAGCTATTCTCTGTGTCATATCACCTAGTTAGAGGCTATCTGTGCTTGAGTTACAAAACCATGTCTGACCCAGCTATTTTAGACATGCTACATATAAAGACATCCCAATCCCTCCACATTACAAACTGCAGAGACTTCTACCTCATTACCACAATTGCCACAACATGCTGGTGGGACAGGTCCCTCACCAAGAGTCTGCACATGCCCTGAAATACACTTCCTATACATTCCATGCAGAGAACCTAGCTGACCCTGTTTCAGAGAAATCTTGATGAGCGAATGAGTAATAGACAGTTCACCCCCAGCAGTGGCTCTACTTGATACAGACACTGGGAAGTAACATCGGGTGCCACAATGGCAGTGCCCTTCTGTGGGCTAGGCTTGTAAAGGCTCCTGGGCCATTAGCCTACTACACACTTATGAACCTATAAGGGGAATTACATCAGCAGGACTGATAAAGTAGGGTAGTGGGTGTTAAACTTATCAAAATAATTTGTCCTACAAACTAACACACTTCAACACACACACATACTTGCCAGATGTGAGAGTAGAAACCCAATCAAACTGGTTATTTATACAGCAGTGTTACACAGCTATCACATGCACCACAGAGCGTATGGGGCTGAGGCCTGATGAAAGGGACTTCTAAGGTGAATGATATCTGCAGGGCTGCTAAAGTGGGAAAGGGGAAGTATACTGGGTTTGAATGGACCTAAAAGCTTTAACCTGTAAACACACACACACAGACAGTTTAACATTTGCTCCTACCTAACTAGTTATTTGTACTACAGTGTTATGCCATTATCGCACACACCACAGAGCTTATGGTGCTGAGGCCTGATGAAAGGGACTTCTAATGTGACTGATATCTGCAGGACTGCTAAAGTAGGGAAAGGGTAAGTGTACTGGGTTTGAATAGGCCCAAAAGCTTTAACTTGTAAACACACATGCTTATGTTGACATTTACCACGACTGAGATTAGACCTCTTACCTAAGTAGTTATTTGTACTATAGTGTCACACAGTTATCGCACACGCCACAGAGCTTGTACGCTGAGGCCTGACGAAAGGTACCTCTATGGTGACAGACATCTTCAGGACTGCTAATGTAGGGTAATGGGAAGTGCACTGGGTGTGGAAGGCCTGTTCATTCCTAGATCCTCCTGACATTTCTCTAAGTGTATGAGCATGACCATTGTGACCTTCTATAGTACATGTGGGACTCCATTCCAGGAATTGTTGTACTCCAGTCCAGTTTGTTTTGTACTACAGCAATACCTCAACCTGTTGGTGCAGGATATCTGGAGACAAACTATCAAAATGGGGGCACAATGGGCCATACAGTGATTGTGACTATTTCTCTCAGTAATGTATGGGTTGCTAGGGTTACATGGCTTGTTTTAGAAGACATCTGACATATATGCTATTTGACACTGTCATGTATTGTTTCAGTACCTCGTGACATACCTCCTCAGATCATCACAGTGATTTACCAGAGGAATACAGGGTGGATGATGCACACACCAAAATTATGGGCCAAATGCTACACATTCTTGCACAATCCAGCCTGTTGAGAGGTGTGCCTTCAAGCAATTGACTGCTGGAGCTGTGGAAACAGTCCAGAACCTTGGTGATATATTACAATGGTGGAATCTCTGTGCATTTCTGTTCTGGCCTGGTCTGATTTCCAGTCCACAGTTGGGTAATGTAAGTCAGACAGGATCAGGGTGACAGGCAAACTCCAGATAGATTTGTAGGGGATAAGATATGGAGGGGTGTCCTAGGTCAGATATGTTTGCCTATAGCTACCAGAGCTTTGCATAGGGGTCTGCTCAAAGCTTGACTGCACTTGGAGGGTCTTGTGTGTGTCAGACTGTTTGACCAGCCTAGAGGTGTGTATTTGTCTGACATATATGTATGGCCCACCTCATTTTGCTTGGCTGGCCACATTTTGGGGTCAGGATGTTGCATAGGATGAGTGATCAGGAAAGGGTGTGTTACTCCCCATGACTGTGGGCCAGGGTTCTGTGGGTGCAGACATGTCACCATCTTCCAGGGTTAGGACTGCCTGCAATGAGTGCATTTCCATTTTTAGACTCCTAGTCCTGCCTGTCAACTGTACAGAGTATCACAGAATGTCCATATTCATGACTCGCATATCTTGTTGGTTACGCAAATGAGTGTGGTTTTCATGGAAAAGTGTTCTGAAAGTCACTCAGGGTTGAAGTCAGATATTACTGACATTTGACATTGCAGTTTCTTACTTCCTATATGTCAGACATTCCATGCTACTACAATCATTCCTTCAACTTTATTACATTATTAGAGCAGTATTTCAAATGCATCCTTCTCTTTGGACCTTTTTCACCCCATTATTCATGGCTTTGGCCAGATTTCTGGCTCTGTGACACTGGCAAGTTTTCTCCTAGCAGTTAGCAGCATGGCCTGTCTTTGCCTTTTTTAGACTGTGTTATGTTGGTGTTATGGACCCCATGACACTCCCTAACAGGGCACTGTGGGTGAAGCATGAGCATTTGTCATAGGCCTGTAGGCCAGGTGTGACAGATGCAGGCCATCTGTAGCAAGGCAGTGCATTCTGATATGTTCCCAGGCTGCCAGCAGTGGACAACCCTGTGATGACACCAGTAAGTTGACTGTGGGTGTTACTGATAATTGCTTTCTGTTTGTGTTGAGCTGTCACTCTAGTTGATGGCTGGATTCTGCTTAAGGCTAGGGACATGTTACTGCATTTATATGGGACTATGGGAGGTGACACATCTATACACAATACATATTTGAAGAGACTGTGCTGAGATTTGCTTAACATTTTGGTCCCATTTAGCATAGTGGATTGCCCTATCTTTCAGACTACAGGCATAACAGTATCGACCATAGTTCAGATTGTGTTGGCATAGACATTTATAGTTTCAGACTTCTTACCTTTCAAAGCCATACTGCCACTGCCAGACCTGCTGTGATATCACTGTCCAATAGTCTGTGGGTGGGGGTTTCATGGATGCCGCCATGTGGGGGCCTTTGCCAGGCATTTCTGTATGGTTTCCTACAACTGATTTGCTGGGTGAGCCTGGGGTTGGGTATGGGACCCCCCAATTTGACATCCATGCATGTGACCTATGACCCCCCCCCCCAGTTTTTTGGCACACCAGATATACTGCAGTGGTATTTATGAACTAGGGTGGAACTTCATGGTGTGGGTAGGCCAGTACTGGGAATACACTTCCTGCTGGTGCACAGAGCTGTCAGAGTTCTGCTGCTATCACAGTAAGCCACCCCATTCCCTTGTATGCTTGAATCAGAACATTCCACTCCAGTCATTAATTTTGTTAAGGAGCCTGACTTACTTTGTGCCTGAGGCTGTTGTGAGGATGGTGCTTGAGGGCTGACTATGTTGGTTGCACACAGTACACTGCCTATACATGGTAAGGTATAGGTGGTGTGTAGTTTGGCATCCATCTTACTGCTTGTTCAAGTCAGAGAGAAAGAGATCAGTCCCTTGGGTCCTACAGTGTCAGTGTATGTGCTATACATTGCCTCTTTGCCAAGGACAGGGCATACTGAGCATGCCTCCATCTGTCTACTGGGCAGGTTCAGGATGTTCCTCCTCTGAGTCCCTCTTTGCCTGTGGAGGCCTTGACAATGATGGGGGGCTGTGAGGCCCTTCTCCATTTTGTTCCTGCAGCTGTTTCCACAGGATCATATTGTGTAGCATGGCACATACTATGAACATGTGTGCACATGTGGGTGGAGAGTACTGCAAGGCTGTACCGGATATGTCAAGGCAGTGGAACCGTGACTTGAGCATCCCAAACACATGCTCTATAATAATCCTGGTTTGTGCAAGTGCCTCATTATGGTGTTCTTGTGGGGGTGAGTGTGCATTTCTGATGGGTGTCATCATTCACGGCTCCAGTGCATAGCCAACATCCCCCACAAGATGGCCATATGGGATACCCCCACTGGCAAACACCCGGTACAGCTGTGACGAATGCCAGATGTGGGAGCCGTGATAGCTTCTAGAGCTGCCAACACACACATTCATGATAATGCCTTGGGCATCACACAAGATCTGGTAGTTGAGGGAGTTGAACCCCTTGCAGTTTAGGTAGACCCTACCATGGTCACCAGTTGGTAATTTGATGTGGATGTGCGTGCAGTCTATGGCACCCAGTACCTCCAGGTATTCTGCTACATGGTGGAAGAGTCATATATTGCTGGTTCTCTCCTCACGGGTGGTGGGGAAGAAAATTTGCTCAGCGGCATGCAGTCACATGGCATCCAAGAACTGGTGGTTTATCCTGGATGGAGATGCCTGTGAAACATCCATGGTATCCTCAGATGATCTTTGGAAAGTACCTGTAGCTAGTTTTCTTAAGGCTAAACATACCTTGGTATCCACTGGGATGGGTTCCCCTCTGTTGGTTCTGGGTCTGAGCTGAGGCCGGCACAGCTCAACAAGTTGCTGAAGTATGTCCTTGTCCACCCTGTAGCACTCTACTATCACCAGATCATGAAGCCCCTGGTAAGTTACCCTGGGTCTGAACACACTTCTCCTTCTCCTTGGTTTGAGTTGGTTGTCAGCATTATCCTCCTCACCACCTTCAGTCTCTAGCACATACTGATAGATCAAAGCAACAGCAGCCCCTAACATGTTTTGTTAGTTTTGTCAGTTAAAATTCTCCCGAATGTGTACACCAGTGGTGTAGAGTTTGTGGGAAAAACCAGACTGTAAGGTGTTTGCATAGTTTATAATAGTGTGCTGAGCCGCTGCCTGTGTAATTGGCTGATTCTGATACATTCTACATGCCAGCTATAGTTGTTCTCCTTGATTGCCTTCCTTCTGCAGTTTCTGCTTCCCATTTCCTCCCAGTTTAAGCCCTGATGCACGCCACGCATTCCTGGTGCACAAATGTAAACAGTTCTGCTATCCCCTGTGGGGTTTTTTTTTGACCCGGTGTGCGTTGTGCACACCTTTCTAGCTAAAGTAAACACTTTTAAGCAGAACTGGCCCTCCCTGGATGCGAACATGCTCTGCATTTCATGGAATAGGAAAATACAACCTCAGACACATTCCCTTCCTTAGCTGTGCTTAGCTAATTGCAAACACGGTCCCTGAGCTCCAATGTGCTTACAGCAAGCATGACACAACCCGTTTTCATGTTAGCTGCTTCTCCTTTCTACACCGTGGTGTTAGAGCACCTACATGGTTAGATGCAGTCTGACACTTAGAAGAAATTTGTGATTCAGTATAAATCCCCTCATTTGTATACACTACTGCCTTACTCATGAGTTACTACACTTACACTGAGCCTTTCCAGTTAGCAACCACTATTCCCTGGTATTGTTTTCATTCTGCATGCCCTTGACTATAATGGCAAAATACAGATTTCTAATAACAAAAAAATGAGGAACCAGTCAAAAGGTAACTAATAAACAAAACAGACTGGGTTTTGAAGACAGAAAAATTCCACTCTTTATTGGCTAGTACATACAACTTAATGCTCCACAAAACATGCGTTTTCATCCAGGCACCTCTCAGACTTCATCAGAAAGTACACAGAATGTGAAAAACCTTTGCAGGAAGTCAGTTGTGAAAGTAGCAACTAATTTTGAGGAAAAAATAGCAGTAAGTAGCAGTATTGTGCTCTCTTCAGGAATGCATGGATCATGCAATCCAAAATAAAACCAAGACCCAGTCCTCCAAAGGCAGACGTCCTGTCTGGTGGACCCCAGCCATAAACAAACAATACAATAGAAGGAGGAAGCTACTACATGATAGAGCAAAATCCCAAAAAGGGAAGGCATCTCTGATCAGTATTAGCAAAAAACTACGGGCACTCATAAAATCATCTAAGGCCAGCTTCGAGAGAAAAATTGCACAGGACACTAAGGATAATCACAAGGCTTTCTTTAGTTATGTTAGGAACCTGGGTGGGAATTCCCAGATATGCTCAGAATTAGTCCAAAATGACAAAAAATACACCGAACCCACAGACATTGCCAACACCCTAGCTGACAGGTTCAGCGCAAACTTTCCCCCCCCTCCCCACCAAAAGGGCAAATATCTATCCCAGCAGAGTGCTGCCCCCCTGACATCTCAGATGCTCAGGTAAGAGCCGCCCTCTCCAAAGCAAAAAACACAGCATCAATGGGACCAGACGGTGTCCCGGGCTGCGTCCTACATGAACTCCAAGAAGAGCTAAACCTAAACATAAAACTACTGTTCAATCTCAGCCTTACTACAGGATATGTACCCAAAGAGTGGCGTACAGCAACAGTGGTCCCTCTCCACAAAGGTGGTGCCTCAAT
The DNA here is from genome assembly GCF_019279795.1 of Protopterus annectens. Lineage (NCBI taxonomy): Eukaryota > Metazoa > Chordata > Ceratodontiformes > Protopteridae > Protopterus > Protopterus annectens. The sequence continues at coordinate 1,308,960,416 of NC_056729.1, forward strand.
GGATCCTGGAAACTATCGCCCCATAAGCCTGACTAGCTTGGTCTGCAAAGCTATGGAAAGGATCATCATGGACCTCATAAATAAAGATATTGGGGACCTACAGACACTGGATCCTACCCAGTTCAGCTTTGTTAAGGGCAGATCCTGCCTCTTAAACCTGGTCGATTTCTTTGAAACAGTCACCAAGGCCATTGACGAGGGGAAGGTGGTCCACACAGCCTACCTGGGCCTCGCAAAAGCCTTCGATACAATACCCCACTCGGGCATTATAGATAAGCTCACCAGCTTAAATATAAACCCCTATGTCACTAGATGGGTTGCAAACTGGCTCAAGGACAGAACCCACATGGTTAGAATTGCCGGAGCCATGTCAGACTCCAAACCAGTTGCAAGTGGCATCCCACAAGGCTCAGTCCTGGGACCTCTCTTGTTCGGTATATATTTCTTGGAGGTACAGGCCAACACTGAAGGACTGTGGCTGACCAGGTTCGCAGATGACTGCAAACTGGGCGCCATAATCGACTCTCCAGCCGACACAAGCATCATCCAAAAGGGCCTCATAGAAACAGACAACTGGTGCCGGAACCATGGCCTCAAGCTAAATGCCAAAAAGTGTATAGTCATCCCCTTTGGCAAAAACAAAGTGCCCACAAATTACCACATAGGTGGTAATCCATTAAGTACAGAAGAAGTAATTAGGGACCTGGGGACCCAAGTTGATAGCAATCTCTCATTTGACAACCACGTGGCCAAAGTGGTTAGAAAAACATTTTATATAGCCCACCTAATCATGAAGGGATTCACATCTAGATCAGGGGAGGTCATCATGCCTCTTTACTCATCCCTAATCAGGCCCATAATTGAGTACAATGCCCCTTTTGGGATGTACATTACCAGACACCTGCAGCAACTGGAAAGACCCCAAAAGTACCTCACCAAGACGATCAAAGGGCTCAAACAGATGCCATATGCTGCCCGGTTGAAGAAACTCCAGCTCTACTCAGTGGCATACCGCCTGCTCAGAGGCGATCTGTGCCTGACGTATAAAGCCATGTCCAACCCGGAATTAATGGACATGCTGCACCTCAGAAAATCCATATCCCATCGAGCTACATGCTTGAGAGGCTTGAACCTCAGCACTGAAATAAATAGGACATGCTGGAGGGACAGATTCATAACCCAGAGGCTCCCTTCACTCTGGAATAAAATCCCAGTCCAGGTTAGGCAGAGTCCCTCATTGACTCTCTTCAAGAGGAATCTTGATGAGTGGATGGGAGATCGTAGGTTTACCCCGGGTATCACTTCTGTGTCACTTTTAGACAGAGGCACAGTATACGAACCTTGAAAAAGGGCATAGCAAAATTAATTTAAAATGGGTGGTGAAAGCCAAACACACTTTGGCTAGGCTTATAAATGCCTTAGGGCAGATAGCCTAGTATGAACCTATGAACCTATGAACCTATGGATACAAACAGACTCATCTACTGTGATACAAGTTGTATGCACTAGCCAATAAAGAGTGGAGTTTTTCTGTCTTCGAAACCCAGTCTGTTTTGCTTAAAATGCAGATTTCTCTCAAAACTGATCCCCCCCCCCACTTTTTTTTAATTTTCCGCACGATCCCGTTTGCATGCCACTGCCCTATGCTTAAAGGGCCGAGATCGGACCAAAAAAAAAGTTTTATTTTAAAAAATGTAAACTATTTTTCATGCCAATGGCCATATATTTGGCATTGGTATGCCTAATAAATGGAATACATGCTTTATTTGAGGCTGTCATGCCTCCATTTTCTTATTTGCAGAAATGTATTCATCTAGAAACCAAATACATTTCTGCAGGTTACAATATTCCTGCACAAACACCTGCCTGCTTGCTGAATCGCTAATCACCTCATTTGCATGGTTTTCACCAGCAAATGAGGTAATTAGCATAAGGCAGTGGTGTTCTTGCAGGAATAGTGTAGGAGCACTCGTGCATGGCCCGTGAGCTCTATACTGATCGCTCGGTGGACATATTGCGTGCAGCAGCTCCTGCACTATTCTTGCATATCGTACAGGTCTTAATGAATCCCGGGTTAAGCTTTCATTACTTCATTTTGACTGCTTTTAGGCTATTGTCAGGTATCCCCTTTCCATGGCTTTTTATATAATCAAGTTCCTATTATTCTGTCATACTACACACCTCTTTCTTCTACAGTCTTCCTGATGTGAATTTTCCATAACTTGACTTTATTTACATATTTTAACATGATATTATTCATCTTATTTCTTTGTCTTTTACACAGCATTAGTCCATCCTATATATGTTTATATCAGTGCCCTCATAGGGCACCCATTAATAGTTATCAGGCTTTTCTAATTTCACTTGCATTCAATATAAATTCAGGGAATAAGTGTACAACAAGATTCAATAAGCCTAAAACCCCATCATCTGGGCTACTGTAAATTATTATCCTCTAAATGGGATTTAGTTTTGAACTTCAAATACCTTCTTACCACAGCTCTAACAAAAGTCTTTGTTCATTACTCGAGAAAGACAGCATATATACCTAAAAATCCAAGCTTACTAAGTGCTATGGAATGTAATAAAGAAACTGTTTTGTATAAGACATCTTGAACACTTTCCATGTAGACACAATCTGCTTCACCTCTTGTAGAAGTATGCTCCATTGATCCTAAAATGATCACCTCCTTTTTATCCAAAGTTACTCTCTGGGTGGAGTAATATCATCATACCCTTACCTTTTGTCTTATGTAATTGAAGACCAACTTCCTTCATTTTTGACACTGTAATAGTAACACTAGCCTTCATTATTCACTGCCGACCACTGGTTCTAATAACCAGACTATCAGCAAATGATATGAATTAAGGTAACGTTACATCCTTCAAGATATCCCATTGTGTGGGATGCAGTGTGAGAGACCAGTCTTCAAAGACAAAATCTAACACTAGCTTTTTATTATTTCTTTTAATGAGCATCCTTGTCTAACATCTTTCTTCACTTGCAGTTTATTACCCATCCAGCCAGTAACTTTCATAATATTCCAGTATATATACTTTTGATCCTTTTAATTATTCTAGAACTTATAATATCACTGTCCTCTCTAACAACCTCCACATACCTTCATGACTGACCAAATCCATCACAAGCCTCCATCTTACCTTCCACTGTATTATTATCAATACAGTCAATCACTTCTCTGATCAAGAACATCATATCTCTTACTCTCATCATCATCTTCTTTCGGCTGTTCCTGTTAGGGGTCGCCACAGCGGATCATCTGTTTCCATTTCTTCCTGTCCTCTGCATCATGCTCTTTCACACCAACCACCTGCATGTCCTCTCTCACCACATCCATAAATCTTATCTTAGGCCTTCCTCTTTTCCTCTTACCTGGCAGCTCTATCCTCAGCATCCTTTTCCCAATATACCCAGCATCCCTCCTCAGCACATGTCCAAACCAACGCAATCTCGCCTCTCTTGCTTTGTCTCCAAACTGTCCAACCTGAGCTGACCCTCTAATATACTGATTCCTAATCCTGTCCATCCTAGTCACACCCAGTGCAAATCTTAACATTTTTAACTCTGCCACATCCAGCTCTGATTCCTGCCTTTTCGTCAATGCTACAGTCTCCAAACCATATAACATAACTGGTCTCACTACCCTCTTGTAGACCTTCCCTTTCACTCTTATCGGTACCCGTCTGTCACAAATCACTTCTGACACTCTTCTCCATCCATTCCACCCTGCCTGTACTCTCTTCTTCACCTCTCTTCCACACTCACCATTACTCTGAACTGTTGATCCCGAGTACTTAAACTCATCCACCTTTACCAACTCTACTCCCTGCATCCTCACCATTCCTCTACCCTCCCTCTCATTTACACACATATATTCTGTTTTAGCCCTGCTGACCTTCATTTCTCTCCTCTCTAAAGCATATCTCCACCTCTCCAGGGTCTCCTCAACCTGGTCCCTACTCTCACTACATATTATAATGTCATCTGCAAACATCATAGTCCACGGGGCCTCCTGTCTAATCTCATCTGTCAACCTGTCCATCACCACTGCAAATAAGAAAAGGCTCAGAGCTGATCCTTGATGTAATCCCACCTCCACCTTAAAAGTATCTGTCACTCCCACTGCAGTCCTCACCAATGTCACACTACCCTTGTACATATCCTGTACCACTCTTACATACTTCTCTGCCACTCCCGACTTCCTCATACAATACCACAACTCCTCTCTAGGCACCCTGTCATATGCTTTCTCTAAGTCCACAAAGACACAATGCAACTCCTTCTGACCTTCTCTGTATTTCTCCAACAACACTCTCAGAGCAAATATTGCATCTGTAGTGCTCTTTCGTGGCATGAAACCATACTGCTGATCACTAATCATCACCTTCCTTCTTAACCTAGCTTCCACTACTCTTTCCCATAACTTCAAGCTGTGACTGATCAATTTTATCCCTCTGTAGTTACTGCAGCTCTGCACATCACCCTTATTCTTAAAGATAGGTACCAAAACACTTTTTATCCACTCCTCAGGCATCCTCCGACTTTGCAAAATTTCATTATCTCTTACTCTGTTCACCCTAATTATAAACATACTTTCACAGAATATCTTGTCTCAAAGATTCCTACTCTTATAAGTAAAAAAGTCAGTCCACATCTAGTTAAAAGTTGCCAAGATGTATAATTTTACTAATAAGCACACCAGAACTATGCAACTTCACAATCCTTGTGCTTCACGACATATTTAGCTCCAGCTACCTCGATCCTGTTTCCTTCTGTCCCCTTCATTCCTGCAGTCATCTAATGTTAGAAAGAGTTGAAAAAGTTCCCTGGTACTCTGGACAAAATTCCCTTATTAAGTTTAAGTATCAGACTGAATCTACTCTGAAAGAAGGCCACTAGCCCAGTGGAACTAACCTAGACAACATTTATAGGTTCATACCAGGCGAATTGCCCTTGTGGGCCATTTTAAGCGTAGCCAATTACCCCATGTGAGAATCAAACCCAGCACCTTGTGTCTACAAGGTAAACACATTAACCATTATGCCATCCTCCCACTAAGAAAGGCTAAATAAATAAACATGATGCTGGAATATATCCATCCACAACCCCTTTTTCCCATATAGGTTCAGGGTGTCACTTCAACAGTGATAATCATCTAGATCCAAGGTTTACACCACTGGGTGGCTAGCCCTGCTGCTTTAATTCTTCCACACCACACTCACACCTATGGCCAATTTAGAGTTTCCATCCACTTACTGCATGTCTTTGGAATGTGACATGAACCCGAAACACTTGTAGGAAACCCACATGAAAAGGGGGAAGACATGCACACTCCACATAGAAGGCACCTCAGCAGAGAATTGAATCAGGGAACCTCTTGCTGTAAGGCAACAATGCTATCTGCTGCAACATTGTGCTGCTCAGGTACTAGAATATATAAAGATAGTTTAATGCTGTTAGACTGTACAGACTGCCTGGAAGTTAGTGCAGAGCATGAAGGCTATAGGAGTGTTTCATTTCCTAATTCTCCTTTTCCCTACTGGATTACTCTAATCAAGTCACTTAACCAAGCAATGCTCATGGATCACCCACAAAACATAAACAGATGTGTCCATTAGGCCTACCTAGTTACCAAATAAATAAAATAAAGTAACACAGCTTGCAATGGAGGTAGTGTGCATGGCAACAGTAAACAATTCCATGTTATTGAAAGAAAATTATTATAAATTCTACAGATCTAATGAAATGTACAGCTTATATACATTTTTAAATCCAAGCAAACACATATCATCTGACATCTTTGGTAAAATGAAGAAAGAACTAAACTCTTGAGGAAATTATCTAATTGTATTGAGAAGAATTTGGATGAATAATGAATTTTAACTCAGACAAAGAGGGATCCCTCAAGGGCCCTCAGCTAATGGCTACAGAGTACCTTTTTATATTGCTTTCACAAAGATGAAATAGTAGTAAGCCCAGCACACCGTTTTATGGAACAGCAACCTGGATTGAGTTATTCAGAAGATTGCATCTACCCCTCTGATTGCATTCCTTCTTCCAGGTAGTTATTAAACCATTACATAACAAATTCCCATGGGTGCGCATGCCCTGGAACACAGTTATCACAACATTGCCTTTGTTTACCTTAGCAGGAACTGACTTTGTAAATGCAATTAAGCTGCATTTTCCCCATTGCTTGTGCATAAGCCATGTGGAAAGTTTGTTAAAGTTTTGTGAATATTGCTCTAATGCACAAACAGAACATGAATACATTTGTCTAACATTTTGAAAAGATGAAATAATATGGCAGTTGGGTAAAAATTCCTCACTTTGTGGAGGACTGGACTTTTCTCAAAGATGGCCCACCACAATTAATCCTTGAATCTCAACTGTTCTACACTCAAATGCATAGTAATTATATCATGAAACAATTACATGTATCACTTCAGCACATGCTCAAATATAACCTAGTTTCATACATATGGGCCATTTAATAAAATAAAGAATGCAGTTTTTGAGTTGGGCAATTCCCCATGCATCCCCACATGGGGAAGTTTACCTGCACCTCCATTTACTTTATTATTCTCACTCTAAGGTCAGTCCAACTCAGATAAATTATCACTAACACAATAAAAATAATGTCTCACTCTTTCTTTGAGACACTGTAGTCTAGGAGTTAACTGACCTGCACACACGGTGCTAAGAAGTGTAGTGAACAAACAAATAAAAGGAAACATTTCAATAAATAAACACATTGAAGCCAATTATAAATGAACATTTTGGACTTGAGCACCAAAAAGGAACCCTGTGCAAAGGGGACATATATTTTCCAGAGTTAGGGTATATATCTGTCAGTGATATGTTGCATTAGGTTAATAGAAATATGACACTATTTTTTTTTAGCTTCAGCAGTAATTTTTTAATAAGTTTCTAGGCCAGAATCCTTACTGAAAACTATGGGAAGGGGAGCATATACAGTAAATACCATTACAATGCATGCAAAATGGGAATTAACTAGTAGGTTCAGAAGTTACTTCAGAGCTGAAGTATAAAATAATCCACAAGATACCTATTCATAAAAACCTATGCAAAATATTTAATGCTCTATTCAGCAGAAATGTAGACAGTCCCCGGGATTCATGAAGCTTGTGCCAGGCGCAGGAATAGCATCGGCAATCTAATGCCAAATATGGCCGCCGAGCGATTCGGGTATGAGCTGTTTCCACATGCACTATCAGCGTACGCCAGAGCTGCGTAGCTTCCAGTGCATGTATGCTAATTACCCCATGTGCAGCAGTGTAGCATGCAAATGAAGGTATATAGCGATTCATGAAGTGGTACAGGCATAGTGTAAGCATGCAGAAATGTAAACCAAAAAAAACGGTTTACATTTTTTCAAACATAAAATCGGAGCCATGAAAGTGGATCAGTCTTATGTATTATAATGTTAATATATGCCAATGGCTAAATATATAGCCAGTGGCATAAAAAAACATGCACAACACATAAAAAATAACATTTAATGTCATGGCCACACTAACGCAAAGTAAAATCGCAGTGCATCGGTATGCAAACGGTATCACAATGAAAATATATTTAGATGTCATAAAACTGCAATGTAACGCAATTCATGAATTCTCCATAATAGTCAATGGCATGCATGCTACATCATAACCATGGTGCAATGGTTGCTAATGGTCTGTGACAGTCTTCTGCATAGTAACTAGAAATTAGTAGTCAATGCCATGCAAATGAGTCAAGTAATACTGAATCGCAAAATCCCCGCTGGTGTAAGGACGTACCACACAGTGTAGTGGTACAACACCGAGGTGTGGCCTGGAGATAAACATGACATCAAGAGAGGGGTGCGCCACCTAAGCTGTAAGCACATTGGAGCATTGCTAATCCGGGTTGCTTGTTGCTAAGCAAAGATGCAGAATGGGGGTGTAGAAGTAGCCATAGCTTTGCTTAGTTGAGAGCACACAAGGTAACCAAAAGTGCATGTGAACGTGGATGAAAACACACTCGAAACCCAGAAAATGGCTGTGTGCGGCATGCACCATAGCTGAAACAGGAAGGATACAGGAAGACAATAAAGAAATGCTGCAGCATGGTAATTGGAGTACAAATGAGTAATTAACACCTAGGAACTCACAGTGGGCCATTGACAACAGCTAATAAGGCTGCTAGCAGCTACCTGCAGAACAGGAAAGGGGAGATTCTGTACTGCAAAGAAAAGAGAACTGTCACAGCAGAACAAAGCAAACTTGCAGTAGATCAGCTACATAACACATTTCACAACACAATCCTGGGTTGTGAAAGTACAAAACAAGAAAGCAGGTAGCTGGATGCATGTCTGACAATGGGAGGGGAATTGGGTTGAAAAGTGAAGTAAAGGGCAATAGATTAATCATGGCAGCCAAGCATAAGTCAACACCAAAGGGCCCACAATAGCAGTACCTGCTGTAAAACCCATAATTAAGATACCCTGCAGCTGGAATTGTACATACACACCCAATTACACCAGCAGCATCCTTTGTAGAATAGTATAAGGTGTGAAAGCCCCCCACACACACTTGTGTATTCCCAAACACTCCGCACCATTGGTGTATACAGATGGGGAACTTTTAATATGTACATGATAGGGGCTGCCATAGCTTTGATTCACCAGCATGTGTTGGAGACTGATGGTGGTGTGGAGGATGATGCTGACAACCATCTCAGGCATCGGAGGAGGAGAAGAGTGTTCAGACCCAGGGTAACCTACCAGGAGCTACATGATCTGGAGATAGTAGATCATTACAGGGTGGACAGGGACACCATACAGAAACTTATTGAGCTGTGCCAGCCACATCTCAGAGCCAGAAATAACAGAGGGGAACCCATCCCAGTGGACATGAAGGTATGTGTAAGCTTGAGAATACTAGCCACAAGGACCTTTCAAAGGCCAACTGGGGATATCATGGGATCTCACAGGCATCAGTATCAAGGGTACTCCACCAGTTCTTGGATGCCATGTTACCACATGCCAATGAGCACATATACTTCCCCTGAATGCAGAAGGAGTTGGCCCACAATATGCGTCTCTTCCACCATGTGGCAGACTACCCAGAGGTACTGGGTGCATTAGACTGCACGCACATACACATCAAGACACCACCCGGTGAACAGGGTAGGCACTACATAAACTGCAAGGGATACCCCTCCATCAACTGCCAGGTCATGTGCATTGCCCAGGGCATTATCGTGGATGTGTGTGCTGGCAGCCCTGGAAGCTATCTCGACTCCCACATCTGGCATGCCTCAAAGCTGTATCAGGTATTTGCCAGGGGGGACATCCCATATGGCCACAGCTGGTGGTGGATGCTGGCTATGCACTGGAACTGTGGATGATGACTCCCAACAGAATTGCACACACAGCCATGCAAGAACACCATAATGAGGCACACACAGAAACCAGAATCATCATAGAGCGCGTGATTGGGATGCTGAAATCATGGTTCATTTGCTTGGACATATCTGGTGGAGCCTTGCGTTACTCTCCAGACATGTGTGCCCACATCTTCATAGTATGTGCCATGCTACACAATATGATCCTGCGGAAACAGCTGCAGCAGGGACAGAATGGTGAAGGCCCTCGCAGCCCAACACCATTGCCAAGGGCCCCACAGGCACAGAGGCACTCAGACCACGAACACCCTGTGCCAGCCCCAGTAGGCAGACGGAGGCATGCCCAGTATGCCCATGCCTTGGCAAAGAGGGAACGTGTAGCACTCACACTGTCAGTGTAGGCACCTATGGACTGACACCCTTCTCCACCTGCACACACAGCAAACATGGATGGCACATACACACACACACGACCACCTGTAAATTGTCATGTATAGGTGGTCTACTGTGTGCATCCTACACAGGCAGCCTTCAACTACTGTACACACAAATACCACTGGCACAAGGTAAGTCAATACCTGAACAGTAAATTAAGCTATCAGCGTGTGTCCATACTGTATGTATAGGTTCAGAGATACATAGATAGGTACATGCCTAACTGCCCGAGGCCAGTCATAAGCATAGCCATAAAGTGTCTGCTGTCACCACCCCATTGATTAATTAACTGTCCCTCTGTGGAGCAGAGCCAATTGCAGGATCCCTGGGGTGTATCCACTGTTCACCACCCACTCTGCAAGGATTCCCTGGAGTGTTAGTGAGGGGTTTCGTATAATGTAATCAGGGATGTAGTTCCAAATAATGGGGAGTACCCATGACAGGAATCTGTCACTCCAGCATCTTCCAGTTATGGTTGTGGTAAGGTGCAGCTTATTACAGTGTGTGACTCCCTGTGACATGGATGCCCATAGGTGGAGCATATTCATTAAGCCTGACTTGGACACGGCTTTGTTGGCCAGCAAATATCATCCGTGAGTAAATGAGATGCCACTGAGTAATGCATGAGTTTATGCAGTCTGGCAGCATAGGACACATGTCTGAGGGCATTATCCCTCTATGCGAGGTATGTTCGTGGCCCTTCCAGCTGTCAGATGTGTCTTCTGAGGGGTCTACTTCATTTTCCCTAACTTCTGATTGACCAACACCCATTTGCTTGACACCAAATGACCGAAATTTCATTTGACCAACACGTCATTTGACCGACAAGTATTATTGTCAAGTAAATGGGATATGCCTCCTTCCCCACTGTAGTGCGACCCTGGAGTTAGAATATATAGTTGGGGGGGTGGGGGGGCACAGCCCCCCACAATGAGTGGTGTGTGGGGCGAAGCCCCCCACTTAATTTCATATTATATTGTTTAGTTTTGCTTTAATATTGCTTAGTAAAACGAAAGTAAGTGGGGGGCTTCACCCCCCATTGTGGGGCACTGTGTCCCCCACACCCCCCCTAACTATATATTTAACTCAGGGTCGCACTACAGTGGGGAAGGGGGCATATCCCATTTACTTGCCAATAATACTTGTCGGTCAAATGAAATTTCGGTCAAACGGGGTCGAGCAAATGGGTGTCGGGCAATCGGAAGTTAGGGCAAATGAAGTAGATCCTTTCTGAGGTACATCCAAAATGGGTTATCATGCTCGATGATGGGACTGATGACTGATGAGTAAAGGGGCACAATAACCTAAGTTTGTTTAGATGTGAACCCTTAAGTAATCAGATGGCCTACATAGATGGATGTCCTAACTACTTCGCACATATGACTGTCAAAGGAGAGATCACTATGTAATGTAGTCCCCACATACCCATTACATCATCTGAATTATACTGTCTGCCACTCATGTGTTAATATGTGTGTGTGTAGTTTCCCAAAATGGAATGACCATGCAGTATGTGGCCTTTAGCTGGAGGCCATCACTCTGACACCCTGTGTTGGTCTATATGAGGCCCCTTGAAGGACGTCTCTGACACCTGGACTGTCAGTTATGGCTTCCACTCTGCAGTAATCGCCAAACATGGCCTGCTGTAGTCCACCTGTGTTAGCTCGTACCTCTGAGAAGTGTATGGCAAACAGTAGGGGTCCAAGGACTGAGCCCTGTGGGACACCAGTTGTGACTGGTCAAGAGTTGGACCTGGAGGCTGCTAGGCTTACCATATGGGTTCTGTGTGTAAGCCTGTTGGCAAACCAACCTGTGATGTATGGGTGTATGTAGCGGCTGGTGAGTGTACAAATAATACCTGAGTGGGGAATGGTGTCAAAACCTTTGGCAAGGTCTAGGTAGTATGTGTGAACTGCCAAACCCCACACCTAAAGTCTAGGTGGCTGTAAGATGTCAAACTGGTTCAGTAGGCATGATCTGCACTCAATCATGGTGACCTGGGTTGGGTCAAGTGTCTGGAGGTTACCATTGTCTATGTTCATGAGTGCCATGAAGATGCGCTCCATAGCCATGCAGATCAGGCTACTCAGGCCTATGGGGTGGTAGTTACCATGGTCAGTTGTGTCACCACCTTGATGGAGTGTAATAGCTGTTGCCATGCACCAGTGAATGGCCATGTAGCCTGTGTAGAGGCTGATGTTGAATTGCTATATTAGGCGGGGGGGCCACTTTGTCTTGTAGTGTCTGCAGGATACAGTCTGGGACACCATCTGCCTCCATTGATGCTCTGTCATGCCATTTGAAAGGGCCATTACCACCTGTATGTCACAGATGTCTGGGATACTTTACGTTTTGGGTATTGTTGTGGGCCCAGTAGGGGGTGAAGCCTGCTCCGAATGTATCATCAAGTGTGTTGGTGATATCAGTAGGGTCAGTATATTCAGTGCAATATTGCACCAGCACAGTGCAAATCTGTGTTACTGCTTACATCCTTGACATAGCCAAAGAAGCCTTTGTGGTCATATTCCGAATCCATGCCTATGTACCTGTGGATGTCAGCCTTGGATGATTACATGAGTAACATAAGTATCTTGCTAATACTGGTCACGGATGTCTGCATGTCTTGAGATTTGCTGTTTGTCTGGACTACTGCACTACTTCTGTTGTATAGCCTGTATAATGCAGAGGCACAGCAGACTGCTGTCCTTGTGTAGGAGTAGCGAGTCCTGGTTTATCATTGATGGCACAACCCATACATCTTTGTAGATGCTTATAGAGTGTATTTGTAATTCTGTCTGTATCTTGAGCAGTGTCATCCCTGAGCATGGGTGCTGTGAACCCTCCCACCTGTGTCATTAGTACTGTGGATTTAGCTGTTGGAAAAGTATTCACTGTGTGTTCCTTGGGTGGGGGAGATGGTTGGGAGTAGAAATCATCAGTGAATAGTTCATGGTCAGATCTAAACAGTGACTGGTTTACCTCTGCTGTAGTGCGCCTGTTGCACATGTCAGTGATTACCACTTCTAGTATGTTTTTACCTCTCGTTAGTTCGTCTACCAACTGATACAGGCCATATGAGGTGATAAATCCCAGGAAGTGCTGGGCCTGGAAGTGAATACTCGAGTAGGTTATCCAGTTAAGTGTAGGGTAGCCAACATTGATCAATAACAGGGTGTCTGGTAGGACTGTCATGTTTACCACTGTCTCCAGATAGTTGTAGTGGTTCTCCTGGGTCATGGAGGGTTATCTGTAGCAGCTCACAGTTTGCATTGCTATCGTGGCTGATGTTAGCTGCAAATGGATTATCACAGAGGTATCATGCTGCCCCACTAACTTGGAGGTGTAGGTATCCCTGATGAATATGGATACACCTCCTCCATGTCTGTGCCAATCCATGTACAGCGGCTGAAATGTGTGTTATGGGTTGTAGTCTGGTAGTGCCGGTGTGCTCACAGGAGCCTTATACAGGTCACAGTCACAGAACAGATGTAGATGTTGTCCATACTGAGGGGTGCTGTGAGTGCATGCATGTTGTGAGTACTACCCCTGGTGTTGAGTAGCCTAACCCTCATTGGTTCCACCATTGTGCAGTTCATGGAGGTGAGATCCACCTCTGAGACCTGCCTAAAAATGGCACTATGGGTGCGCCAATAGTCTTGGCCAGCATTCCAAAGCCTTAGGCTGACACATGCAAGTTGGTATGGCATTGTTGCAGGCATGTATCCCATCTGTGCTTGTGTCCCATCTTTCCTGTAGGTAACCTACTGGTAAGCAATACAAAGCCTGAAACCTACACATGTCCACTAGCTTCCAAGATAGGCTTTTGGTGTGATTATGTATCAGTAGTCTTTATGCTATTGTTGTAATTAACTGTTGTCTGACTACATGGTGAATCTACACTGTATATTGTGATCAGAAAACTCTGTATAATCACATATGATGTTGGAGATGGCCTGCACTGTAGAGGTTCACAGATAGGTAGTAGGCTATCTGTCCAAGGGCATTTAGAAGCATAGTTACAGTGTGGTGGCTTTACCTGCACCATTGATGAAGTAACTGAGCCTCTGTCAAGCATAGCCAATGAAGTGATTCCAGGCAGAGTTGCTGGAAGCTGTTGAAGACTGGTGTGCTGTAGGGTGATAGGGGCACACAGTGATCTCAAAAGGGCATGTTAACATGACAAACCAACAGCATTCAATTTCCCCAACAGGTTTTGCAGCTGTATAATTGGAGTGGCTCCCCCACACCCTGGCTGTATGTGTCTGGGACACATGATCCCAGGGGTGTATATACCATTGGCCAGTCAAACATCAAGGTTTCCCCTGAAGTGTGTCAGTGAGTGGCTATGCCAAATGTAGTTAGGATGTTAATGTATAGTCTCCCAATTCATGTGTCATGTTGGTATTTCGAGAAGCTCACTGGGTGTGGGTGGCTCCGCCTGATGTGTAGCCAAGCTTACACATAGGATTCATGGACATAGGAAATAGGCAGAAAGAACATCAATGTCAATAGTGTAATGGCTACAGCATTTGCATAATATCTGTGCAGTCCTGTTTCAAATCCCAATAAAGTCAGAGATGCTTTACATGTAACATAGTATACTTTAACCACAGCTTGCATATATAGGTAGTATTCCACAGAATAATAAACATTTGGAACACACAACTGCTAAAATGTGCGTTAATCACCCTTGCACTACCAGTGCCTGCTCTGAGCAGTAAAATTACCACTGCCAGGATTAGAACATGCAACCATGTATGCAATCTTCACAATAACCTACCACTAAGCTACCTGAGATGTACCAACGACAGCTGTGTATACTGACAGGTTAAAACACAAAAGGTAGGAATGTGTGGAAATAGGACAAACCAGCATGTACCCAATGAAATGTGTATGCTATATATATATATATATATATATATATATATATATATATATAATATATATATAAATCAATATATATATATATATATATATATATATATATATATATATATATATATATATATAAATAATATATATATAAATCAATATATATATATATATATATATATATATATATAGAAGGAGCGAGAGAGGGACAGAGATATATGGTGATATATGGGGATATATATATATATGGGTTCATGTTACAAGATCGACAACTGACTATACCGACAACGGGACCTGTGTCACGAAATACACGAAAGTTGAAAGCACCGAAACAGCACATAACCGACAACCACATAACCGACGCTCACACAGCCGACAGCCAGTTAGTCGACAAGCACCTAACTCTGACTAAGCCGACAGCAACTTAACCAACATTTACTACACCCGTATACAAAGCCAGCAAAGTGCACCATATCCGCAACACACCTACAAATTGCACAAAAGCCAGCAAAGTGCACCAAACACACCTACAAATTGCACAAAACAAAGTACACCATCAAACAAAGTAAATCGTCACTCTTAACAGCGCCGCAACACACCTACAAATTGCACAAAAGCCAGCAAAGTGCACCAAACACACCTACAAATTGCACAAAACAAAGTACACCGTCAAACAAAGTAAATCGTCACTCTTAACAGCGCCGCTAAATGTGTAAAGAAATACAACGTGTTGTATAAGTACGCGTTGTATGAGTGTGTCCAACACCCTAACCCTGACATGACATGCTAAGCAATCGGACGGCATGCTGCTGGACTTCACATTTTAAGAAGGGTAGCCACACACCGAACAAACTCGACAGCAGTGTAATCCTCCATATGTCCAATAAGTGTCTCAAACCTCTTCTGGCGTTGGATGAGCTTTCTCCGTTTAGGTGATGACGGGAATCCCGTAGACATCCGTACCCGTAGTTCATCGACCCTGTCCTGTTCACGGGTTAGGATCTTCAGCAGATAACCCAGATCGGTGCCCCGATCACGAAGTAGACACTTCAATCAGTGATGCCACGCCTCCACTCGGTTCTGCGTACGCGGTAGTCCTAATTCGTTCAGTTCATAGACGTTCCAGAACGTGATTGGGAATAGAGGGGGAAATCGCAACGCAGATGTCAACCTAGTTTTAAATATCCGTTTCCTTCCGTACACATACCAGTCACCAAAGTATTGGAGTAACTCGTGCATCTCACTGGGGAAACCACATTTAAGTTCTTCGAAGGTTGGTTTAACCTTCACTTCTGGTAGGAATGCCAGGGCGACTAGGGATTTCACGGCCAATTGCACATCTTGTGACTTGTTATATATGGAGGACAAGCCTAATGATTGGACCTTGCGCCAGATATTCTGACCGAAGTGGAAAAGACATCCTTTAGAACGGACATCATGGAAGTTTGTCCGTATGCTCTTTAGAGCTGCCACCTCGAAGTCTGATAGTATGTATTGTACTGTCATGTCCATACCTTGTGTTGTTAGCAGAGAAAAAATGCTGTTCCAGAGGTAGTTGTATGCCTTTAGGGATTTCTTGGACATGAATGCATACACCAAGGGCGCTGATCTCATGTTATCGCCGTGCTTAAGGGTACCATGTACTGTATATAACTGCCGTATCGTGACGCCTTTACTAAAAAATGTGCCATCCATGAGCCATAAGGTAGAGCTGCTTAGGTCACGTAGATTATCCAATGTAGTGAACACAACCACTGTGGTCCCACTCACTTTATCTGTCATGCATTTATGTATGAACATTCCCGATTTCAATTTGAAATCACTAAAGTTTATGTTAGTTAGTGTTAGCTCACGTACAGTACTGTGACTGTCTTGCATGTACCTAACACAATGCACTTGTTGCAACAGTGCAGATCTCGCAGGTACAGAGTGGACGGCAGCTAAGGATGTCGATGCTAGGGCATCGTCAACCACTACGGACGGGAGATCCCTACTCATGCTTGCCCTTACTTTCACTTCTCTACAAACATTATACCGCTCAACCTCCCCTGCATCAGCGCCATGTGTGTGGGTGACGGATTTCAATAGCTTTTCACCGTCAGGCAGGTATAGTGTGACTGCTCTACCCCTGCAGTGTCCTGTGCATTTGTACTTGCACGCCCAGTATCTTCTACTTGCTCTTGTCCGTTCCAGGTGGTACAGGTAGTTATCTACCACTAACATTGGCTTCATTTGTTGGGTACGTATCGTGTTATACATGGAGCCTAACAGTCCAGGTGTAACATCTCCTATGGGCGCCATTACTTTTTCGGAATCCGCTAGTGTCTTCGGTGCTAGTGTCTTCG
The DNA here is from genome assembly GCF_019279795.1 of Protopterus annectens. Classification (NCBI taxonomy): domain Eukaryota; kingdom Metazoa; phylum Chordata; order Ceratodontiformes; family Protopteridae; genus Protopterus; species Protopterus annectens. Next base: position 1,308,977,480 of record NC_056729.1, read on the forward strand.
GTGCTACGCACAACACGTACGTAGCAACGCGAGTATTTCTGTGTTTGGGACTTATTACATTTGTTGTTGGGTCTTATTTAATGTCTTTCATTCCTTGTTGGAACATTGTTATGATCTGTTGGATGCACTACATACTCCCTATTACGTCTCTGCTGCTTTCCGTTGCCTATGCACAGTACACTGTAAGGTGGGTATCCCGCAATGTTGTTATTCCGCAATGTTTCCCTCTGCTGTGTACTTGTCGACTGACTGGCTGTCGTGTTTGTGGCTACCCTTCTAAAAATGTGAACGCGTACGTATACAACACGTTGTATTTCTTTACACATTTAGCGGTGCTGTTAAGAGTGACGATTTACTTTGTTTGACGGTGTACTTTGTTTTGTGCAATCTGTAGGTGTGTTGCGGATATGGTGCACTTTGCTGGCTTTGTATACGGGTGTAGTAAATGTCGGTTAAGTTGCTGTCGGCTTAGTCAGAGTTAGGTGCTTGTCTGTAGGTGTGTTGCGGATATGGTGCACTTTGCTGGCGTTGTATACGGGTGTAGTAAATGTCGGTTAAGTTGCTGTCGGCTTAGTCAGAGTTAGGTGCTTGTCTGTAGGTGTGTTGCGGATATGGTGCACTTTGCTGGCTTTGTATACGGGTGTAGTAAATGTTGGTTAAGTTGCTGCCGGCTTAGTCAGAGTTAGGTGCTTGTCTGTAGGTGTGTTGCGGATATGGTGCACTTTGCTGGCTTTGTATACGGGTGTAGTAAATGTCGGTTAAGTTGCTGTCGGCTTAGTCAGAGTTAGGTGCTTGTCGACTAACTGGCTGTCGGCTGTGTGAGCGTCGGTTATGTGGTTGTCGGTTATGTGCTGTTTCGGTGCTTTCAACTTTCGTGTATTTCGTGACACAGGTCCCGTTGTCGGTATAGTCAGTTGTCGTTCTTGTAACATGAACCCATATATATATATATATATATATATATATATATATATATATATATATATATATAGGTTAACAACATCTACATAACCATGGAGGTACATATAAATCGGATACCTACCAAATACCGACTGCTTGACATACCAACGCGCATAATCACGAGGCTTAAAGCCTGAAAGACCACAGTACTGAAACACCAGAAGTGCAAGGTTTAAAATCTTGATGTTAAGAGACATTTAGTCAGTGCTTCTGGTGTTGCGGTTCAGGTAGGTTACTGTGTGTAAGTGTGTTTCTGAGGGCTGTAGTGTGTGTAAGTGTGTGTTCTGAGTGTGATGTGTGTTCCTGGGGGACTGTAATGCGTGGGGGTGGGTTTGCTTTGTCCGTCTGTTTGTGTGATCTAGGAGATAGAATATTAAAGTGGGGGGTGTGGGGGGGTGCAGCCACCCACATGGGGGGGTGTAGGGGGGCTTGCCCACATGCTCATACGTAGTGTAGGATGGTTTGTTCGGATGTGGTGGGTAGCTGTGTGTCTGTGTGTGCGTGTGTTCCATATTTGTGTTACTTTCACGAGTTAGACTGTTGCTGTTGGTAATTTGGGATATGGGAGTCTGGGCCCGGTACTGTGAGCGTCGGAATTTTGTGCATTCGGGATTCCATAGGTATCCCGTATACAGTAGTTGAAGTGTTCATATATGAGTATAACATGGACCATAGCAATCACACATTCCGCCACGACCAAACTTTATGAACAAAGGATATGGAGATTATATGCCTATACACTATTACAAATATGTGCTATGGACATGAGCCAATGATAGGGTTACAACCTGTCCCACTTTACGAGGGACAGTCCCTCTTTGGGCGGTTGCGTCCTGACCAAAAATATTAAACGTGGCAAATGTCCTGAGATTGTAGGACATAATTATGTCCCATATGTAATGTAATAGTTGCATACAATAGTTCTTTCTGTATCTAAAATACCTACATGTTACAAGAAACAGGATAAGCAACTAAACTGCTACAACATTAAGCTTATATTTAGGCAAAAAAGGAAAGTTCTATCCCTTTTACTGATCGTGGGTTTGTTTCGGCCTGTAAAATCTGTTGTGTGTCCTGAAAATGTCCCACTATGGCCATTTGAAAAGGTGGCAACCCTAGCCAAAGAGAGTCAGTCACCAACACAACTCCAATGACTGCAAATACCTATGACAGAAATACACAGCTTTCATGTAGCAACACTTTATTACATTTCTATGTATTGCCGAAAGGATTCAAGGACTAACATCACCTGCATGATATACAGGAACCAATTAACAGTGCTGTAATGAGTCAGCCTGCAATTACCATAGTATTAGTCCACTAAAGGGTAAGTGTTCAACTTGGGAAGAAACCATCACGCACATGTCAATTATGTTTAAAAGCAGTTCCTACACACCTGCATCTGCTATGTACACCCACCATCACCCCCACACCCAAGAAAATTACAATACAAACTGTAATAACATCACAAATCATTCACTCACTGTATGACATCTGCAGAAGCCTTAACATACCTTGTCAGAGACACACTAACATGGCCCTTTGTGAAATAGTTGCAGTTATACAATGGAACAGCTGCTGATGTTACAGGGTTTGTTTGCACTAATCCTGTTTCAGAGGGTTGTGTGTACACCGGGAAGTGTTACCAATTACTGAGTAACAGCACAGTATGATGCACATGTACACCAAATCAATGATGTCTGGTGAGCACACTGTAAACCACCTAACATTTCATGCATAGCCATACAGCCTTGAGCTGCCCAAACATCCTTGCCAGACTGAAACATCTGCAGATGTATCAGGTACAAACAAACCCTGCATAAGTAGCAATGCTCTGAAATATAACAGCTATACTCACATGTAGAACAACATCTTCTAGCCATTACACACAATCTGCTGGAGTCATGAAGCTAATATATCTCTGTCTGTCTCCATATAGCTGTTGAAATACATCGCAAACAACACATCCAGGCCATCTTCCTCGAAAGTAAGGCAAAGGGACAACGGCCAAGTGGAGCACTCAGTTATACACCACTGATGCCATGGTATTGGCTAATGGAGTAGCTGCACAGCTAATGTGCATCTAATTAACTACTATGGAACACCAATTAGTGGTCAGGATAGCACATGTTACCGATATTTAACTATAAAAGGATGGCTAATTACACATTCAAACCATCTGTATATACCAGCAGAACATTACAAAGAAGATTGAATCACAAACTGAAAAGGATTGAAATAACAGTCAACGACACCTCGGGCTACTAATAAGGTATGTAGAACACTCAGTATGTCTGTGTATGTAGTACCTGTTCTGTAATATTTAAAGTGTACGCAATTCATATAGTGGAAACAGTTATCTTGTAGTGATGTATTGTTGAGCATAGTAACGCTTGTAGTATTTATGTGTGTACTGCTGTAGGTCACAAGGCAAACACCGCATACACCACAAGGGATGCTATATAAGGGTTTTGAACCCAACTAATCCTCACCAGCCACTGCCAGTGGCAGGGTTGGTCCAACAAGTATGTGCTATAATAGGGGATAGTGTATGTTGATATATTGTAACAGTAGGCATATGTATGGGTGTATTACTGAGAATAACATGTCAAAGGTTGGCCTACTGTGCAATTATGATATGCATTGTGGGATATTGTGCCAATAACTGTGTAATGTACAGTATTGTAGGCAGATATGTATTACAAGTTACATAGCATTACTGTTATGTTAGGCAAACATTAGTTATGTCTATTGGCATTTACCATACACAATAACAGGATACATATGACTTGTAGTCACCCGACAGTTTAACAGCATGATAGCAAAGTAAAATGGAAGAGCTAGTTAACTATCCATGCACATAAGACATGTAATAAGTTCAAAGGTAGGTACTAGGCTGTCTGCCCACGGGTATTTATAAGCCTAGCTAGAGTGTGTTGGCTTCCACCACCCCATAGGTTAGTTCCCTATGCCTCTGAATGCCAGAGCTATTAGTTCCCTGTGCCTTTGTCCAGCAGAGCCACTGCAGTGATCCCCGGGGTACATGTCTGTCTCCCATCCACCCGTCAAGATTTCTCTTGAAGAGTGCTAGTGAGGGGCCCTGCCTGATGTACATTGGAATCATGTTCCAAAGCATGGGGAGTCTCCGGGTCAGGGATCTATCCATCCAGCACGTCCCAGTCATTGTTGTGGTTAGGTGTATATCCCTAGAGCATATGGCTCTCAGGGACTTCTGTTTAGCTGGAGCATATCCAGCAATACTGGGTTGGACATGGGCCTTGTATGTCAAGCAGAGATCACCTGTGAGTACGCTGTATGCAACCGAGTACAGCTGGAGTTTCTTTAGTTAGGCTGCATAGGTCATCTGTTTGAGGTCAGTAATCCTCTTGGTGTGGTATTGTTGTGGTCTTCCAAGCTGTTGCAGTTGTCTTGTAATGTACATCCCAAATGGGGTGTTGTATCCTTCAATGGGTCTAATAAGTCATGAGTAGAAAGGCACAATGGCCTCCTTTGTTCTGGATTCGAACCCATTAGAGATTAGGGTGGCCACATAGAAGGATATTTTAACCACCTTGGCATTATGGTTATCGAAGGAGAGATTGCTATCTACTGGGTTCCCAGATCCCTTATTACCTTTTCTGTATGTAGGTGACTAGCACCTATGTGGTAGTCCACGGGTAATTAGTTTTATCCAAAGGGGATGACCATGCACTTTGTGGCATTCAGCTTGAGGCCATAATACTGACACCAGGTATCTGTCTCAGTCCGACCCTTCCAGAGGGTGTCTGTATCAGCTGGGGAAACAATGACGGCCCCTAGTTTGCAGTCGTCTGCAAACCATTCAGCCAAAGCCCTCCTATGCTTGCCTGTACCTCCGAGAAGTATATACTGAACATGAGGGGTCCTAGAACTGATCCCTGGGGGACGCCACTTGTAACTGGTCTACAGTCGAACCTAGAAGAGAAGTATATACTGAACATGAGGGGTCCTAGAACTGATCCCTGGGGGACGCCACTTGTAACTGGTCTACAGTCGAACCTAGGGTATGCAACTCCCACTGTGTGGGTTCTGTCTGTGAGTCACTTTGCAAACCATCTCATGACGTAGGGGCTAATGTTCAGGTGGATGGGTATGTCGATAATACCAGAATGGGGAATTGTGTTGAAAGCCTTTGAGAGATCAAGGTAGGCTGTGAGGACCTCCTTACCCTCATCTAATGCCTTGGTAACTGTCTCAAAGAAGTCCACCAGGTTTAGGAGGCATGGTCTGCCCTTAACCAAGGCAAACTGGGAGGGGTCAAAGGTTTGGAGGTATCCAATGTATCTGTGACTAAGATCCATGATGATATGCTCCATAGCCTTGGAGACAAGGCTAGTCAGGCCTATAGGGCAATAGGTCCCATGGTCCATTGTGGCACCACCTTTGTGGAGTGGGATAACTGTTGCTGTGCACCATTCAGGGGGCACAAAGCCTGATGCAAGGCTATTATTGAACATGGTGAATAGGTGGGGAGCCAGTATGTTCTAAAGTTTGTGTAAAATGCAGCTTGGGATGTTGTCCAGTCCCATGGATGCTGTGATAATGGCTTTAGAGTGTGCAGCTTTTACCTGTGTAGTTGTGATTACAGGGACTCTGCATTCTTCTTGTATAGATATGGGCCTTTTAGGGGGTGAGAGGGGGGAAAGGTAGCACTGATCCTATCTGACAGGATGTTGGCAATATCAGTTGGTTCTCTAATAGTCATGCCTTTGTGCTGTAACTCAGAGCAGATCTGGGTGTTGACATTGAGATATTTGACATAGCTATAGAATGCTTTGTGGTTGTCATTAGAATTAGTGGCAATTTTGTTTCCATAGCTAGCTTTGGAGGATCCTATAAGGGATCTCATCTTCTTACTGAGGCTGACCAGGGAGCTCCCCCATGCATGGGATTGTACTCTCTTTTGCAACAGTGTCTTCCTTCTGTTGTACAGTTTGTTTATGGCAGGGGACCATCAGATTGGCTTCCTTAATTGGGAGTATAGCGTCTTAGTTCTGTTTGGGATAGCACGATCCGTGCACTCTTGTAAGTGCTTATAGAGTGCATTTGTGTAAGATTCAGCAGTTGTAACTGTATTGCCCATCTGCATGGGTGTCATGAAGTTCATCATGTCTGTCTTAAGAAGCATGAAGTTGGCTTTGTAGACATATTATACTGTAGTTCCCTTAATGAGGGGTGGGGGCGGGATGTGGATGTCAAGGGTGTTTAGCTTATGGTCAGATCGGACCAACGAGGAGTTGAATTCAGGTGTGGAACACCGGTCACTCATGTTGGTAATGCCTAGGTCTAGGATATTGTTGCCCCTGGTGGGTGTGTGGATAAGTTGATCCAGGGCATGGGTGTTTATGAATTCCAGAAAGCGTTGAGCTAATGAGTTGGTACACGAGTAGTTTTCCCAGTTAATGGTAAGGTAGGTGAAGTCTGATGATGCCCACTGTTTGGGAGAAAGCGCTTAGTACTTGGTCGATTTTCAAGCAATAAACCTGAGTTCTACAAGTGTATTTGGTTCGTCTTGTATGTTTTACAAGGTAGGTGAAGTCGCCCATTAGTATGGTGTTTGGTTGAACCCTAATAATTTCCAGTACATCAAGAAAGGAGGAGTGGGAATCTTGGGGCATGGTGGGGGATCTGTAGCAAGCTACGATTTGGATTGCAGTTTAGGCCAGAGGTAGTTGCACTTGGATAACCTCGGATGCATTGTGCTAAACAACTAGCCTGGAGAGATGGATATCCTTAATGAATATGGACACACCTTCACCTTGGGTGTTCCGGTCCAGGTTACATGGCCGAAAAGTGTGCTATGAGTTCTAGCCTGGCAGTGCAGGGGTGCTCTCTGGAGCCTTGAACCAGGTCTCAGTCACTGTACAGATATCAATGTTCTCCATTACAAGGAGTGCCTCGAGTGAGTGCATGTTGAGATTTAGACTTCCAGCATTGAATAGCATTACCATCAGTTAGTGCCTGCCTGTTCCTGTTATGGTGGTGAATTTGTTATGTGAACCTTGCCTAAAGAAGGCACTATATGGGCTGCAAGAGCCTTAGCCAGTATCTGGAATCCCAGGGGCGACAGGTGCAGGACATCTGTGGCAAAGCATTGTGGTCTGTCGATCATGTCATCCCAAGCAGACAGATACTGGATCCCCTTAGAATGATACCAGAAGCTTAGCCAATTGTTGAAGTCAATCATGTTGTCCTCGTACTGCGGTATCATTCTGGGTGATGGCAGAATGCTACTCAAGGCTAGGGTCATACCTGCCTGGCCTACAAGTTCAGAGAGCTCTTCCATGTCTCTTTTCAGGTAATCCAGGGAGGTATGTGTCAGGTCATTCACACCAACCACCAACATGGGCAATTACAGAGTCATATTTGTACTTGTTGTGGAGTGACCTGAGTGCGTGGGTTATGTGGCGGATCCCGTTACCTGACATGCAGCTGACAGTAACTTTTCCCTTGTTTAGCCTGGTGAGTATGACATCAGTGAGCCTGACTATAGAGTCACCTATGACTAGTGTGTTGGGTACGTTGATTTGCCTTATTGGCTGTGGTTGAGTGGCACACTGACTCTGTGGGCTATGTGCCATTGGGGTTGTGCTGAGGGATGGAGGCTGCTTGCATTTCTGCCTGGAGGTCTCTGTTGCTTAGACAGATTATTATTGAAAGCCTCCGTGAATGTTTTTGTGTTACTATGTGTAGATTATGGTGGTGTAGATTCAGTGAGACTATGTGATGAGTGTGGTGTGGTATGAATGTTTACCTTCTCCACATGACTGTCAGGGTCAGTCTTGGTTGGAGAGAGCTTTACCTCCAGTTTGGCTAGATAAGTGTTTCTCTCACAGGTTGTAGTGTTGGGTGGTAGGTGGAGAGGGTTGTCTGTGTACATGAGGCAATGTCTACATTGCCTCAAGATGTCCAGATTCATCAGATAGACAGGAGAGAACACTGGCAGTTGACCCCTAGACATGCCTGAATATAAGTCTAATTTCCCCTAGATAAGTGAGGAAAGTGAGTACAAGAGCTATTTTACTCTAAGCAAGTGAGAAAAGTATGTACAAAAACTGTTTACCTCTAGGTAATGAGGAAGATTGAGTGCTATAGTAATTAGTAGCTTACATAGTGCTTACAAGTTCTGAACAAGTGCTGAGCATGAATAAGCAATCCAGATAGGGTCTTGGATAACGTAAACACACCCCCCCCCAACAGGTACACAATCATATATCCATGTACACTACAGAGCCCCTGTACCCACAACTATGCAGGTACAAGCTGCACTCAGGCTGCATGGGACCTGTCCACATCCCAGGTTGTATCATACACATATGGCAAAACAAGTTGCTTTCCACATACACATAATGTAAAACATAGCTTCATGTCAGGCTGTGTACACACTGAATGGTGCACACCAACATGTATCACAACCCACAAAGGGAGAGACACCACTGATAATGGGAAGTACTGCACTACTACCCTGCTGAATCTGGTCTGAAAGGCCATGAACCTTGATCAAATTATTTGATGTCAGCAGTACAGCTGTAGATGACAGTAAGGTTGATTTTACACTGCATATCATAACCTTGTCAGGTCATAGGACATCATCACCCATACTGTGTTCCACCTACACTCAGTATACTAGATGTACATTCCTATGTCACAGGAGTGTTTTGCAATGGGACTGCTGGCAGAACCAACACTACAGAAGGTATCTGAATAATACATGCACATCACACCAGTGCCAGCTACAGTAAGACAGGGTTAATTAATTGTACTCCCCCTCATTGTAGTCCATACCACACAGACTAACAGAAGGCATCTGCCTATTGAAGTATGTGAATGACTATGACCTTGGAGCAATAGCTGACTCAGAGTGTTGTGGACAACATACAGAAGGGGCTTTGTGGGTGAGGTGTGTGACATATGGCCACAATCTGACAGCTACATATTGCAGTGTCACCCCTATGTTAATAACCCTGTACCCATGAACTACCACCTAGGTAGCGGTCAACATAATGGACACTGTGTATAATGGATGCAGCTGGGCAGTTGTCTTTCCTGTGATAGTTACATTATCACACCTGTCAGGTAGTCGCATGTGGCAACCCTAATCATGACAGGGTGCCATCCATGAATATAGAGATCATTGTCCAGCCATACACAACACTCAAGTGACCCATATCAGATCACATATTTCCTTTAAGGGGTATTGGCCATGTCCAGATGGCCTACACCAGCCTTTCCATTCCCCAACTCCACTATGTAGCATGATGCCTACCCTGAATAAATCCATGTCCAACCCAGTGATGCTGGACATGCTACACGTACACATCCTGATCTCAAACACATACTTCATGGACATCCACCTTCCTAGTACTAGGATCACCACATGCTGGACAGATCCTTGTCCCATACACTTTACATAGTCCTGCCATACTATGCATTCCTCTCCAGCAAAGCTTCACATTGCCCCCCTCTCAGACATGGTGTGATGACCGCATGGTAAATGTATCATTAACCCTGTGGATCAGTTATGTGGCACTGCTCCACCTGGCCCCAGAGACCCACCTGTCAGCTACAGCTAGGTAACCTTTCATCCTAGATTCATACATGGTCCAGGGCATATAGCCTACTAGTTGACTTTGACTGTACATGCTATAGTTAATATCCATCCCTGCAAATACCATCTGGCTAGCCAGTGTCCCATGTGTATCATATGTGCAACACAGGTGATACATGGCAGGATGTTGAATTGCTGTATAGTGCCATGTAGATGTATATGGTAAAACACATACCTGTAAAACCTTCCATGAGCAAGTCTGCAGGGTCACAGGTCATGTCTGTTAAGGCAGTGTAAGTCTTTATATGTGACATATACACAGCATCAAGGTCGACTGCATTAATGTGGGTACTTCCAGCCATGTGCTGATAGGTAGGAACACCAGTACAGGCAAACAGACATGCCCACATCAAGACAGCATCCACATGGAGTATGAGCAATGTAATCAGGTGACACACACACACACACACACACACACACACACACACACACACACATACACATATATGGTGATAATATCCAATCACCACTGAGTGTCACATGTGTGTGACACAAACATGTCAGTGGTGTCAGTGTCATGTAGATTTGCAAAGAAAACTATTTAATCATAATAAATGTGATACACATGTATGTTCAGCTGTAGCTCTGTATGTCTCTGTGAGTTACTGTGACCTGTCTCCATCATTATGTCTTCCAGGTATGCCGCTTGTAAGGCTACCCCCTTATACCCGCTTGATGGATGAGGCCCTCATCCCATACCTACATGACAATCATGATATCCTGTTCAGCCATGTGCCACAGGATGTACAGCAGTGGGATGCCCTGTGGATGGAACTTCGCAGGAGGGTTAATGATGTGGGTGGCCACAACCGCACATACCAGCAGGTGCGCAGACACTGTACAGACCACATTAGATGGGTGAAACAGCGTGCAAATGCAATCGTCAGGGAACAAGTTGCAACAGGTGGTGGGCCACCAACCCAGCCCCCACTCACATGTACCGAGGAGCTACTGGCCAACCTGGGGACACCTGCAGAACAACATCCACAAGCCTTAGTTGATATTGTGGAGGTGGGTGTCTCTCAACCACCGGGCCTGGAGTTGCCTGGTAAGTCACTACTGCACCAATAACAACTATATTCCATATAGTTACATGTGTTACTGTACAATATGTAATGTAACATCATATGCAAGGCATGTATACACACATGTTGCATACTGTAGTATGCTACTCTGTTTATGCACACATGTGCATACACCATAGTATACTCTATTGTACTGGTGTATGTGTTAACATGCACATTGCATCCTGTAGCTATCATACAGGCATGGATAATGCTCATACTGCTGTGTTACTCCTATTTAGATACCACTGGTGTTCTGCTGCGATAGCAGCAGAACGCCAGAAGTACCGCTGCGACAGCAGCCTGTTGCAGGTGAGACTGTTATTATTTATCAGGCATCTTAATGCACAGATCCATCTGCCATGTGGCCATTTACCACATGTACACAAGATGATGTCAGACATCAATGTCATCCTTGCTCCTCATGTGTGTGTGTGTGTGTGTGTGTGTGTGTGTGTTTGTGTGTGTGTGGTTCACAAATGTCATGAGGGACATGGCATACCGATGAGTTTGCCATGTCTGGCCATAGTTGCCAGGCAGCAGCAATATGGTTGCAGATGTGCAGGGGTGTCATCCATATACACTTCAGTGACCTGTGTCACACATTCACATCATGGTTTAGTGTACATACACCTCAGTGACATGGGTCACATTCCACAGTATATATGCATTGTATCTAAACACAGTCATGGATATGAACTGTGTCTGTAACCCACACTGTATAGCAATAGAGACGCCTCATGATTCCCTGCAATGGCCATGCACATCAGCTAAATATGTAATATATCTGTAGGCAGTCAGACAACACTGCATTGAGACACCATTACCCCACTGTATATTTGACAGGACACCATTGTGTTAAAAATGTATGCATGTCATTGCACACATCAGAAGATCACATGACATACTACATGTGATTGTCAAGGTCATATGCCGCACATCCGGCAGGTGTACTGTTAACCTGTGCTGGTCTACATGGTGTAACACAGGGATATGTGCTAACTACTACTATGATTGTGTAATTTGCATGCCTTTTGCTATGACACATGCATGCTGTTGTGTGCAACTCAGGGATGTATGATAACTACCGCTGTTATTGTCTGCGCTGCATGATGTCTGCTGTATCACATGCATATTGCATGCCTTCTGCCATATCACATGCATGTTGGGTGCCATAGCGTGTGTGTGTCTGTGTGTGTGTCTGTGTGTGTGTGTGTGTCTGTGTGTGTGTCTGTGTGTGTGTGTGTGTGTGTGTGTGTGTGTGTGTGTGTGTGTGTGTGTGTGTGTGTGTGTGTGTGTGTGTGTGTGTGTCTATTGTATAGATTGTAATGTACAGTTCTTGTCTGCCCCTCACAGGTTATGTAGGTGTGTTCCCCTCCTGCTGTCCATCTGATGTTTGTGTCCCCACAGACTCTAGCAGTAATGATGAATGTATGATTGAGGCACAGGCATGGTTGTCAGGGGCTGAATCTGTGCCATTGGCTGCCATTCCATCTATATCCCCCTCATCCACGCACACAGATCTCATGCCTATACATACCCCCTCACCAGTGGCCATAGAGGAAGGACAGTTGGCGTGTGGTAGTTTGGATCAGGAAAGTGTGGGGGCTATGGAAGGTGTGCCTGCAGACCATGGTGTCAGCCAACTGACTGGTGATGCCCCACACAGGCACGTGGCCAGTGCTGCTCATAGGAGGACCTCTGGCCAACATGCCCCTGCAAGAAAGAGCACAGCAGCTGGTGTCACCAGACACATGTTTCAGGCTGTAATGGAGGCACATCCACGTGCTGAAAGGCACAACAGAGAAGATCAGTGGCTTCAGAGGGCTGCTGTCTGTTCTTTAAACAACAACATCCAGGCAATGGTAAATGCTAAACAGCAGATTGCTGAAGCTTTGGATAGACGATTGGGTGACATGGCTGGAGTCCTTGACCGTGGCATGACAATCCACGAACATGAGCTGTCTGTGTTGGAACATCTGGTAGGAGTGAGGTGTCGGGCATGTGGACGTAGGCCTGCTACATCACCTGTTTCAGGTCTACGTGAACAAGCTACCTCACATGCCTGCTCCCATAGTGGCAGGAGCAGCAGCAGTGCAGCTGGTGCTGTACTGTCCACACCACGACACAGCAGACCATGTGCACATGGCCCTGGATGGTCCCAACAGGGACACAGTTCCCGTGAACATGTGTCATCAGACAGTATCCAATCTGTACCTCTGCCTGGTAGTACCCATGCAACCCCTGGCAGGCACAAGTCACGTGGCCGTGGGCGGACACCGTGAACTATATAACCTGGCCTGTACAGTTCGCAGCTGTCAATAATACCCCTGTGTAGGCCAGACACATGCCAGAACTGTGTGCATGCATACACGCACACACCAAAAACATATGTAGGGCACTGCAACACACACATGCATAACATCCACACACGCCCAATTAGATCAAAGGCCCTAACTCACACACATGATATCATCCAATGGTGCATCCTAGGCCTCTGGCAAACATTATCACATTGTGCATATGATGATGCCTGTGCCACATCCCTGTCATCCACACCATCGGTGTAGGCACATGCTCATATGGTCTGATGCACAGGGTGAACAGACTAGGAAGATAAGTGTAGATTACAATTGTTGTGTACTGTTGACAGGAAGCAGACATACCATGTAGTACAGGTGTACAATGCATTTTGTACTGTTAACAGTATGTGCCTTGTGTAACAACAGTAACTGCATGTTGGACATGATGTTCTGCTTTCCTCCCTCAAATCTAATTGCACGTGCCAGTGGATGTCAATGTTTGCCGTTAGTGTCCCATATGTAAATGTGGACTACTCACAGGTATGTATGAATATACCGGCTTGCACCTTGTAGCATCCACATCACAGTTAGAATGTCCCACGTTCAAAACATGTCTACTGATCCAAGAGCATAATAGCTGTGTATTACACTACTGTGGCTACAGATGTGACATCCATACTGGGTAACATCACAGGTACAGTTACATGGAGTGGTGAGGTAAGAGAGCGGTCTAGCTGATGACAAGGGTAGAGGCCAGTGGGAAGTGTGATGCCTCATTGGGAAGCAGTAATACACATTCCCATATCAGGATGCAAACACACAACTGCACCCACACACTCAGGTATTGACACACATGTATTCAGTGACACAGTAACACACCCCACACTCATGGATTCACTGACACAGTAACACACACTCACACACAGTTGCGACTGTTGAGGCGAGGACCCCTGCCTATGTACAAATCATCATTACAGTACTGTGTACTTACATGACGCGCCACAGAGAATACACATGTACAGGTAGTCAGTATGGCTTAAGATCAGGGACATCAACACGGATAGCAGATTACATTGCCAGGATGGGGGGAGGGGACTTATCAGTTCAGTATTGTGACATACATCCTCACTCCAGGGACCACACAGCCATACATACACATACACACACACACACACACACACACACACACACACACACACACACACACACACACACACACACACACACACACTGTGGCATTCACTATTGAATACACCTATGTCACACACATACCGATACATGTGTGAGATACACGCCCCGGCCTATGTCCTGCTTTCTACATTGCAGTCTGTACAGATGTCTACAACAGTGTACAGGAGAGTAACAACTGAGATGTATTCCCCACCATACATGACATATATGGACACACACGCAACCACACATGCCAGTACGGTGAATCAAACACCTGCCTAGCTCATTATATGTATGACAGAATTACTGCAGTATTGCACTCATTACAAAGTGCACTGATGCTTCCTTTGGCAACAGTGCTGATATATGCACATGGGAGGACTTAACTGTTACAGGTGTCAAGTGATTTACCTTCGGTGTCACCCTGACCACTGTCTATGTTGTGTGTGTTGTCCTTCAATTAATGAAACATTGCTTACCGGTTACACAGGTTATTGTAGGACCGCTTGTGACACACCTGTGAGCTGTCCTCAGCAAACATCCATCTGCAAGGATGTCCCACCACTTAGTTATTTCCACACATCAGTCCATAACTGAGGTACATCTTTCCGTACATTCAGCATATCACCATATACAGTTGGCAATGTTGAGGCTGCATTGCAACTGCATGATGTACTAGGAGACACGTTACCTGCAAACATCAGCAACTGCACACGCATGGTATCTGAATGCACACCACTACTTGTATATGTGTGTAGGTCCTACAATCCTGTCATTTGGGCATGTCTGTAGGCATTGCAATTGGTGGACATGTGTAAAGACATACATGACACATGGACTGTTGTATGATATGATAGGTGTAATGGGTAATCGGTACAGAGGGAATGTTACCTCTGCCAACACTGATATCACACCTTATGTACTGTTAGCATTCAGCTGCCATGAACCTACATTCCATGTGCATGTGTGTAATGACTGTAGCCACCTGTCTGCACAAAGGACAACAACATCTATGCTATTTACATATATGTTGTGTGTGTGTGGCATGTACATATCCATGGCAGGTACATGTATGTCATATCCAAACATGAGGGTGTTTACTGGTGTACAGAAACAGTCATCTGCTAATGCTGTAAATAACTGAGGGCCCCTGGTATGTGTACAGCTGACCTGGTTACAAACAGTGGTATCATTGCATTGCATAACACATGATGCAACTATGTCAGTACATGGGTACTCTGCACAGTTGATGCAGAGCTTGGTACAGTCCACTGAGCAAGGGTCACATGGTGGTGTACTATTATATGTCCTACCACATGTATGGATGTGTGTTGGTGGTCTGAGGGCATGGTGGTGTCTGAGGTTTACATCCTAGAATGCAACATTTGACACTGTGTCCTGCACCTGACTCATCTTTGATGCCTTTTGTGGGAGTACCGGTCAGAACATGTGAGTGGTCTCTATGTATGTGGGGACACCACCACCTGGAGCGGTCCATACCTGTGTTATGGCCCACATGTCTGGTTCTGAGGTATATGGTGGTAGTGCTATTGTGCACTACAGAGCCTTCAGCCAGGTGTTTCTCACTGCACAGATGGCAGTATTCCCATTGTTGGATCTACAGTGAGCAGATGTGATTACAGACACTACACATCTAGCACTGGTTAGCATAAGCATACAATGCAGTTGTCCTCAATGTGTCAGGGTGTTATCCTGTGTTTAGGGCATTTGCCTTGGAATGGCACTATATGGGCGAATGCGACTTAGGTATTATCCCCACTCCCTTGAATCATGGATGCATGGGATATGTGACAAAGGCCTGTCTACTTTCAGTCATGTCATCCCAGAATAACAAACACTGGACAACCTCGTAATTACAGCAGGACATTGGCTCATTGTGTTGGTCACACAGTTGCCTCTCCTAGCAAGGCTCATTATGTTGGTCATGGTCAAGTAGTTGACACTCCTAGCAAGACATCACTGCAAGTGGTAGTACTGTGCTTGATATAGAATGGTACATCTAAGGTGACTGACAGCAGCAGATGTTGTGTATAAGACCGATGTCAAATATATGTAGAGCAGCGTTCCTGCTAACAATGACAACAACTAACACCAGAGTCCATTACAATGTATTTTTTATGTCTAACTGTAATAGCATGGCCACTGTGGCCTTCCGTGTTTGGAATCAGAGTGCATCCCAGACAGCCTTGTGCTACTAACTGTATGAGCATGCCCAGTATAACCTCGTGTAGATGGACACATAGTGCATTCCGAACAGCCCTGTGCTACTAAGTGTGTGAGTATGCCCAGTGACACCTTGTGTCAGTTATGTGACTATATTTGTATGGGCATGGCCATTGTAATCCTGTATAGTGATAGTAGTCATCCATTCCACAGATGGGCATACTCCAGGTCAGGATGGATTCCTACTTTAAACACACAGGTTCACAGGTATGTATATCTTAACTGCCAGCATCCCTGCTGATGTCTGCGTTCCTAGAAGGTCATAATGACAACCTTGAAATGTGTAGCCTGTGTGGCGTGACTCATAACTATGTAGTATTGTAATAGTGATTTGTTGATAGGCAGGTGTTTTGTTCTCACCTCCGGCGTGTGTGTTTGTCCCCATCAGCCTGAGGACTGAATAATGCTTTTAGACTGCTCACACTCCATACCATTCCTATACCCACCTTTGGCAAGGCTGATGATGTCACCCACCTAGAAATACACCTCTGTGAGTGCTGTGACACAGTAATCTTGGTAGCATGTTCTGTAACTGCATAATGCTGTAATGTGATAAAGAAGTTAGGTCAGTGTTCTAATCCCAGACTTGCCAAGTGTGTGTGGTTGTCCCTGTCTGCCTGAGGACTGAATAATGCTTTTAGACTGCTCACACTCCATACCATTCCTATACCCACCTTTGCAAGGCTGATGATGTCACTCACCTAGAAATACACCTCTGGGAGTGCTGTGACCCAGTAATCTCGGTAGCGCGTTCTGTAACTGCGTAATGCTGTAATGTGATAAAGTAGTTAGGTCGGTGTTCTAATCCCAGACTTGCCAATAGTGTGTGTGTGTGTGTGTGTGTGTGTGTGTGTGTGTGTGTGTGTGTGTGTGTGTGTGTGTGTGTGTGTGTGTCTGTCTGACTGAAGGACTGAATAATGCTTTTAGACTGCTCCCATGCCATACCATTCCTATATTCACCTTTGGCAAGGCTGATGATATCACCACCTAGAAATACACCTTTGGGGGCACTTTAACCCAGTAATCTGGGTAGCACATTCTGTAACTGCGTAATGCTGTAATGTGCTAAAGTAGTTAGGTCAGTGTTCTAATCCCAGACATGCCAAGTGTGTATGTGTGTGTCTGCCAGCGTGAGACAAGTACAGTGCTTTGTAGAGTATGCACTCTCTGTACAAATCACATGACCACCTTTGTCATTCCTGCTGTTGTCACCCACCTAGGTATACACCTGTAGGTGTGCTGTAACCTAGTATTCTCCATAGCGCATGCCCTAAAAGCGTATTGCTGCAGTGTGATAGGGAAGGTAGGGGTTCGTATTCAGGACAATGCAAGTGTGTGTTTGTCTGTCACAGCATGTGTAGAGGTGGCTGTGAGTGTCTTACCATTGGACATGTTGGGGAGCGGATTTTGTAGTTTTCCTATATGGTGTCCGTCTTATGACACATTGGCCACCTCACGAGGAGTACAGATATCAGTCAGCCACGGGACTGTGTTGGCAAGCCATACCCCTACATCTGGCAAAAGGCCTGGTGAACAAAGTATGCAACCCTAGTAGGACGTGATATATGTCCTGCACCCATGTGCTATGCTCAAACAAACTTGCCTAGGATATCCCGCTATGTTGCTAGTACCATGCACATTGGTGACAGATAGTAGGCATGATGTGAATGCAGTGGCCTGCAGAGGACATGGCACCCTGTACATCAAATGTGATCCACAGAGGCCATACAATGCCATACACATGTGCCCTGTATAGACCATTGCCACTGACACCAGGGAATACCTGTATCATACTATCAATGCAGGTGCAGGGTTGACTTGCTCACTATAAGCTGGTTTTGCTACACCAGGCCAGTATTGGCATATTGGGGGATAACAGTCAGTGTACACAACACGTGCCTGCCAAAACAGGTACACCTGTACATGTCATTGTACAGTATTGTAGAACACGCACATCCCAGGCAATGTCCATGTGAAGGACTATCAAACACAGACATGGCATGCATTGCAAAGCTATGACCATACACATTGGTAACCAGGATGTCAGGGAAGATCATGCAGTACCCATCTGTGTGGGACATTGCAGACACTACACCCCTGCATTGCACACCATTGTCAGGTGACGCGATGCCAAGGATTACCCCTCACCTGGCCTTGTACAGCCATCTTGCACAGCCAAACACTACACACCCATTAAGCAATGCATAAATGCATGTCAGTACTGGTACCTTGTGTCTGCGTGTGCGTTATGATGCTCCCAATCACAGTCACTCCCAGTATAACCCTCATTGGCATACCAACAGACATCAAACACTTTTACATGCCCTAGCCCATAGAACCTCCAGATATCCCCTGTGGTGCTAGTAGTCCTGTGCATTACTGCAGTGTGGCAAACTAAGTAGTTAGGTTGTGTATTTGTGGCCCTGGCAAAGAGTGTCAATGCGTGTCCATTAGAGAGTGTGGTTGTGGTGACAATGGCATCCATTCACGTGGACAGCCATGTGTGACACACCTAAAGTATGTCTACTATATCTCTGTTGCAGATGTCACTCAGCTACACACTTATATGTTCTTACAGCACAGCAACATGTCGCCTTTGTGGCACATGTAGTAACGTCATGCACATGTAATATTAATGACTAGTCAGTCAGGGGTTTGACCTCTGTACTGTTAGGTGTGTGGCAGATGATGCTTAGGGTTAAGTCTCCTTCCCTGGTGTACTTTGCCTGTCCCACCCACACACTCCCTGGTGGATGTGAAGGTGTACACCTGCTCAGCAGCAGCATGTGTATTGTAAGTGATGGACATGATCAGGTGATGGCCTCTGCACCTATTGCAGTCCTCCTCTAACTGATTGTATGTGGAACAGCTGTGATGGTGTTCCTATAGCCATTTGCATGATAAACACAGTACACTATCTAGGGAAAACATGTTGGTATTTGGCCATAACAGTCGCTGTGAGTGGTACCTGGATGTGGTGTTCTTACACGGCATCACAGATGATATCTGGATGTACCTCAAACATTATACACAGTGGGAAATAGCCTAAAGACATGAGCGTGATGTGCCACACATGACTACAACATGTAAGTGTAGTGATGCTGCATTGAGACTACTGCCTGTTTAACATGTGTGTGGTAATGGCTATTCTGCATGTTTTAATACAGACATGACAGTACTCTGTTCATGAAGGACCCCCATCTGTAGGGCCATCTGTGAACTGGTCAGTGTGTGCAACCATTTGTTTCCTATGTTACACACTGAACACATATCTGTGCACAGCAGAAGCATAGTGTGAGGATTGCAGACAGTATATGATGATAAGGATGTGTTACTGCCATCGCATCCCTGACTGGACATGTGTCACATGAAACAGTGGTATGACAGACACTGTCTGGGGTTCCCAGTGACAAGCCAATAATGGGCAACTGGTCATAGCTGCCGTCACACATCTACTACACATTGTACAGATGGCATGCAGTATATATGCATGCGTTGTGCTCCCTCTGCAGATGTATACCATCTGTTGTGTTGGGTTGATGGTGATATCTATGCATACTGTTGTAGGTAATCCTGTATGCTGGTGTCTATCACTAAGCCATATGTGGGTTTAACCTGCAACACCATAGGCTGAATGGGTTGGGAGGTCCTGGCAGAACCTCCTGTCCCACTTCAGCTGACCATGGCACTGGGCACCAACACAACTGGGGCCCAGCCTTGGACATCAACCTCTGTTGGCTCTGCATCACCTTCTGGTGGTACCACCACTGAGGATGGAGCATGTCCCCTTGGGAGCAGGACCAGACAGGTACATGTCTGCTGTCATGCAGTCCTGGACGTATTGCGTTGAGGGCTCACTAAGGTGTTCCGAAGCCAGATACACAAGCTCAAGGGCGGTGTCACATTTACAGGGTGATGCTGCCCCTCCTGGACAGCCCCCAGCACTGTTTCCTTTGCAGCTGTTTAGGTGCAGTGGCAGCTGCCCATGGTTGGGGACCTCCGTCCCACTGTTCCCATGGGCTTGTGAATGCCGAACACCCATCCCCGTCAAGGGGAGTATCCCCCCACATTTGTCATATACCAACCATGTATGCTGTCTTGTCTGTGATCCTACCCTACCTAACCTCCACGGCCATACCTACACTCCTTCCCCCACATCCAACCCTCACCTACGGAAACATAAGCCCAATCAGCTCCTAGGACAACATCTGCCCTATACATAGCTGTCCATTTCACACATGTGCCCACTGGACACATGTAACCCATGTAATATGCATCACAACATACTCCTGTTATCCTCACCCCTGTCCCTCAGGTGCACAATCCTGGTATGCACATCACTCCTAAATGGTCCAGGTACATGTGATGAGGATGACCCCATTGTACACACAACACTACCCGTCCCTCTATGGTTACCCCATTTACCTTTATCATGATGATGATGTTGCACACAGCACTTTGCAAGAGTACTGTTCATACATAATGATTGGACAGGTACTGTTGTGTTAATGTACATTACATGCACAGAGTGATGTATATGGCCAATGTACAACTATTTGCATGTATGAATGACACATGTCTGTCTGAGGGAGTCTTGAGATCATATAGAACAACACCACTACATAATACAGGCGTCGCTGGTGTTTCCCATTTCATTCGTATGTAATGCTTTGTTGCCACATGGTATTTTCCTGATATATCTCTATATACGTATATACCTATATGCTGGACATAAACACTCACATATACATCTACATGATGGGATACATTCCTGTACTGTTGAATGACTGTGCTGTATGATATGTTTGTGGTACTGTCCATTGTCTGTATATCTGCCATGATGTATTGCTAATTCACATTAGCTGTGTGTGCAGGGTCCTGGTTCCGAGCCTTGCAGAGGATGTTTATTTGGTTGCAGGGCAGAACAAGGCCATTGGATACGGAGGGTGTAAGGCACATTAAAGAAGTTGGGAGCGGGTTTGCGTGGGTTTGCGTGGTGTTAAGCACTGCTGACCTCTGGTTACAGCTTCTTACACTCGGTTAGCCTCTACATTGCTTTACCAGTGCAATACTCACATACTGGTAGCCAAACAGGCTTACACCCTCTCACTCCCGCACTTGCAAATGCACCGACAGTGGTGCTTGCATCTGACACTCACACTCCTGGGTGGGAGATAGGACCACAATATTACCTTGTGATGCCTATTACATCGGACTACATGACTACAGTATCGGGAATGGCTGCCCATTAGGCGATGGCATGGCGTTCGATTGTACGCAATCTGCGGCCTGTCTAGTGAATTAATTATATTATTTGTGTGTTCCTCATACAATATGCTCCCATCTGGCTGATACATGGGAACTGAGACTCTTCAATACAGACAAGTAATTGGGTTTTGGGAGCCACATCCATCGGCCGAATCATGCTACCACATACTTATTATAGATTTGCCACCTTTTCAATTGGCCAAGGTGGGACTTTATGGTTAACACCTGTCCCACTTTGTGAGGGACAGTCCCTCTTTAGACAGTTGTGTCCTGAAAAACTAATCAAGACATAGCAAATGTCCTGAGATTACAGGACAAAATTATATCCTAAGTTTCTTTAAAATTTGCATAAAACAGTTATTTTATATATGAAACTTCTATATGTTATGTGAAGTAGCATAAGCAATTCAAATGTTAGCAGAATAAGCTTTTATTTGTGCAAATAAGTATAATTCTGTACTATGCACGGCTGTAGGAATGTTTTGTCCTGGAAAATCTGACATTTCTACAGAACATGTCCCACTTTGGGCATTTGAAAAGGTGGCAACCCTATAGGACCTTTATGTAGTGACATCAGATTTTGCAGGGTAAAACATACCCACAGCCAGTACAAAGGAGAGTACTTCACTGTTTTGCCTAAATAAAAGGTTATTCTTGTAGCATTATAGTTGCTTATACTGTTACTTATAACTTTTAGGTGTTTCAGATACAAAATAATTGTTTTATGCAACTACTACAGACAATATAGGAAATCTTTGTTCTAAATCATGGGACATTTGCCATAATTACATTTATTTCGCAGGTCACAACTGCCCAAAGGGGAGTGTCCCTCACAAAGGTGGACAGGTGGTAACCCCAACCCTATTATTCTATCATCTTTCTAAGGTAGTCGGCGGAATATGCGATTTCTCTCACTAGCAGACCTCTCATACGAATGGTGAATAATGATCCCTGAATCAGGGACATGTATAACAACCTCAGGGATACATTTAGAAGTTTGGTGCTATTAACCTTACATATTGACAGACCCAGAGCATATGTATTCATACACATTGTCTGAGGTACATGCTGTTTATGACTCTTACATGTTGTCATTATTCATTACATGTATTCCGCCACCTTTCCTCCTAATATCAGTAGTTCTAGGAAGGTTTAGTTGGGACAGAGTTGGATTCTGATTCGTAATTATGGACGTCCCTGGTAATCGGGGACAGTTCAATGATATGGTCCCTTTGTGTTCCCCCAATGGTTTACGGACTATCCAGTGGATGTGCTCTTAAGGTTTGGGAGGTATGGGCGTCTGCTATGCCCACATCGGAATATTACTTACATCCACGGGGCGGTCCTAATATGGCTTTGCCAGCCAACACCTGCACGCCTAGGCCCATAATCGCATACCCATAGTTCCCCTACCTGCCACTCCTCTACAGCACTCATCCTTACTGTGGGTGCAGGTGAGGTATAAACACACCCCTACACAGTGCCCACTCTCCCTGTGTCAAAACACATGTCATACGTTGTGTCAACCCATGTGTTATCAGGCTTGTACAACCTACTGGTCCATGTACATCTACAGCCTGGTCGCATCAATCATTACAGGGCTTGGCTCCAATCACTAAATTTTTGGTGTCCCACAAGGGACATCACTTTCCATGTTTCAAGTGTGGACCGTGCAGATCTCTCCCACTGGTAGATTCCTGCCGGTGTTCTGGGAAGCAGTGGTGTATTTACCTTTATTGCATGTCTGTATGTCTCACTGGCCTAGCTGGGGGTGGGGTGGGGGGTAGACGTTTGTTTATTGGACCTCCCACTAACATATGCCCGGACTGAATATCCTAGGTATATACATGTATATACTTACTGTATATCTATAGATATATATATATATATATATATATATATATATATATATATATATATATATATATATATATATATATATATTTACATTAATATATACGGATATATCTGCATATGTATGCATACATGTATATTCATATCTTGCTGTATATATATATGTATATATATATATATATATATATATATATATATATATATATATATTTGTAAATATATATATATATATATATATATATATATGATCTAATGACATATGGGTCTGTGGTTGTCTGCATATGTATAGATTCATATGTGGGTATGTATCTGTATTCTTTCTCTGTATGTATACATTTGTACTATGGCGAGGGAGAAGCTTATCTCTATCTCGCTATGGATACATATACACACACATATCTCTACTTATATATGTCTACATCTGGTTATTCCATTCCATGCCATATAGATTACACTTTGCTTTAGTGGGTCTCGCAGTGGGTGTGGCTGCTCATTGGGCAACACCTCTGCCCAATGAACACATTCGCTTGCATCCCTAGGGCTGTCCATATTGGCCAACATCAGCCAACACCTGCAAACCTAGACCCATAAGTAGCTACCAATAATTCCCCCACCCTCACCTTCTCGACAGCACCCATCCTTACTCTGGGACCTGGTGGGTTCTGGACAAACCACTACACACTGCCCACTCTCTACTTCACGTGACCCATTTCATACAATTGCCTCGGCCCATGGGTAATCTGGGTTACCCACCCTTGTATTCCAAGTCTGTATACACAGCGGACAAACTGGATGATCTATCGCATTCCTATGGTTTGGCAAATTTTTGGGGTGCCCCACAAGGGACGCTCCAGTATGTGTTCCATGATTAGAATCCACAGGTTTACTGTGTCCTCCCCCCGGGGTATCCTGCCTGTGGTCTGGGGAGCAGTGGAGACTTTACATTGCTTGCATGTATATATCCCATGTCCGGCTTTAGGGGGGAGTGGAAGGGCATGCTGCATGTGCCATGTGTCTTGCCTGGGCTCCTCACTTCCATTGCCATAGCCTGTGAACAAATGTCATGCCTGTGTGCTTTTTCCTATCATAGCTGTATATCTCTATATATCTACACACTCACTCACACACACACACACACACACACACACACACACACACACACACACACACATATATATATATATATATATATATAAATGCCCAACAAATCTTCAGCACTCTATAACAAAATGGAGAAAAACAGCCGCTGTAAAGAGAAGTTTTATTCAAGCATAGCCTGCATCAAGTAACACAGACCGGTAGCCGGTTTCGCCTAGAGCGTCATCAGTGTGTAGTTAGAAAGGCAGAAACCCGGATTTAAATACAAAAGGATGCAACAACAGGCAGCAGATATTTAAAGGTGCAGACACTTAATGTAAATCCCATTTCCCCCAATGGTTCCAATATCTGCATGAATAGACCTGTAAATATTGTGTGCCAAAACATGTACATGCTCCCCCTAACATAATACAATTTGTTCAAATAAGACATTAATACAGAATATCATAAAGAACCCTGACTTATATCAATCAACAAGGGCTATATACATTATAATACACCAACCTGATACAAAATATGAGCACATATCACTATATAGCCAGATGATTTCCCAACCAATATATAGGAAAAAATGCATAAGTACATACACATATAAATAAATACATATATATACTATCATATGTGAAAATATATATATACCAAAATACCAGCACCATATTTCTAATGCGTATATATGTTATATGGGTTGGAGACAGTGGTATTGACAAAAAGGCAGGAGTCGGAGCTGGATGTGGCAGAGTTAAAGATGTTAAGATTTGCACTCGGTGTTACTAGGATGGATAGGATTAGGAATCAGTATATTAGAGGGTCAGCTCACGTTGGACAGTTTGGAGACAAAGCAAGAGAGAGACGAGATTGTGTTGGTTTGGACATGTGCTGAGGAGGGATGATGGGTATATTGGGAAAAAGATGCTAAGGATGGAGCTGCCAGGTAAGAGGAAAAGAGGAAGGCCTAAGATAAGGTTTATGGACGTGGTGGGAGAGGACATGCAGGCGGTTGGTGTGACAGAGCAAGATGCAGAGGATAGGAAGAAATTGAAAGAGATGATCCGCTGTGGTGACCCCTAACATGAAAAGCTGAAAGATGATGATGATGATGATGATATAATAAAATCTATAATATAATGATGGGAAATATGTATGGATACTCTAGATATGACAATGTGTTACGAAAGCATTGCATATTATGTTTTATTAATAGTGTGTTAAGTCTAATCTGGACTACCCACACTCTACATTTAAATCATTGTTCTGTAGAAACCCCTATAATGAAGTGTCTATTAGCATATTTCGTATTCTATAATAATTCTACCACTGGTCATTTAGACCTGGTTTAAAAAGGGCCCCCAGATTGACAATCCAGTGACGTTCCTTATCAGTCAATATTTTATGTTTAAGTAAAATATTATCTTCATGTATAGTAACCATATCTAGGCCTACAAACACAAAGTGAGCTGTAGTGTGAACTATCTTATGTTTGTATAAAGCACTTCGAGCTCTCTGACACTTCATGTCACTGATGTGCAAGGCAATTCTTTGTTTTAATGTACAAGAGGTCTAACCTATATAAAATGCCCCGCACTGACAAACAGCCATGAAAATGATCCACTTATTGGTGCACTTTATCAGATGTTTAATGTCAAACACCCTCTTGGTGTTAACTTGGTTTTTGCCATCAGTTTACAATATTTACAAAAACCACAGTAAGTATTACCTACTGTACCCACTGTGGATTTAGAATTCACTTTTCTGCCCTTCTTAAAGGCTGAAAAATGTATATATATATATATATATATATATATATATATATATATATATATATATATATATATACACACATACACACACACACACACACACACACACACACACACACACACACACACACACACACACACACACCCTCCAAAACAACGGACATGCCCTCATGGGCTATACAGCAGTAATGGCTATGCAGTCTCTGGGCCATAACTTGCTGCTGGCTTCCAAACTGCCCTCCCCTACAATGCCTGATGATGTCAGCCACCTTAAGATTACCAGATGACAGTGTAGCATTAGATGCAGACTTGGCACATGCGATAAATACTGTGATTTATAGTGTATAAGCCTGTATCGATAGGAGTTCTAATCTCATAGGTTCATAGGTTCATACTAGGCTATCTGCCCTAGGGCATTTATAAGCCTAGCCAGAGTGAGTTTGGCTTTCGCCACCCATTTTAAATTAATTTTGCTATGCCCTTTTTCGAGGTTAGTATACTGTGCCTCTGTCTAACAGTGACACAGAAGTGATACCTGGGGTAAACCTGTGATCTCCCATCCAGTCATCAAGATTCCTCTTGAAGAGAGTCAATGAGGGACTCTACCTAACCTGGACTGGGATTTTATTCCAGAGTGAAGGGAGCCTCTGGGTTATGAATCTGTCCCTCCAGCATGTCCTATTTATTTCAGTACTGAGGTTCAAGTCTCTCGAGCGCGTAACTCGATGGGATTTGGATTTTCTGAGGTGCAGCATGTCCATTAATTCCGGGTTGGACATGGCTTTATACGTCAGGCACAGATCGCCTCTGAGCAGGCGGTATGCCACTGAGTAGAGCTGGAGTTTCTTTAACCGGGCAGTATATGGCATCTGTTTGAGCCCTTTGATCCTCTTGGTGAGGTACTTTTGGGGTCTTTCCAGTTGCTGCAGGTGTCTGGTAAGGCACATCCCAAAAGGGGCATTGTACTCAATTATGGGCCTGATGAGGGATGAGTAAAGAGGCACGATGACCTCCCCTGATCTAGATGTGAATCCCTTCATGATTAGGTGGGCTATATAAAATGTTTTTCTAACCACTTTGGCCACGTGGTTGTCAAATGAGAGATTGCTATCAACTTGAGTCCCCAGGTCCCTAATTACTTTTTCTGTACTTAATGGATTACCACCTATGTGGTAATTTGTGGGCATTTTGTTTTTGCCAAAGGGGATGACTATACACTTTTTGGCGTTTAGCTTGAGGCCATGGCTCTGGCACCAGTTGTCTGTTTCTATGAGGCCCTTTTGGAGGATGCTTGTGTCGGCTGGAGAGTCGATTATGGTGCCCAGTTTGCAGTCATCTGCGAACTTGGTCAGCCACAGTCCTTCCATGTTGGCCTGTACCTCCGAGAAATATATAGCGAACAAGAGAGGTCCCAGGACTGAGCCTTGTGGGACGCCACTTGTAACTGGTTTGGAGTCCGATATGGCTCCAGCAATTCTCTCTCTCTCTCTCTCTCGATATATATATATATATATATATATATATATATATATATATATATATATATATATGATAATGCACTTGCTGTGTGGGTGTGTGTATACCCCTGCATAACAATAGCCATGGGCTATCCAGCACAAATGGTTATGCAGTTTTTGGGCATATAATTTGCTGCTGGCTTCCAAACTGCCCTCTTCTACAAGGCCTGATGATACTGTTCACCTTAAGACTACCAGCTGACAGTATAATGTCAAACTTAAGCCATGGCATATGTGATAAGTATTGTGATCTATAGTTTATAAGCCTACATAGGCAGGGGTTCTAACCTCACTCCACCCAACATTGTGTATGTATATCCATAGGGTATATGTATGATACCCTTTGTAGCTTAGACAGAGTTAGGGTTTTGCATCATTTTATTTTTAGTGGGTGATGTGGCCCCCCCCCCTCAAATGACTGACCACAACAAGGCTTGCTGATATCAACAAGCATTATATGTTCTAAACTGATAGTACTAGCAGACATGAGTTGTGTTATGTGCATCAGGTACTGCGATCTGTTTTGTGTACCAGTACAAAGGTAAATGTTCTAATCTACATACAGCCAACTTGCAGTATGTCTGTGACTTGGTGTGTCCTGTATGCAGTGAGTGGAACTGGTGCTAACCTGATTGTGGCCATTTTTGTGTGTGAGGTTGTTATAGCAGTATAGAGCATGTTATGGTGTCATAGGGCATGTGAGCTTAACTAGCATAATGGCCATATAGACCTCACAATCAGAGATATCTGTATACCCCACGGTACAGGACCAGCACATATTGCCCCAGTCCAAGAGGGACTCAGGCAGACGTCATGTGTTGAAATGATGGCCACCCAGCAGTCAAACAGATAGCATGTGTTGAGGTGCACTGAGGTGCTCTGTGTACCATTAGGCAGGGTCTGTTTCAAGGGTATGTTTATGTCTGCTAGACAAATGTCTCCTACCAGCATGTAGTACCAAGGTCACATAGTCTACTATGCTTCCTACCAATAAGTAGCATATGCACTCCAGCAAGGTCACACCTTGCCCTGTAACAGACTTTATCATGAATTATGAATGCATGAGTACCCTTACCACCATCATTGTCCTTGGTAGACTGTCATACAGATGTGAACCTATGGAGCCATGCATGCATAGTGCTCTACCTTGCTGAAGTCATATTTCTGCTGTGCTGCCATGCCATGCTGTGCCACTTCACTGCCACTGTGTGTCAATAGGATATCCTCTTAGACTCCTGGAACAAAAACACAAACTGATCAGTGACACACCTGTCACTGTGTAACAATACCACTAGTACAACATCATACAACATAAAGTCCACAAAAGTATGTTGCGTACTCCTGACACATGCCAGCATATATTGTATGTTGGTGACCACTACAAGTGGCATGGCAAAACAATACTGCATTACACAAATACATGTCAAGTAATATATTCATATATACTCAGCTGTGCATCACACACATAGTTCACTCCCCTGCATTGATTGGAAGGATGACAGGGATGTGGCACAGCTATCATCACTTGCACAGGGTGATGTTTGGGGGTGCTGGAGGCCTAGGCTGGCCCAAATGGTTGACAGCATGTGTATGAGTCAGGAAGGGGAGTGGGTTAGATGAACCATGGAGAGGTGCTGTGTGTGTCTGTAGGTGACCTGCATGGGACAGTGGTTTGTGAGTGTGTGCATGTACACAGTCAAGCTCAGTGCTAGCCCTACATGTGTGTATGTTGGAGAGCTTTGGACTATACATGGTATAGTTGACAGTTCACTGTCTCCAGCTCTGAACATGGGAACTGGCTCTGCCAGGAGTTGCACTGGCACCACCATGCCCAAGGCCAGATGCGGTGCTAGTACCTGATGGTGACTGCTGTCTGCTGAGACCGTATCCCCCACAGGACTGCCCAGGACCATGTGCCAATGGCCTGCCATGTCATGGTGTGGACATCATGATCTCCTCTGTAGTACTAGATGTACTACCACTATGGGAGTGTAACCATGCATGGCCATGTGGACTCTCAGCAGATGGCATTGCTGACCTATGTCCACTGGTCCGATGCCCAACTCCAACCACGCATTCCAGCACAGACAATGTGCGGTCCAAGACTGACACTGGGCAAGGTAGGTAGGTACAGACATTAGGTAGGTAGGTAGGTATTGATCCTAGGTGTCCTCAATGTGGTGGAGGTAGTAACGGATGTCAGACTGTGCTGCATCCATAATCATAAGCATACAATTGGTGTTCCATTCAGAACATGCTTGTGCCTCCATGATGGCCCAAAACATGCACTGAGTGACCTATGATGTGACACCTGCAACAGGTGGTGGATGGACAGCAGTTATTCTATGAGCACCCCTGTCATTCCACCTGTGTGGGATCTCGGAAGTTCACTGGCTATGGCCAGTGTCTACATTCACTGAAGCCATAGTTGCCACACTAATCTGTTCAATATCTCCATCCTCTGACTATCCAATATGTCTGGCCTGTGGGGACTGGGTATGTGTGGGCATACTGACTGTGTGTGGTGACAATGGGGGCAGAAGATGGATGTCAACCTCTGGGACAGATTCAGCCCTTAACAACCCCACCTGTGCCTCACTGTGGCCACCATCATCATCAGAGTCCAAAGAGACACTGACATTAGTTTGTGTGGGGCCGAAACCCCTACCCCCCAGTCACCTGTGGAAATCAAGACAAAAGCAGTACATTGCTACCTGCACTATTGTGTATGGAAAATCCACAAAGAGTCATAACAATGAGGATCCACAAATGCACTACCAGTCTCACTTATTCTCATCTCCGCTTTCATGCACAACAGACTTCCTCACAACAAAAACAACAAAATACACATTCAACTCAAGGCCTTTATAACAAGTAAGTCAGGTAAATAATGTAATACTTGACCAGTACAATGTACCTTTTAGGTATGCAATATGACAGTATACCTGATAAAACAAAACAAAACAAAAAACCCAGTGCACCTATCTTAACAAATATATACGAATACAAGTTTCAATGCCTAAGGTATGTACCATCAGCCTTTCAGTTTTTAAAAGAAAAGTTGGATTAATTGCCTCATGTACACCAGGAGGCTTGTTTGCCCTGAACTATAACTGCAAAAGTGTTTCTACTCATTCAACTACACTCCTGTGATTACCCACTCTAGGAAACTTAGGTAACTGTTCCAGACTGGAACATGCAAACATTCTACTCTGGTTACACACAACTACCTGTACATAGGGAATTATCCTGACCCTTAACCTGAATAGCATGTATATGTTCCATACCAAAACAGCATCAAGCTTATCAGGAGCAGGACCATTGCCTTGGACAAATCCTGACTGACCTGTAAAAAGGTGAGGGTGAGGTAATTTTAGAACCATTGCATTTTGCAGCATAAGGTGATACCTGTATATATCTCACACATACAGTAGCTACTATGTCACTTGATGTATTGGTGACATTCTGATATGAGTGTACAACTGAGCTTAACCCCCACACAGCACATAGACCTGCCACCCACATAAAGCTATGTACAGCCTGACAAAATGACTGCTACAGTAATAGAATGATGATCACAGTAAGCTTACGTACATGCTCCTCTGCTGTGGGCACTGTGACACTCACCTCCACAATGTATGGTGTGATGGATGCCTGGGAGCTGTCATGTGTCCCTAATTTCACCAGAAATTCCTCAGTGGCTGTGCATGGTTGTTCCATTGCAGGCCTTCCACTGGGGATGGCACGATCCTTGGCTACATCAGCTGCCCTTCATCATGCAGCATTCACCTTGTCTGTAGCAAAGTGTCGAACTTGCTCATATTTCCTGTCCTCGGGCCTGTCTCATTCACATCCTGGCCAAGTACTGCTCACAATACAGCCCGCTTTTCTCTGTTATGTCTCCCCCTTGATAGGAGGATGTGATGATGCTGCCATAGTCATTGAAGTGCAAAAACAGGAATGCAGGCAAGAGGGCTTGAGGCATGCACACAGTAATAGTTTCCAAAGTTTATTCTTCAGACTTTGCTTCAAACAAACAATAAAAATAATAAAAAAATAGTAACCATAAAGGGCTTTTTGTCTCACCCCTTAGTGAGACTTCATCAGACAGTTGCAACAAGAATGTTTCAAACAGTATATACAAGTTCAAACCACATCAACTTCCTCCAAGCAAAAGGCAAACCTGCCCCCAAGGTAAGCAGGAATTAACCCATTGTATGCTTCTTTAAAAATCCAGCTTCTTGTAAAACAAGTATGTATGCAGTAAATATATTTGTATATGTGTAAATATAAACATAGCTCATCAGTTCGAAAACACTCTTAAAAGACCTTTTAAAAGTATATTCAGAAATATTTAAAAACTATGCTAACATTAAAACCAATAGTTAAGGTAACAGTAAAAAGTGAGAAGTGAAGAATGAAGTGTAAAATTGAAAACAGTATAAAATAAAATACTTTACCACTGTGTGAAAAAGTATTAAAATCTTAAATAACTTTCAATAGTAGTTAATAATGACAGTTCTAAAAAGTAGGATGAAGAAATATATACCGAAACATTTATATTAGCCCCATGTTGTCTGAATTTAAAACCATCAGGCTAAAAAGCTATAAAGACTGTAGCAGAGAAAATCATCCTGTAAAGGACGTCCAGTGAATATGATAAAAGATGAAATAAGAGTGTACACACTCACATAAACAACTCTAAATGCAAACACATTCATGTGTAGATAACAACTAAGTGAATGTAAATAACCATGTATATGTATGAACATGTATATACCTAACTGAACAAATAAGTACATTTTTGACTATTATACCCTGTTTAAGCAAAAAATATGAAAACTTTCTTTCAGGCTGAAGTGAATAAGGTATATATTCACCTCATTGAACTCTTTAGTATAAGGATGCAAGATATGGAATAAACTTCATTCAGTCCTGGCGGGTAGCAGGCCCTAGTA
Organism: Protopterus annectens; assembly: GCF_019279795.1. Lineage (NCBI taxonomy): Eukaryota > Metazoa > Chordata > Ceratodontiformes > Protopteridae > Protopterus > Protopterus annectens. The sequence goes on from NC_056729.1 coordinate 1,309,010,320, forward strand.
CGAAGTTGCCATATTAATTCTAGTTTTTCTAGGAATAATGAACTAGGGCCACCCCTTCCATCACTCGTAACCTGGTCAATCACTCTAAATTTAAAAGAGTGTAATGGGAAAGCACTCACATGTCTAGCCAGAGCATTTTCCTGCTTTGATGTTCTAATGCTGTAAAGGTGTTCGTAAACCCTTTCTTTTAGTTTCCTGTCCGACTTCCCAATATAGACAACAACCTCAGAATCCCTTCTATGTACATAGTACCTATTGCCCCCCATTACACCCGACATTAACAATGTTTGAACATGTTTGTGAAGTGGACTTATTCAATTGTATTTGCGTACAAAATCAAAGTAAAGGGAAGGGTCATAACTTTACTAAGGAAGAAGAACTAGCACTTAATTTGGTTCAACAGGCATGGGTGAGGGTGATGCAACCTGACAAGGGTGGAGGACTGGTTATAATGAATAATGATGAATATGTCAATAGAATGGAAAGGATAGTAATGACTGAAGCATACATGGAGGTGTCCCGTAACGAATTAAATATCGCTTACAGGAGAATTTGTGCTAACTTAGAAGAACTGCTTATTGAGGCAAGGATTGACATGGATATATACAGTTTCTTATGTATGCCAGCACCTAGAATTCTAACTTTGTTTGGCATCCCCAAGATCCACAAGAGTGTCTCAGACCCACCAATGAGACCTCTTGTGGATTCCAGGAATAGCATCACTTACCCATTAGCCAAATATATTGACCATTTTTTGCAGAAATATGTAAAATTACAAAAACAGATCTGCAAGGACTCATGGTCCTTTTTAAGGAGTATACAGGATTTACAGTTTAATGAGGGCTTCAATTTCCTGACTATAGACATTAAAGATTTGTACACGTCCATCCCACATGTTGAGGGTGTAGAACGGCTCAGCCTGTTACTGCTAGAACTGGAAGCCCCTAGAAGTTTAATTTCTCTGCTCACTGAACTGTTGGACATAGTGTTGTCTAATAATTATATTACCTTCAACAACAGGTTTTTTGTCCAGTCCATTGGTGTAGCAATGGGCTCCCCATGTGGAGCCAGCTTCGCCAACCTAGTGATGGCTTCTTGGGAAAGGGAGTTTATTTTAAATGTACCTGAAATTAGAAGCCAAATACACTTTTATACAAGATACCTGGACAATATATTTATGTTGTTTAAGGGTGATGAGGTGGAAGCTAACAATCTAGTGACATACCTCAATAATACCACTGTTTTTTTACAGTTCACACATACTTTCCACATGGAAAGAATAGCTTACCTGGATGTTGATTTAAAAAAGGACCTAATTAATGGTTGCTATACAGCTCGTCTTTTCAGGAAAGATACCTACTCAAATGCTTTTTTACATTTTGACAGTTGTCATCCACTATTTCAAAAGCATTCAGTGGTAAAAGGCCAACTGGTACAAGCAGCTCAGATAGTTGCCACACAAGAAGAGTTTTTACTAGAATGTAATCACTTTCAGGATATGTTTATCAAGAGGGGATACCCTCTACCTATGGTTAGGGAACTGGTAAGAGAAGTACAAAACAAGAGGCATAGGGGCATGTACCAACCTATACTGGGGGTTAAAATTAATGAGGAACAAATGAAAATCAACCAAGTTCAGATGGTTCATGATGATGCTCCTTTAGTAGGGTCCACTTTTATTACTACTTTTAGTAGCAATAGTTATGATATCAAAGACATCATTAATTAGAACTGGGATTTAATAATCCTTGACCACAAAGGGTTGGGAGGTGGCCTAATGGTTAAGGTGTTTGTCTTACAAATGCAAGGTGCAGGGTTTGAGTCTCGCAAGGGATAATTGGCTAGGCTTAAAATGTCTTACAAGGTCAGTTAGCCTAGTACGAACCTATTTATATGCTAAATTGAGGGACCACCCCCCCAGAGTAATTTTTAGATGTGGCAGGAATTTAAAAAGCTTATTCCAGACTAGGATGGAAGACAATTTTGGAAGCAGGAGGAAAGGGATGATAAAGTGTAGCATGTGCCCCCAATGCCCCTTCATGGAGATTGGGGTCATCTTCTCGATCAGAGGAGTGCCCTATGCGTCAAAGGGGGGAGGCTCAGTGTGGGACATGTAACTATGCATTAGCAGGTAATCCTATGCAAATAAGGGGAAGGGTAGTGAATCCCAGATTTCCCCAGGGTATGAGGCAGGTCCCAAGAGTGTAAGAGTATAAATAGCTGGGTGCAAGACTAGGATATAGGTGACATCATGGTTGTGTGTGTCAGGCATACTGTAAGCAGATTGGAGCCCTGTGGCTCAGGATTGCTCCTAGCTTAGCACAGCTAAGCAAGGGGTGTGTCAAAAACCTGCTTAGCACTCTATACAAAGTGTAAGCAGGTGTGCGTGCCATGCACCAGGTTTTGCAGGAAGAAAAAGGAAGTTAAGACAGGAAATAGCAGCTCTGTGCACATTTGAGCACTCCATTTGTGCGGCGCGTACACGGGCTTAAACAGGGAGGCAATGGGAAGGGAAAACAGCAGTAGGAAGGTAATCAAGGAGAACTAGCTTAGCTGGCAGGTGAAATGTATCAGAATCAGACAATTACCTAGACAGCAGATCAGCCCAGGCCAGAACACTACTATAAACTAAGCAAACACCTTCCCCTCTGATTTTTCCACACTCTACACCATTGGTGTATACAAGCGGGGAAATTTTAACAAACAAACCTACAAAATGAGAAGGGCTGCAGTAGGCAACATAGAACAACATGTGCAGGAGGCTGAGGGTGGTGAGGATGTGAATGCTGCCGACCAACCCACAGTGAGGAGACAGAGAAGAGTGTACAGACCCAGGGTAACCTACCAGGGGCTACATGAGCTGGAGATAGTGGAGCACTATAGGATGGACAGAGACCTCCTACAGCAAATAGTTGAGCTGTGCCGGCCACACCTGACACACCAAACTGGCTGAGGGGAGCCCATCCCAGTGGATACCAAGGTATGTGTAGGCCTAGGTATACTAGCCACAGGTGCATACATACATACACATACATACAAAGCACAACTGGAGATATTATGGGGATCTCACAGGATCAACATCCAGAGTATTCCACTAGTTCCTCGATGCCATGGCAGCACATGCCAGTGGAGCACATATATTTCCTCAACACATGTGAGGTGTTGACCAGCAATATGTGTCTCTTCCACCAAATAGCAGAATACCCTAGGGTAGTGGGTGCTATAGACTGCACGCACATATGCATCAAAGTACCACCCGGTGAGCACGGTAGGTACATCAACCACAGGGGCATCCCCTCCATCAACTGCCAGGTCGTATGTGATGCCCAGAGCATTATAATGAATGTGTATGCTGGTTGCCCTGGAAGCTATGACAATTTACACATATGGCATCTGACGCAGCTGTACCACAGATTTGACAATGTGGACATCCCCTACGGTCACCTAGTGGGGTATGCTGGGTACCCACTGGAGCCATGGTGGATGACACCCATCAGAAATGCACACACACCTGAACAACAATGCCATAATGAGGCACACGCACAGGCCAGACATACAATAGAGCATGTGTTTGGGATGCTCAGGTCATGGTTTCGGTGTCTGGACACATCCGTTGGAGCCTTGCAGTATTCGCCAGCTACATGTACCCAAATTGTTATGGTATGTGCTATGCTACACAATATGATCCTGTGGAAACAGCTGCAGCAGGAACAGCATGGGGCAGGGTCACACAGCCACCCACCAATGCCAATGCCTGCACAGGAACAGAGTGACTCAGAGGAGGAACAACCTGAGCCTGCCCCAGTAGGCAGAAGAAGGCATGCCCAGTATGCCCTGGCCTTGGCAAAGAGGCAACACATAGCATATGCACTGACACAGTAGGGACCCAGGGAATGACACCTCTTTCTGACTTGCACAGACAGTAAAAGGGATGCCAAACCTGACACTACCTGTGCTCAACCATGTATAGGGAGTTTACTATGTGCATCCGACACAGGCAGCCCTCCAGCACTATCCTCAAGTCTGGCACACCCTCAAAGTAAGTCAATCAACCTACCAATTGCCAACTGGAGTAGAATGTGTTGTTGCCTGTAGCTATGGTATGGATGTGAGCATGCAAGGGAATTGGGTGGCCGAATGTTATGGCAGCAGACAGTAGACACCCATAGTGGCCATTACTACACAGGGTGACAAAACCCACTGCAGGACATGGGCTGAGTGACATGTGTGTCCATAAGTCCCACACATGCCAGTCAGGAAGGTGCACATACCCAACAACAGGTTTAGCCAGCAGGACAGGTGTAGACAAACACAAACAAATGCTGTACTATGGCCTCTGAATGAGCTCTATGGGTAACCTCTCCCCCAGGCCTACACAGACAGACTACAGCAGGCCAGGCAGTTGGATGTAAGTTGTAAAGGCTAGGAAGTCAGTAACTAATATGTAGGTAATTAAAGATAAGATCTGTAGTACACTGGTATGCCTTTCCAGCACGATAGGTAAGACTACAGATTGAAATGAAGAACTTGACATAACAGTACAGTCCTAGCAAATGTGTACAAGTGTCAGGTGTGCCCCCCCATCCTATGTACACTTACAGTAAAAGTCAGGTGTGCCCCCCACTCCTGTGTAGAAATGTAGAAACAGTCAGGTGTCCCCCCTGCTATGCAGAAATGTAGCAACAGTCAATACCAAATGACTGATGGATACCCTGCAGACACAGCATGCTACCTGTTGGTGTACAACACAATGGTCAGCACTGCAGTACATAACATACTACCTAGACTTGATCCACACATGCAGTACAGATGGCCATACTGGGCATGCTCACACACTTAAACACATGAAGGCCATGTCGCAAACACCAGTGGACTAGACATATCTGGCAGTCGCAGTACTTGGCAGACACGTCAGTATGCACCACTCCTGCCTTTCACACACAGTGGATTGGAATACAGACACATATGTAAAGACAACACACTATAATAAGCCAAAGGTAGACCGAACTAGATGTGTGGAAGAGGAGGCCATCTAGGCCTGTCCCACCCAGCACACAGCCAAAGAGCCCCAAACACATGAGGTGCAGATGTCACTCACTGCAGATATTAGCCACCACTATCTGTCAGCATGACAGACTATGTGGTGCATGTGCCAGCTGTGCAACATGACTGTGCAAGGAAGTAGTCATCTAGTAGCAGTATACACATACCTGTGACATATGACCCCGTGTGTGCCTGCATGTGGCATGTCAATCCCTACATGAATGGGTAATGGCTCATGCACACACCATCTCCCCCCATAGCAGTATTATGGCAAGCCTGCTGAGGTCATCCAATGTGTAATACACCTTTGGGAGAGCTGTGGCTCAGTAATCGCTATGGCGCGTCTCATAACTGTGTACTGCTGTAGTGATAAACTAGTTAGGTAGTAGTTCTAACCACAGACTTGGAAATTGTGTGCTTGTGTGTGTGTCTGTCTGACTGTGTAGAAAGAAATGCTTTTTAGGCTACTCACACTCCATACAATTCATATACTCAACTTTGGCAAGACTGCTGATGTCACTCACCTAGAAATACACCTCTGGGAAAAAAATAGACCAGTAATCTCTGTAGCACGTCCTGTAACTGTGTACTGCTGTAATGTGATAATATAGTTAGATAGGTGTTCTAGTGCCAGACCTGGCAATGGTGTGTGTTTGTGGGTGAATCTGTGTATGTCTAACTGTGTAAAGAGCAATGCTTTTTAGGCTACTCACAATCTGTACAATTCATATACTCAACTTTGGCAAGGCTGCTGATGTCACTCACCTAGAAATACACCTCTGGGAAAGTCCTAACCCAGTAATGTCTGTAGTGTGTCCTGTAACTGCGTACTGCTGTAATATCATAAAATAGTTAGGTAGATGTTCTAACCCCAGACCTGGCAACTGTGTATGTGTGTGTGTGTGTGTGTGTGTGTGTGTGTGTGTGTGTGTGTGTGTGTGTGTGTGTGTGTGTGACTGGGTAGAGAACAATGCTTTTTAGGCTACTCACACTCCGTACAAATCATATACTCATCTTTGGAATGGCTGCTGATGTCACTCACCTAGCCATACACCTCTGGGAAGGGTGTAGCCCAGTAACCTCTATAGCGTGTCCTGTAACTGTGTACTGCTGTAGTGTGATAATGTAGTTAAATAGATGTTCTAACCTTAGACTTGGCAACTCCGTGTGCATGAATCTGTGTATCTCTGCCTGTCTTTGAGTAGAAAACAATTATTTTTTTAGAGTACTCACACTCCTGAGAATTCATATACTCAACTTTGGCAAGGCTGCTGATGGCACCCACCTAGAATTACACCTCGGGGAAGGTTGTAGCTCAGTAATCTCTGTAGCGTGTCCTGTAACTGTGTACTGCTGTAGTGTGATTGAGAACTGTGGTAGGGTTCCATCTCCACCCATGGCAGTTCTGGATATTTTGTGTGTGCTCCAATGTCTGTGTATAGAGCAATGCATTATAGACTACTCACTCGCATTGCATTTCAAATGTCCTACTTTGGAAATCCTGCTGATGTCATTCATTGTGAAACATGACCTTGTGGAAAAAGGTCTCCAGTAACCCCTGTGGTGTGACCTATAACTCCTCCATGCTGTAGTGTGATATAGACATCAGTCAGGGGTTCTATACCCACACATGTCAGTTGTGGATGTTTTGTGTGTGTCTAACTGTGTAGGGAGCAATGCATTTTAGGCTAGTCACTCGCAGTGCAGTTGATATGGCATTCGTTGGTAATCCTGCTGATGCCATTCAATGTGAAATATACCTTTGGGGAAAAAACACTTCAGTAATGGCCGTGACGCATGCTATAACTGTGTAGTGCTGTACTTTAATAAACTGGTTAGGTAGGAGTTCAACTCCCAGACATGACAGGTGTGTGTTTGTAACTCATACCCTGTGTAGAGGTGGTTGTGAGTGTGGGCAATGTGGAGGGGATTTTGCTTATTTCTTTTATGGTGCCCTATTACAATGTCAACCATACAGGGATGACAGATGTAAATTAGCTGTGAGGCTGGGGTGCAAAGCCATACCCATACATGTGACATCAAGGCCAGCCATGTGTCTGGCTGTGGGGGGGATGCATATTCGTACAAGACTTATAGTGTGTGGGACCTCTCAACCCCATTAATGGTGCATGTGGTCATATGTGTATTTGTTAATCTGCCATTGCTATCTACAGATGTATGGCCATATATACCTATATAGATTTATATACCTGCTAATATATATATATATATATATATATATATATATATATATATATATATATATATATATATATATAACTATGTCTGTATATACCTACATAGATATATATCTGCATACAGATATGTAACATGCTGTGTATATGTAGACATATAGGTGTAAACACATATATGTGTCAATTTAGGCATATGCATGTATATATGTGCATATGTATTGATATATATATATATATATATATATATATATATATATATATATATATATATATATATGTGTATATATTTTTAGAAATTAATATATATATATATATATATATATATATATATATATATATATGGATCTACTGTATTTGGTCAAATTTCATTTGGTCGAAAATAATTTCAGGCAGCCCACTTCACTGAAAGCCCATTTAACTGAAAGCACATTTGGTCAAATTACATTTGGTTGAAAATGGAATATAGCCCCTGCCCCACTGCAGTGCAATCCTGGAGTGAGAATATTAAGTTAGGGGGTGTGTGGGGGCACAGCCCCCCACATTGGGGGGTGTGGGGGCGTAGACCCCACATTTTGCAAACAATTTTTACTGATGTTATATATTTCAATGTATTTTCAATGGATACACATGTATATAATAGTACATAAACTGCAGTTATGTGGTAGGCTATGCCCCCCACCCAATGTGGGGGGCTGTGTCCCCCACAACCCCCTTACTTAATATTCTCACTCCAGGGTTGCACTACAGTGGGGCAGGGGCTATATTCCATTTTCAACCAAATGTAATTCGACCAAATGTGCTTTCAATCAAATGAGCTTTCAGTGAAGTGGGCAGCTTGAAATCATTTTCGACCAGATGTAATTCGACTAAAAGCAGTAGACCCATATATACATATCTAGATATGTTGTATCTGTTTAGATATTAATATATTTACACACACATACATCTAGATGTTGTTATGCATTCTCTCTACTGTTGCATGACTGGACTGGATGATATGTTTCTGAAAACATCAAAGTTTTTTATATCTGTCATGGCTTAGTGGCAAATCACTTTGTCTATGGTGTGTAGGGTCCTTGGTTTGAGCTTTGCAAGAGCTGTTTATTTTGTTGCTGGATAGAACATGGCCCATTGGATACACAGTGAATAAGGCACATTAAAGCAGTTGTAAGCGGGTTTGCGTGGGTTTGCACGGAGCTTAGCAATGCCTAGACAGGTTAAGCAATTCAGCAGCTGAGTATAAGAAACTGTAACCAGACTTTAGCAGTGCTTACCGCTGCACAAACCTGCGCAAACCTGAGTACAACTGTTTTAAAGTGCCTTAGTCACTCTGTATCCATTGGCCCTTGTTCTGCCTAGCAACAAAATAAACAACCTTGGCTAGGCTTGAGCCCAGGACCATGCACATCACAACCAAAGTGATTTACCTCTAAGACATCTCAGATATACATAAACCTGCTGTATTCACAAACATATTGTCCAGTCCAGTCATTCAATCGTACAGAGAATGTATTCTAACATGTAGATGTATGTGTGTGTGAAAATATATTTATGTCTAAACAGATAAAACATATCGATCTATCTAATTGGAACGTAGCAGAAACATATATGTCCACAAGCACCATTAATGGGGTTGACAGGCACAAACAACATACTTCATGCACAAATATGTATTCCCCCCCACAGCCAAACACATCTGCCCTGCAATACACTACCAACTGTTGCAGATCTCATAACCAGGACCTTACACGGCAAGGGCACAAGATGTTAACAGTACTCCATCCCACCTGTATGATGTCAGGCTGGTATCAGTAACATATCATGCAGTACAGTCAAGCACATAATGACTCCCATTTTGCAGTCATCTCTTAACCTTTGTTAGCCAGAGTCTCATCCTGTTGGCCTGTACTTCAGAGATGTAGATGCCAAACAACAGTGGTCCCAGGACTGAACCCTGAGGTACTCCACTTGTCCCTTTTCTGGGGATGGATTTGGAGTCAATTACACCTACAGTTTGGGTTCTGTCAGTAAGCCATGTGGCAAATCATCAAGTGGCATAGGGATGCATGGCTGGATTACTATGTTAATCTATGTTTCCAGACTGGGGGATGGTGATGAATGGCTTGGTGAGGTCCACATAGGCTTTGTGGGCTGCCTTACTCTCTTCAACAGTTATGCAGACTGAGTCAAAGCAATCAATCAGTTTCAGGAGACAAGACTGGCCCTCCATAAGCCCAATCTGTGTGGGGTCCAGTGTTTGAGGTTTGCCAATGTCTGCGTTCAAAACATCCCTGATAATGCATTCCATGGCCATGCAGATCAGGCTCGTCAGACTGATGTGACAGTAGTTCCAGGGATCACAGGTGGATCCCCCCTTGTGGAGTGGGATAACCGCAGCTGTGCGCCACTCAGTGAGCACTAGGCCTGATGCGAGGCTATGATTACACATGACAGTTAGGTGAGTTGCCATTTCATTTTGTAGTTCATGTAGTACACAGCCCAGGATGTCATCTGGTCCCATGGATGCTTTATTCTTAGCTGTGGATAGTGCGGTTTCTGCCTGTGTGGCCATGATTGCTGGGCAATGGAACTCTTTTTGTATTGACATGGACCCTTTTGGGGGTGAGAGGGTGAATGTGACACTAAATCAATCTGCCAGGATATTGGCACATTCCATGGGAGCAGTCTATGTAATGCAATTCTGTTGCAGCTCAGAGCACTTCTAAGCATTGCCAGTTAGAATTTGGACATAACTATAGAATGCTGTGTGGTTGTCTGTGGAATCTGTGGTGATTTTAGGTACATGACCAGCTTTGGAGGATTCCAAGAGGGATCTCAGCGTCTTACTGGGGCTGGTAAGGGAGTTATTTGCATCCTTGGATTATCCTTTTTTCTTCAACAGCGTCTACCGTCTGTTGTATACTCTGTTAATGGCAGGAGACTACCAGACTGGCTTGCTTATTTGGGATGTGAGTGTCGTGATTCTATGTGGGATGTCAGGAATCATGCACAAGTGGCTGTGCTCATACAGTGCTGTAGTGCCGGATTCATTAGTTGAACTGTCAGGTCCTGTCTCCATGGGTGTCACAAACATTGTCCCTTCTGCCTTGAGTAGCATGAAGTTGGCCTCGGAGAGGTCTTTTATGGACAACTGTATATACATTCCTTTCACATATTTAGTTTGATTAGCCTATGGTGGGATTACTTTGGTGAAACCGCAGTCTCTTGTACTGTTGTGATGGCTTAGTGGTTAGTTACTGTGACTATCGTGTACGGGGTCCTGGGTTCATGATCTGCAAAGGCAGGTTGATTTTGTTCTGGCCAGAACAGCGGTCAATGCATACAGATTAATTAGGACAATTTAGGTTAGTCACACTCAATGCAATTCAAATGCCCTACTTTGGCAATCCTGCTGATGTCAGTCACTGTGAATACACCTTTGGGGAAAGAGTACCCCCATAATATCTGTTGTGTATGCTATAACAGTGTAATGCTGTAGTGTGATATAGAACTTTGGTAGGGGTTCTATTCTCACACATGGGAGTTGTGGATGCTTTTGTGTTCGTTCCTATTCCTGTGTAGAGAGCAATGCATGTTTGGCTAGTCACACTCACTACAATTCATTCGCCCTACTTTGGCAATTCTGCTGATGTCAAATAAACATCTGTGAAATAAACCTTTGGGGAAAAAGTACTCCAGTAATCTCTGTGGTGCGTTTTATAATAGCATAGTGCTGTAGTGTAATAACTAGTTAGGTAGGGGTTCTAATCCCAGATGTGACAGGTATGTGTGTTGATGTTTGTGTTCTGTGCGGAGGTGGTTGTGAGTATGTAACAACTAGACTCAATGTTGAGTGTGTTTTTAATATTTCTTATATGGTGCCCCTAGCATAAATCACAATATCCACCATGCAGGGATGACAGATGTGATATCAGTACATAGTCAGTCACGGGTTTGATAACCTGGACTGGTAGGTGTGTAACACAACCATGCTTACCTTTTACTCTTCCAGCCCACCCTGACTTATTTTTGCCTCTGTCTGCCTCTCTCACTCCCTCTCTGGTGGATGTGGAGACTTACACCTGCTTTGCTTAGGCAGCGGCATGTGTATTGTCAGTGATGCTCATGATCAGCTGATGGCCTCTGCATGGATTACAGCCCTTCTGTAGCTGATTGCATGTGGAACAGCTGTGATAACATTCCCATAGCCAATTCATGGAAGCACACTCCAATAGCTAGGAACATCATGTTGGTGTTGGACCTTTGTATTCACTGTGAGCAGGAACTAGATCCAATGTTTGGCAAACATCATCACAGATGGATTGGGGACTTACCTCTGACAACATGCACTATGGAAACAGGCCAACACACAGGAGGGGGATGTGTCTGTCCTGACTACAGACTGTAATTGCTGCTATACTGCAGTTGGGGTAATATTGGTTTAACAGGGTGTGTGTGGATATGGCTGTATTACATGTTTTACTACTTGTCATGTCAGTGCTATGTTTATGAGGAATACCCATCTGTAAGGTCATCTGCAGACTGGGCAGTGTGTGGTGTCTTGTGTTCCTTGTGTTACCCACAGAGCACCTATCTCACAACTGCAGAAGGTAGTGTGAGGATTACAGTCAATAGATGGTGACATCCTGGAGAGTTGCTGATGTCATATCCCTCATAGGGCATATGTTGCATCAAACCCTGTTATGACAGGTAATGTATGAGGTTATCACAGCGATATGTCAATATTGGCCCTGTGTTTGTGCCTCCAGCCACAACCCTGTCAACTTTTGTACATTTGTCATGCAGTAGGGGGTGAATATGTTCTGCACACCATATTCAATGACAGCATATCTGATAACAAGCCAGTGAGATATCAGACTGCTACATGTTATGTATAGTAGGGGTTATATTTGAGGACATAGCCTAGGCATTCTGTGGTTGTGCGCACATTGCTGAGGTATGTGTAAGTCTGGTAATTGTCGACAGAGTGTGTATAGTGCATATGTACCTTGGCCTGTGTAGAGACTGTGGTAGATGTCATTGTTCTTGGTCCTGTTATATCTGATGTTACATGCTGCTCCACTGTATGTCACCCTATTAGCTTACATGTTTGTAGGGGCAAATACACACATGTCCTAAATCACAGACAGCCATCGGACCACACTGTGTAGAGGCTCAGTATATGTAGGGTTGTTGTGTGAGTGGCTCATATGAGGATGGTGTACATCAGATAGTCCATATACTATAATAGTACACTAGCTTATCATATGTGGCTGTGGCTGTGTTCACATTGGTTGTGGTTATGCACGTTCACACAGGTGTCTGTTACTCTGTGATGCAACATGCCTGTAGAGCCTGCTATCTATGCAGGTACATGTGTATTCCCACATAGGAGATGTAGCCCAGTGTTGATTCAGTCTGCCTGTAGCCTGCACTGTGCTTTGTTACATACCTAGCAACTTACTGTACCTATCCATTTAGATGTTATGTCTAGATACTTGCCAGATGTACTGCTGCCTGGCCACCATAATAGTCATGTATGTCAGAGAAAGCAGTGGGATGCTGTTCAGATGTATGTCAGTAACTAGTGGATAGTATGTGGCCATGGCACCTGTGTACCAGCAGTTAATATGTGGCAGGACAGACAGGGGTGTATGAATGCATATCCTATGGGGGCAAATGTATATCAGTATGTACATGTTATATCTATCTACATGGCTGTTACCATCCACATTGACAGGCCTGGTCCACATGTCTTGCATGAAGGGGTTCTGTGTATACCCCTGGACTGACCCGAGTGTGTCAGACTGCCCACATATATTGGCCATATCGCAGCTGTAGTCCACAGGGGTGTTACTGTGCTAGCAGTGGTACTGTACTATGATGACCTTAGGATGTCTGTAAGTAGCCAATGACACACATGTTAACAGCAGATGTGGCCTCCCACACACACCATTTCTGTGAAGACAATCCCTATTACAGTAGCAATAGTCTACAAATATACCTGCACTACATGCATGACATCCCCTTGCACTGAGAGGTTGGGACTATTGGAGCTGAGGTAGGGCTCCACTCCATGTGCAGGACATATGGTGGACATATATGTATATATAATTATACACATCTCCATATAGATATATACACATATACATATCTTGCTTACTGTATGACAACAGTTTTCCACATTTGTGCCTGTGTTCCAGCCTCTGTCCTCCACCTACATACCAGGCTTTGCACATATGACATGCTGTCAGGGGTTGTTATGTAGTGGGCTGTGTGTATGTCATGCTGTCATTCCTGCCATCACTCCACTGCTGTTGTGTCCTCCACACATACTGGGGGGTTGGGGCCATGTATGTGTGGGCTTCACCTACACAATAAATGTGTGCCCTAATGCAGTCCAGAGGCCAGTGTATGTAGCAGTGGTATATGGCCCAGTATTAGTGAGTGTAGGGGGGTGCACCATGACTAACCTAGGCTGTTACAACATGTGTGGGTATCTGGGATAAGCTGCCTTAAGGTATCTGGATGTACTTTACCATACAATTCACCTTGGGTAAATGCAGATCTACTGCCTCCTGCCATACGGGATGTTCTGTTTGTCAGTGTTATTGTGATGGTGTCAGGTATGCCTTGTTATGTAACAGATACATCCCATTGTGTCATCTGGGGTCTGTACCCCCTAGGGATTGTGTACAGAGTGCAGATAGAGGCTGCTGACCTATACATCTGCATTACGTACTGTTGATTGTCTGGTATGCTGTGGCCCAGTCTGTCATTACTACTGTACTACCTGAATGCGTTGGCCTGGACTGCAACATATGTCAACCTTTCCAGACTACTGCCTTAGTATAACTGTTTCACAGTTGCATTACACTGTTCATATGGATGTCAGTGTCTAAACAGCTATATGACATGGCATATACAACTGTCATAGTACACAGATAAAGCCTTCACATTCATTTATGCACACGTGTGTGGTGTTATACCCTTTGATATCTCTGTGGGTATACAGAGATATCACTATAACACTATAACACTGCAACCTGTGAGAGATGTACTTATATAGCCAAACTGGAAGCAAAGCTTTCTTCACCCAAGACTGGACTAGACAGTCAAGAGGAGAAGGTAAACACATGCACCACACCACACTCAGCATATAGTCCCTCAAAACCTACACCACCAAAACACACACCTACATTCGTGGAGGCTCTCAGTAAAAACCTGCCCAAACATCAGGGACCTCCAAAGTTGAAACACAAGCAACCTCCACCCCTCAACACAACCCGAATGACACATAGCCCACAAACTCAGTGTGCCACTCAACTACAGCCCATAAGGCATAACAACATACCCAACACTCTAGTAGCAGGTGACTCTATAGTAAGGCACACTGATGTTCCATTCACCAGGCTAAACAAGGAGAAAGTTACTGTCAGCTGCCTGTCGGGTGCCAGGATCCGCCACATAATGCAAGCACTCAGGTCACTCCAAAAAAAGTACAAATATGACGTTGTCATTGTCCATGTTGGTGTGAATGATCTGAGATGTATCTCCCTGGACTACATGAAAGGAGACGTGGAGGAGCTCTCTAATCTTATAGCCCAGGCAGCTATGACCCTAGCCTGAGTAGCATCCTGCCATCACCCAGAATGATAACACAGTACAAGGACAAAATGATTGACTTCAACAATTGGATAAGCTTCTGGTGACATTCTAAGGGGATCCAGTATCTGTCTGCCTGGGATGACATGATTGACAAACCAGGATGCTTTGCCAGAGATGGCCTGCACCTGTTGCCCCTGGGATTCCAGATATTGGCTAAGGCTCTAGCCACCCCTATAACACCTTTTTTAGGCAAGGTTCAAATGACAAATTCACCACCATAACAGGTACAAGCAAGCAGAATCTGAGGGTATTGCTACTCAATGCTAGAAGTCTAAACCTCAAAATGCACTCACTCGAGGCACTCCTTAAAATGGAGAACATCGACATCTGTGCAGTGACAGAGACCTGGTTCAAGGATCCAGAGAGTACCTCTGCATTACCAGGCATAATTCATGCCACACCTTTCAGCCACCTAACCTGAACAGAAACACTAAAGGAGGAGGCGTGTCCATATTCATTAAGGATATCTACACCTCCAGGCTAATTGCTCAGCATAATGAATCCGAGATTATCCAAATGCAACTAACTGGACAAGACTGAAATCCAAATTGTAGCTTGCTACAGATCTCCCACCATGTCCCAGGATTCCCAATATTCATTTCTTGATACACTGGAAAATATTAGGGTACAACCTAACACCTTAATAATGGGCGATTTCAACTACCCCACCATTAACTGGGAAAACTACTCATGTACCAACTCTTGTGCTCAACGTTTTCTGGAATTCATAAATTCCAATGCCTTGGATCAACTTATCCAAACCCCCACCAGGGGAAGCAATATCCTAGACCTGGTTATTACCAGCATGGGCAACTGGTGCTCCACACCAGAGGTCAATTCCTTGTTGGTCAGATCTAACCACAAGGTAATCACCCCAGACATCCACATCTCTCTCCCACCCCCCATTAGGGAAACCACCGTAAAGAAATTCTCCAAAGACAACTTCACGCTTCTTAAGACAGAAGTGGCAAACTTCACGACACCCATGCTAACGGACAATAGAGGTATGACTGCTGAATGCTACACAAATGCACTTTATAAGCACTTACACAAGTGCATGGATCATGCATTCCCTAACAGAACCAAGATGCAATCCTCCAAACAAAGGAAGCTAATCTGGTGGTCCCCTGCCATAAAAAAAGTCTACGACAGAAAAAAAAAAAACTGTTGCAAAAAAGAGTAAAATCCCACGATTGGAGGAACTCCCTGGTCTGCCTCAGTAAGAAGCTGCAATCCCTCATAAAATCCTCCAAAGCTAGTTATGAAAACAAAATTGCCACTGACTTTAAAGACAACCACAAAGCATTCTATAGCTATGTCAAGAATCTCAATGTCAACACTCAGATCTGCTCTGAGTTACAGCACAATGGCACTAATTATATAGAACCAACTGATATTGCCAACATCCTGGCAGATAGGTTCAGTGCTAACTTTACCCCGATCTCATCCCCTAAAGGGCCCATCTCTATACCAGAAGAATGCAAAGTTCCTGTAATCACGGCTGCACAGATAAAAAACACACTCTCCAAAGCCAAGAACACAGCATCCATGGGACCTGACAACATCCCAGGATGTGTTCTACAAGAACTACAGAATGAACTGGCACTCCACCTAAGTACCATGTTCAATCATAACCTCACCTCAGGCTATGTGCCTACTGAATGGCACACAGTGATGGTTATCCCACTCCACAAAGGGGGAGCCACCACCGACCCCAGAAACTACCACCCCATTAGCCTGATGAGCCTGGTCTGCAATGCTAATGAATGTAACATCATGTAACTTATAAACAATGACACTGGTAACCTTCAAACTCAGGACACCACCCAGTTCAGGTTTGTAAAAGGCAGATCATGTCTCCTAAACCTGATAAACTTCTTTGAAGAAGTCACCAAAGCTGTAGATGATGGTAGGGTGGTTCACACAGCCTATCTTGATCTTACCAAGGCTTTCAACACCACCCCCCACTCTGGAATTATACATAAACTCACTAAACTAGGTAAAAATCCTCATGTCACAAGATGGGTTGACAACTGGCTCACTGACAGAACCCACACTGTGAACATGGCAGACTCCAAATCCAACTTCAGACCAGTGACAAGTGGAGTACCACAGGGTTCAGACCTGGGTCCTCTCCTGTTTGATATCTACTTCTTTGAAGTACAGGCTAACACAGAAGGTCTTTGGCTAATGAAGTTTGCAGATGACTGCAAACTAGGAGCCATAATCAAAATGTGTACATATATATATATATATATATATATATATATATATATATATATATATATATATATAATGTATATATATATATCTGCTGATATATATATGTATCTATATATATATATATATATATATATATGTATAAAATCTGCCGTATATATTTAGACATGTAGATGTGGACATATATATCATTTGCATGTTTATATGTTTATATATACATATATATATATATATATATATATATACATATATATATATATATATATATATATATATATATATATATATATATATATATATATATAATATATACATATATCAACATGTTGTACCTGTTTAGACATTAATATATTTGCTCACACACATACATCTACATGTTGGAATACATTCTCTGTACTGTTGAATGACTGGGCTGGATGATATTTTTGTAAATACATCAAGGATATGTATATCTGAGATGGTTTGGCTATGGTGTGCAGGGTCCTTGGTTTGATCCTAGCAGAAGCTGTTTATTTTGTTGCTAGGCAGAACAAGGGCCATTGGATACAGTGTGATTAAGGCAATTTTGAGTAGGTGTAAGCGGGTTTGCACGGGTTTGCGCGATGGTAAGCACTGCTAACCTCTTGTTACAGTTTCTTATACTCAGTTAGCTTCTACTTTGCTTAATCTGTGTAGGCAGAGCTTACCCCCATGCAAACGCACTTAAACACACTTACTAGTGCTTATATGTGCTTACTACTGCTTATTTGTGCTTAAACTTACTTACTAGTGCCTTTTTCATTATGACACTGACACTTCACATGTGAATTTAATGCAGTACTCCAATTCACATTTAAATGTTATTATGTAGGTTATACGGCAAAAAGATGTTAAAATATGTTCATATACAGATTTCACATGGAAAGTGATATGTGCTGCTGTGGGACTCAAACCAGGAATGCCTGTTCATAAGAAAGATGCTCTAACCACTACACTATTGCTGTGCTGCTTCATTTGCATATATATTCCTTGTTATCCTCTTCAGTCTTTTCAGCTGCTTTAACCATAGCTAAGCGATGGGCAAACCCACGCACCTATGATTAGCTGTACTCAGGGTTTTAAAAAAATAAATAAAAGGGTTTCTTTATTTTATTTATATGTACTGTTGCTGTTGAACACATGGGGACTGTTGGTGGGGATATGCAGAAACCTATGAGTGGTCTCACTCATTTATTTACACTTTCTGCTGTTCTACTTTGCAGGGGCTCTGCTCTCAGACAAGCCCCCTGCACTCGTCCACAGCAGCGTGCCTTCATTAATATGCATGGTGCACCTCCATCCTCCTCTTAAACATCTGCTTCCATGCAGGAGTAGACTAGTCCTGCATGGAAGATTAGTAAATCCGGGGAAATGTTTTGTTTAAACCACCTGTTTTAAGTAAGACTTGTGTGGCATGGTGGGTTAATGCAGTGTGATGGGCTCAGGTTTGAAACATGGCAGAGGTGTTTATTTTGTTCATGTGCCTTACAATGTTAGAAACGCACCTAATCATTATAGCTCTACCTGACCTGAGTGAAGCTGCATGACGCCGCACTAAAAATATAAAGAAAAGAAAAAAGGGAAGATACCATTAGTACATCATACAACATAAGGTCCACAAAAGTATGTTGCATACTCATGACACATGCCAGCAAATATTGTATGTTGGTGACCACTACAAGTTGCATGGCAAAACAATACTGCATTACACAAGTATATATCAAGTAATATACTCAGACTGTGTAGCACACACATAGTTCACTCCCCTGCATCGATGGGAAGAATGACAGGGATGTGGCATAGGTATCGTCACTTGCACAGGGTGATGTTTGGGGGTGCTGGAGGCCTAGGCTGTCCCAACCGGTTGACAGCATGTGTGTGAGTCAGGAAGGAGAGCTGGTTAGATGAACCACGAATAGATGCTGTGTGTGTCAGTAGGTGACCTTTATGTGACAGTGGTTTGTGAGTGTGTGCATGTACACAGTCAAGCTAAGTGCTAGCCCTACCCATGTGTATGTTGGAGAGCATTGGACCATACATGGTACAGTTGACAGTTCACTGTCTCCAGCCCTGAACATGGGAAATGGCTCTGCCAGGAGTTGCACTGGCACCAGCAAACCCAAGGTCAGACACGGTGCTAGTACCTGATGGTGAATGCTGTCTGGTGGGACCGTGTCCCCCACAGGACAGCCCAGGACCACAGGCCAATGGCTTGCCATGTTGTGGTGTAGACATCATGTAACTGTGCACAGCTGCATGGAGTCTCAGCAGATGGCATTGCTGACCTATGTCCACTGGTCTGACACCCAACTTCAACTCCACATTCCAGCACAGACAATGTGCAGTCCAAGACAGCAGACAGTGTCTCAGCTCTCCATCTGTCCACTACATCAGTAAACTGATCCAGTGTGTCCCCAATGTGGTGGAAGTAGTAAAGGATGTCAGACTGTGCTCCATCCATAACTTTACGCATACATTTGTTGTTCCATTCAGAACATGCCTGTGCCTCCATGATGGCCCAAAACATGCACTGAGTGACTCATGATGTGACCCCTGCAACAGGTGGTGGATAGACAGCAGTCCTCCTATAACCACCCTGTCAATCTGCCTGTGTGGGACCTCGGCATTTCTCTGGCTATGGCCAATGTCTACATTCACTGAAGCCATAGTTGCCACACTGGTCTGTTCAATGTCTTTACCCTCTGACTTTCCAATATTTGAGGCCTGTGGGGACTGAGTATGTGTGGGCAAACTGACTGTGTGTGGTGACAATGGGGGCAGAAGAGGGATGTCAACCTCTGGGACAGATTCAGCCCCCAACAACCCCACCTGTGCCTCACTATAGCCACCATAATCCGAGTCCAAAGAGACACTGACATCAGGTTGTGTGGGAGAGAGACCCCCCCCCAGTCACCTGTGGAAATCAAAACAAAAGCAGTACATTGCTACCTGCACTATTGTGTATGGAAAATCCATAAAGAATCATAACAATGAGGATCCACAACTGGATTACCAGTCTCACATCTTCTCATCTCCACTTTCATGCACACCAGACTTCCTCGCAACAAAATGCACATTCGACTCATGGCCTTTATAACAAGCAAGTCAGGTAAATAATGTAATACTTGACCAGTACAATGTACCTTTTAGGTATGCAATATGACAGTATACCTGATAAAACAAAACAAAAAACCCAGTACAACTATCTGAACAAATATATAGAAATACAAGTTTCAATGCCTAAGCTATGTACCATTGACCTTTCAGTTTTTAAAAGATAAGTCAGATTAATTACCTCATGTAAACCAGGAGGCTTATTTGCCCTGAACTATAACTGCAAAAGAGTTTCTACTCGTTCAACTACACTCCTGTGATTACTCATTCTAGGAAACTTAGGTAACTGCTCCACACTGGAACATACAAACATTCTGCTCTGGTTACACACAACTACCTCTACATAGGGAATTATCCTGGCCCTTAATCTGAATAGCATATATATGTTCCATAACAAAACAGCATCAAGCTAATGAGGAGCAGGACCATGGCCTTGGAGAACTCTTGATGGACCTGTAAAAAGGTGAGATAATTTCAGTACCACCGCATGTTGCAGCACAACAAGGTAATACCTGTAGATATCTCACATGTACAGTAGCTACTATGTTACTTGATGTATTGGTGACATTCTGAGTATGAGTGTACAACTGAGCTTAACCCCTCCCCACAGCAGATAAACCTGACACCCACGTAAAGGTAAGTACAACCTGACAGAATGATTGCTACAGTATTAGAATGATGATCACAGTAAGCTTATGTGCATGCTCCTCTGCGGTGAGCACTGTAACACCCACCTCCACAATGTATGGTGTGATGGATGCCCGGGAGCTGTCATGTGTCCCAAGGTTCACCAGAAATTCCTCAGTGGCTGTGCATGGTTGTTCCATTGCAGGCCCTCCACTGGTGATGGCATGATACTTGGCTACATCAGCTGCCCTTCATCATGCAGCATTCACCATGTCTGTAGCAAGGTGTCGAACCTGCTTATATGTCCTGTCCTGGGGCCTGTCTCATTCATGTCCTGGACAAGAACTGCCCACAATGCAGCCCACTTTTCCCTGTTATGCCTCCCCCTAGATAGGAGGATGTGATGATGCTGCTATAGTCCTTGAAGTATTAGTTCATTCTCTGCATCTGAGAAGGTGGTATGGCATCTACAATACACTAGTCCTGAGAGACACGAGAAGGGAAACACATTACAGGATCAAATACATGGATGTCCAATATATGCATATACAGCAAGAACAACATGGCTTACACTATTCACTGCTTGCTCACATATGTCATACCCCACAGTGTGACAACATATTACATATGTGGATACAACCGAGACAGTATCATTACTGGGGTAGTTTCCTGTGTGCAATGAGAGATTCTGCTGTAAGATAATACACTCAACACTCTGGGCCAGTGTGATATGTCCTCTAATGCCAGCCAGCCGATAATATGTCATAAGACCTGTGCCAGACAAATAACAGTGTGTTATTATGACCACTATTTAGGGACAGCCAACAATACCAGTGTGACAGAATGACAAAAGAAAATGCAAGCTTAATATATTGTACGTCATCAGTATGTGTAAGTCAGCAGGGTATCAATAACCTTTCATTACCACAGGTCTAAGACAGGCTTACTGCTGTAATCCCTATTCCCCATACCTCTATCCTCCCATTTGCATCCTGTTATACAAAAAATGGTTACACACCTGGTGGAGTGCAGTACTCCTCTGTTAAAATGTGCTACTAGTAATGTTTTGCAAAGGTGTGTGCTGTGTGAGGAAACTCTTATATAGAATGTTTCCCCATAGCCAGCTGCTTGCATTTTAATATGCTTCTGATTAGCAGCTAATTGCCTCTAAACCAATCTGTGACTCTGATATGCTAATTGCAGCCAAAACAGCTGAGTTGCACAATCATTAGCCAATGACATGCAACCACTGTGCAATATATAAGGCCTTCATGTAGAACAGGCCCCTTTCTAAGCTGTTGAGATGGACATTACTGAGATAAGGAGACTACATCATCGCAGAGGTAGGTCTGTAGCAGACCCTTTGCACAGAGCTGTACGACAGGCTGCAGCTGCTGCTGCAGGTAATAGACACAGGCAGAGAGTATGAACACTTTGGAGGACAACAAGCTGTAGGTCTATTTGTGTCAGCCGTGTCAGCCTTGTTGTAGAGGCAGAGCCAGGGTGAGGGTAATCTTTACACTCCAATTATGGTATGTGTTTAAGGTACGCATGTTAGGCAACTGTGTCAATAACAGAGTACTAGGTGACATATAGTAATGCTATATGGAAATGTGAAGTGTGCCCCTACTTGCAGGCCTGTGACTTCCAGCACTGAAAAGGATTTATTTAATTTGCAATACTTTGTGTGGATAATGAGTGCATGAGTCATTCATTAATTTCTGTCTTCACAATTTGTTTGTTTGTGTCTTTCGGCTTTTCCCGGTTAGGGGTCGCCACAGTGGAACTCCGGTCCGCTAATGATTGGTAGTTGATTTTTACATGCTGAGTTACCATCCCTGATGCACAACCTTCAACGAAGGTACACCCATTCGCACATGTCTCCACGCAGAAGACGCTCTAGTTGAGAATCGAACCGGACAGCGTCTTACTGTGAGGCAACAATGCTCTCGCAGCACCACCACAGCGGGTTAATTGCTGTCTTCACAATAATGTAATTAAAACCTAACACAACACTGGATTTTAACCCAGAAATGTGTGCGGAAAAATGTACTGGATGCAAGGCATTTAACAGACCGAGCTACTGAGTCACTGCTGCAGCAGGTGTATTTTCAAGATATATGTGCACATGTACAGGCTGTGATAAACATTTTCTATATCCATCAGTAAGTGCATGGCTTTATATGGATGTATTTCTGCACCACAGTCCCAGGTGAATATGTATTTTGCCCTGAATGTCTTAGCAGGTGACTTGCTACATATTGCTGATAAAAGGGCACATTTACCTGCTATCACGGGCCTCAGTTACATCCATTATTATGTCTTTGGCAGTCTAGTAGTGTACTATTGCACCACAGTCCAAGGTACACTCACATGTTTCCATTGATCTTTATTCCAGTTTGTGTGGTGTAGCACTGTGCGCAGCTCTGCTGAATCACACCTAATCGCTGTAATTGGCAATTATAGTGTTTTGTTTAAACCACTTGTTTTAAGTCCTAACCCTGCACCCCACCCTGTCTCCGCCAGCCCTCACTTTCACGAAGATGAGGTAGGAGTGGACGAGGTAGGCCCTAGACGCAGTGACAGGATTAAAGGGTTTAAGAAGGGTAATCAAGGCAATAATAACACCAACACAAATAGGACCAATACTAACAAAAACAACAACAGTTTTTTAGGCAACCGCAACCACCGACAGTTTCACAACAAGAGATAGAAGCGGAAGAAGCTTCCCCTGGTCTCTCAGTTCTTGACTGTTCGGACTCTCATTTCTCTTACACAGCAGGTGTCTCTTCCTCCTTCACCACGACTGCTGACCTTAACCCTTGTTTCCTACATCAAGGTCCAAGAATTATACTTAACCGTAAAGGGACTTCACTATTTACAATTTCACAGACTTGGAACTAAGGGAGGAATTAGTTGAGTTACTTTCCCTTGGTTACACATTTGTCCCTAGTAAAATGGGTGACATATCCAAGGAACTTATTGAACTAAAATGCTTTGTCCGAAGTTAAATTTCAAGTTACTGTTTAGCAATGAAGTTGCCTTGCCACATGATTCTCTCAAACTACCGAGTGTGTATAACCCCCCCATCCACCCTTCTCTCCAGCTTTTTGAAAGGATCTGTGAAGCAGACATCAGACATTCCTTTAAGGCATGTAATAGTTATACCGAAACTCCTCGGTATAACATTACTAAAGAACAAGTCTCCCTCTTAGATGAATTATGCCATTACCCAGTTCGAGTAGTCAAACCTGATAAAGGGGGTGGACTTGTAATTATGGACAATTCACTGTATAACAAAAAAATGCTCAATGTCCTTAACACACCTGCCTATTCCCCTGCTTCTCTCAATGAAATACACCGTACCCATAGTATGATGAGGGGCGTCTTCCGTGACTTGTTCTTGCAGGGTAAGATTGACATAGAAACTTACAATTACATCGACATCTCTATGCCAAAAATTCCAGTCATGTTTGGCATCCCCAAGGTCCATAAGGATGTCAATAATCCCCCCATGCGTGCGCTGGTTGATGGTAGATCATCTATGACATATCCCAGCGCCAGATTGGTAGACACTATCCTGTCTAAATACCTGAAGGACCTTCGGGGTGTATGTAAAGACTCCTGGTCTTTTTTAGACAACTTCAACAACATTCCGTTCGATGATGGGAATAATTTTCTCACCATCGACGTTGTTGACTTATACACCTCCATTCCACACCAAGAAGCTGTCGAATGGATTTCCTCCTGCTTTTAGACTGTGGAGCACCACAGACTGAAATTGACTTGGTTACAGAAGTCTTGGACATAGTCCTTTCATGTAATTACTTCCTTTTGATAAGGATTACTTTTTACAGAAAAAGGCGTGGCGATGGGCTCGCCTTGTGGGGCCTCAGTCGCCAACTTCTTTATGGGTTTTGGGAAAAGAACTTCCTTTTTCCAGTGAAAGGATGCAGACAGTGAAATTTTACACACGTTACCTGGATGATATTTTCATCCTCTTCCATGGTAATGACACAGAAGCCGTAGACTTCTTACAGTTTCTAAATGGTACTACTGACTTCTTGAAATTCACTTCTAACTTTTCACCTGTAGAAATCGATTACCTCGATGTAAAGTTGAGAAAGGAAGGGAACACCTACACATCCTGTGTTTACAGAAAGCCAACTTACTGTAATTCGTTCCTGCACTTCACAAGCCACCATCCCTTCAAACAAAAGAAATCTATTGTGAAGGGCCAAATGGTTAGGGCTGTTAGAATGTGTAGTGAATTTGACACCTTTCAGAACGAATGCACACTTTTGTGTAACATGTTCCTTAATAGGGGTTACCCGAGGAATCTTATTGATGAAATTAGGCTTGAAGTTACAGCCAAAAGGATAAACGGGGTTTATAAACCTATCTTGCAAAGCCATGTACTACTTGACCTTAGTTCTAACAACACACTACTGTCACCCACTGAGTGTTCCCCCTCTCCTAATGACATCTCTCTGACCAACCATGTACGCGATTTTGCCATTAGTTACGTCCACACATTTAGTCTTAACACTCAGACTACCACTTCATTGATTAAGAAAAACTGGCAATTTATCTTGGGGAGTCCTGGCCTCTCTGAGAAATTAGGCCCCTGTCCTAATTTTGTCTTCAAGAGGAACAACAATCTTAAGGAACTTCTACAGAGGGACCTAACTAAAAAAACCTTTAACAGGCGCACAGGGATGTACCCATGTGGTTTTTGCAACTGGTGTTACAAAATGAAGGTAGGGCAGACCTACACTATAAGGGACAGGAAGTTTTCAATCCAAGCTCCACTCAACTGTGAAAGTAAATCAGTTGTATACCTTGCTCTTTGTGATTGCTGTCCCTCATTTTATCTGGGAAAGACTGATCGCAGACTTAGGGACCGTGTCTATGAGCATATGTATGCAATTAAGAAAAACTCTGACGTTAACGCTTTGGCTAAACACATTGCCAACCACCCTGGGCACTCTTTCTCGTTTATGGCCATAGATCAAGTGACTAATAACATCCGGGGAGGCCCAATAACTCTACTCTTAGAAGTACGTGAACTGGAGTGGCAACTGCGTTTAGACGCATTTTGCTACCCGGGTTTAAACGAAAACTGTAACATCTCAGCAGTACTCAAATTGAGGAGCTATTTAAGGTAGTACCACCCTTTGTAGATATTCCTTACTTTCTTATGCATACATAAAGACTTTTTTAAAACATATAAAAAATGTTTTTGTTTCTGACTTCATGTGACGTGCCTTTGTTGTAGCACCTCTCATGTTAAATATTGCCTAGATTTTAGTTATTATTGTTGTTTATACAATAATTTCTTTAAGGTACACAGTTGCTAATTATGGTTCATACTTATAATGGATTACCATTACTTTTTTACTAAGATTTAATCCATTACTGCATATTATACTTACTTTTTTATGAGTTGCTATTTGAATGACTTTTTATGTTGAATTTTTACTTTAATGTTATGATTTCTTTCACATACTTTAAGAATTTTAAATATGTCATTTTAAAATTTATGTTTATTTCTTTGGTAACATTCCACACTTTGAAATGCTTATTACTAACATGAATTAATGTTTGCATTTTCTCTTTGAGGAACAAGTTGTTCTTGTGAAGGCTTCTACTTGTTTACCAATTACTACAATGAGTTTCACCTTACCATGTTGTCATTTCCCTTTTGCTTTGTATAAAAGGGGCGTGCACTTTTACCTCATTGTTAATTTGTTTTCTCTGAGGAAGCTGCACCTTTGTGCGGCGAAAACGTTTGTGATAAATAAATTCGTTAAGACTACCTACTTGTTGTTGCTGGTACAAGGGCTCCGTGGTACGTTTTTGGATTCCAGTTGTTTTAAGTAAGAGTTGTGTGGCATGGTGGGTTAATGCAGTGTGATGGGATTGGGTTTGAAATATGGCAGAGGTGTTTATTTTTTACATATGTCTTACAATGTTAGAAAGACATGTAGTCATTATAGCTCTAGCTGAGCTGAGTGAAGCTGCACTACTCCGCACTAAAAAATACAAAGAAAAGAAAAAAAGGGGAGACAGGAAAGTGATGAAATTGGGGTAACCAGAGGAAAAAACATAGTGAAAGGCAGGGAGGGATGTGCAGCTAGGGTGTAGGAAACAACCATAGTGATCCATTTCTTGTACAGCAACTGTGCACTTTGATAGAATTTGTAGATGAATTTGGATTCCCAAACCCAGGAGAGTGGGGTGAGGACAACATAATTGCATTGTCAACTGAATGGAATAAAATTACATGTGTTCAGTGGACATGTGAGAAATGGAGAGCTATGTATGGGATTAATTTTTTTTTTGGGGACAGATGCCCATTTTTTTTTAAAGTGAGAATGGAATGTTGAGGAAGGGACATGATTATATGTGGGGGAATTAAGTTTGGTAGGTGAGGATACATTTGCAAACAGCCAAGATAGACAAGACAGCAGACAGGATGGTGTGTGACACATGAGGGGAGTGAACACTTTGGATAGGGAGGTTGTTGTGGAATTCAAGTCCCATGAGCCTCCAAACAGCAGCAGCATGACTCACATCCCCACTCATGGGACTTTTGGCACTGCTCCTTCACTGCCATGAGGATGGCAGTGCTGGACGCTGGGCAATGGGGCAAGGCTGCCCCACCAGGTTGGCCAGCATGTCCTCAATCCAGTGCAGGTGGTGGTCATAGCCATGGTGGACTATCCTTAGCATCAAGTACGGCAGCTCAGCTCGGGTGAAAACTCCCCTTCCACCACCACTCCTAGAGGGGGGGCCCATTCCCGTCCTATGATGAGGCACAAGGCAACACCACAGGTATTGCTGGAGCAGCAGAGGGGCCACCAACAGTTTGGATCCCAAGCTGTTCTGGGACCCAGTGCCATGGGCATCTAGGAAAGGTAGGGTAATCAGCTGGAACCAGCCTACCTTGATGTGCTATCATAATTGAGGTATAGCAATAAGTTGAGGTTAGTTATGAATAAATCATTGTTAGTATTAACAGCATGAAATATCACATTAATTAACCAAAATACATAGCAATGTATATTATGTATAATACAACATGAAATAACAGAACAGTCAATATGTTATCAGCATGCCAGTAACAGGTAAAGTGTAAGGGCAACCACACAGTTAATTCAGCAAGATATGTTAATATGACAACATAATAACACATAACAATAATAAACTGCATAAGCCAACAAAATGGTTAATTTAAAAAGATATGTCAATATGAAAGCATAATATCACAGTCAATAATTAACCACATTTCCCAAAATATAGTTATTTTAACAAAATATGTTAATAGTAAACCATAATAATACATACCAATATTAAATACAAGCAGATAAGTGGTGGGGAAAGAGATAAAAACAGTCCATTAGTGAAATTGTAGATTATATCCCTGAAAGCAGTGGTAATATT
The DNA here is from genome assembly GCF_019279795.1 of Protopterus annectens. NCBI lineage: Eukaryota > Metazoa > Chordata > Ceratodontiformes > Protopteridae > Protopterus > Protopterus annectens. The sequence goes on from NC_056729.1 coordinate 1,309,038,651, forward strand.
AACTCTACAAGTATGTATTGTCAGTTTTGTGTACAGTGACTGCAAGTTTTCTATAGGTGATGTAGCACGTACATACCTCTCAAGCAGTTTCATGGGACAGTATGGGCTAAGCAATAACAAATGCAGGTACACTACTAGACAGAAAACTTGCACATCATGTGGACTTATATAACTACCAAGGTGTTCTGTATGCAGATTTGGTAAGACTTTGCTTTCCAAGTAATAATGTCTGTGGTAATCCAGTGACAGATGGATTATGCAATATTAATTACAGTATGCCATATTGTGACACTTGTGACTCATGTTTGTGTACAGTTCATAAACTAGACAGCCATCATGCCTTAATTGCCAGGCATGGGAATAGAACCTAATAGCTTTGACTGCAGGGGACATCTGCAAATAATGTAATAAGTGACTGCAGCAACTTAATACAGACATGCAAGGCATACAGCCATACTGGAAGTCAACAGATTTATTTATGAATCAAAATGCTGGTGAACATGTTATTCTTATTGATTTTAAAACTCTGTGAAATCTAAACACAATATCTGCTCATAACATGGGCTACCTCCCTGGTGTGCTGGAGATAACCTTGAACCATACTATGAGTTGAGTAATGCAAGTTACAGGACATTCTTTTTGCATTCTAGAACTATTAGAGTGTTATAATTGACTGCAGTGACAGTAGAACACACATGCATGGAATACAACCCTTCTTCATATATTAAAACAGCTTTATTGTAGTATCAACAATGCTGGTGACCATTTTGTATTGTTGTTGTTCTTCTTCTTTTTCTTTTGGCTGCTTCCATTAGGGGTCGCCACAGCAGATCAACTGTTTCCATTTCTTCCTGTCCTCTGCATCTTGCTCTGTCACACCAACCACCTGCATGTCCTCTCTCACCACATTCATACACCTTATCTTAGGCCTTCCTCTTTTCCTGTTACCTGGCAGCTTCATCCTTAGCATCTTTTTCCCAATATACTCAGCATCCCTCCTCAGCACATGTCCAAACCAAAGTAATCTTGCCTCTCTGGCTTTGTCTCCAAACCTTCCAACCCGGGCTGACCCTCTAATATACTTATTCCTAATCCTGTCCATCCTCATCACACCCAGTGCAAATCTTAACATCTTCAACTCTGCTATGTCAAGCTCTGACTCCTGCCTTTTTGTCAATCCCACTGTCTCCAACCCATATAACATAGCTGGTCTCACTACCCTCTTGTAGACCTTCCCTTTCACTCTTACTGGTACTCGTCTGTCACAAATCACTCCTGACACTCTTCTCCACCCACTTCATCCTGCCTGTACTCTCTTCTTCATCTCTCTTCCACACTCACCATTATGCTGAACTGTTGATCCCAAGTACTTAAACTCATTCACCTTCGCCACCTCTACTCCCTGCATCCTCACCATTCCTCTATCCTCCCTCTCATTCACACACATATATTCTGTCTTAGTCCTGCTGACCTTCATTCCTCTTCTCTCTAGAGCATATCTCCACCTCTCCAGGATCTCCTCCATCTGTTTCCTACTCTCATTACAGATTGCTTTGAAATATATGTAAAGTACACACACAATATCTGCCCATGGAGTGGGCTACCTCATCCATATACCTTTATTACCTGAAGTAGGAGGAACAGAGAGAATTATGTGACTGAAAGTGGCCTGGAGACAGCCTTGGGCAGTACCATGAGTTAAGCAATACAGTTTGCAGGCCGTTAGTTTTGCATTCCACAGCTATTACAGTGTTACACTTGACTGTAGCAACCTTACCATAGACAAATAATGCATACAGCTCTACTGCCATGGTTATAACAATGCAATCCTACTGAACACCATTTTGCTTACTGTCATTGGTATTGTTTATTGTGTATTGAACATCAGTTGGTATCATTCATGTATTGAACTACAACTCTAATTGCCCATTTATTACACTACAGGTCTACCTACCCATTTATTGCACTACAGTTTTTCTTGTGTACTATACTTTATTGCAGTAAATGCTTTAGTCTTTCTTGCTTATTGCACTACAGTTAGCATACTACATCCATGCTTTCCATGCTCACGGCACAACCAGGCCAGGCACCTGCATGAAACTCGACATTGCAAGCCCTCTCAGCTGCAACTGTCGGGAGAGAAGCACACCATTATGCATATCAGTTTTGCAGACATTCAGCTTGCATATTAGTAAAACAGAGGAAACATTACTTAAATATTTGTGGGGCATTCCTCACTCTTGCTTCTTGGACCCAGGTGTCCAAGTTTCCCCTCTTTCTCCTTTTCAGGTCATCATAATGGTGATGACGCTGCTCACTTGTGAGGGGGATACCAGTATCACTGGTGAGTTCCCTGGCCAAATGGTCCCAGGCATCTGTCTTACACTCTGAGCACTGTAATCCACCCTACATCAGCCAGGGTGCAAGGTTCTTATCAAGGAGCCCGACCATGACCCTAGACTCCTGAATACCCTACCTCTGCACCCGAAAGTGCACAACTTTGCCAACACCACCAGCCATACCAACAGATGACTGAACTTCAATGACTGTTGCAGAATTCCATCCTATTGGGCTTAATATAGGCTGTTTTCCCACCCTTACACATCATTGAGCAACATTCAAAAAAGTCAGTGTCGCTCAGCAGTGCTCAAACCAGCTAAGCGAAGCCAAGTAGGTTGAAAACTCGCAGAACCATGGTTTTAGCAAGGTTTAGCACCGAGAAAACATTGGTAGCCATTAGCATGTTTATGCACTGCTTAGCATGAATGAGCAGTACTTAGCAGAGTGCAGCAGTGACAAAATTCACAATAGTTTCAAAAAATTAAGAAAAAAATATTGCAGTAATTTACAGACATTTTCTGCCTATTATAGACCCAAATCCAGGACCTACTACACATAAGACAATAACTCTACTCATGTAGCTAGTTGGATGTTATAAAAGCTAGCATACCTTCACATATATTACTAGGCTACCTGTTAGCTTTGCTGAGCACCACACCACACAGTGCAAACACGCTGATACACACCCATAAGTAAATAATTAATTACATCCAGTTTCTATTTTAAGATGTATGGCAGGTGTCGGACATGCATGTATGAGCTCTGCACCATGCCACACAAACTAAAATAAAAAAAGAAGTAATTGTGATAATTAATTACATCCAGTTTCTATTTTAGATGGCCGTCAGGTGTCAGCTGTCTATATGTGAGCACAGCTTGGCATTGCTGTGCTCCTCGCCACAGTGCGCAAACATGCAGTGTAAACAAAAATAAATAAAAAAAAATAATTAAAAAAAAATAACACATCATAAAAATGACATATTATAGAGTTGACACACTTCACATTACACCAGTGGCAGAGAGCCTTACAGGGAGCCTCACACTCATCTGTAGCCACTGATAGCCACTACATCTCTCCCTGCACTGATTCAATATCCATGTTCATTGGCTCTACCTCGGCAGTGTGCCATCATTAATATGCATGGCACACTGCTGAGGGGGAACCATGACTGTGTGCATGGATACATTCCATGTAGACTCTGCACTGTGCTTACACATATTTTATTAAATCCTAGGGAGTGTGTTTCATGTCATCTCATTGAATTTTAACTGAAGTTGTTAATTCTATAACTATTGACAATGTCCTTTTTCTAACTTATCTCTGTCCAAATATTTGCACACTGTATGTATAAGTTCAAACAGTATGAACAGAAAATGTGAATTTTTTTACTTAGTTAATATTTTGTTCTTATGTATTAGGTGTTGCAATAACTTGATTATTTTATTGTGACTGTATTATGTCAATATGGAGCTTTTCTATGTGGGTCTCCTCTGAAAATGGCATATTATCCCAGTCAAACTTTACCTGTAAACAAATGCCAAGTAAATAAAATAAATGTATGTATTTACCTGCAATTGCAATTGTATCTTTTAACCGGGGTAGAGTACTAATCTGGACTTTTTATACATACCCTGGGAGTGTAAGCTCAAGCAGAGTATGATCACATAAATTACAATATAGTTCACACAACATGACAGTAAATAACATCTGAAAATACTTGAAGCACAGTATAAAAATGTAAAAAGTAACATAAAATGTTTGAAGTACAGTATTCGAAGTATCTACAACATAAAAGTTTAGTAGTAGCCTAATATGTTTAGTAATCTACATTATTCTGTGTCTATTTCAGAAAGATGAGGTAACAGTGTCAGATGATTTGCTCATGAGAAATTCCACACTTTAAGCAGATTCCTTCCATTTTAATATTTAGGCTGTCTGTGCACTTGGGAGATAAAAACAAGAGATTAAAAATAAAACTCCCAGTATTATAATATATAAATTTTTTATTCAGGGAGGGGGCTTCAGGTTGTTGGAAGATTGTAAGGTTTAAATCTTTGTGATTACTGCTGTTAGGTTAAGGTTAGGAGTTGAAGACGTGGAAGCAGCTATGGAAGTCGTGGATTAATTATCCAGGAACATTTGCATTTGGCAGCTTTCGGCAGACATTCTTTTTTAGTTTGCTCTAAAAATATAGACATTTTATTACTTTTTAGGGAGGCAGGCATTGATTCCTAGAGGTTGGGAGCTTGCACTGAACAGCTATGGTCACAGCAAATGAGCTTGTTATAAGGGATATGGAAAAATAAAAAAATAGGTTTGGCACAGTAACCTAAGACTGCACTGGGAGTGCAAAATTGAGAATCTACCTGTGAAAAAAGGAAATAGATATAATTTAAGACGTTTTTAGACAAGGGTGCCTGGGTCTACTCTCCATTTTTTAATTGCACTAAATATTTTGGGTTTGTAATACCATGGTGGGAATGGACCCCATTCCTAAGTCAGGGTGCAGTTACAGTTCATGAAATTAGTATGTCTTCAGTCACTGATGTTAGCCAAGAGTACTGTCCTTGGCATTTACAATGTGCCCAGAATTGTTTCCTTCTGCTGTTCATATGTGATTACATGGAATGGCAACATATTTATGTATGCTTCTAAATTATTTTTTATTATTCCTGCTGGTCCTATTAACTATTGGAACTGTCTGGGTATCTTTGTTCCACATTGCTCTTGTTTTTGCTTGCAAATTATGGTATTTTATCATACTGTGTCTCTTAGTACATAAAACATTATAACTGCTGTGTGTAGTAATTTCAATGAGTAAAGCTATTCTTTTCTTGTATTACTATATGTGTTTTGCTTGCATCTGTTTTCTCAACTGTCTGTATTGATTCCCACATGGTTAACACTTCATCATTGTCATAATGCTTTCTGGTTCATGTTTCTAATGTTTCACATGTACTTCTGTGATGTAGTGTTTGCACAATCCCCAATGCAACAGTATTACTACATTACTGTACCTTTCAGCATACAGACATCCAGCAATGAGCGCATTGCATCCAGCGCATAGATGTGTAACTACTTCCAGTTTTGTTTTACAGAACCTGCATTTCTCCCTTTATCCTTCTTTTCCTATAGACTTTGTAAACCAACATGAATATAGCTCACTATGTTGGGCTGCCATTCTTGTATCAAATCTTGGTCAATGTTTGGCTGTTCTAGAAGTTTGGTATACTTGTTACTATATCAGTGGGCTTTAAACTTTTTGTTATTTTCTTTCAGATCACAGCATGCTACAAGACTGTCTATGTCATCAGAAAAGCACACACTATTCCTAAATATTCCTGATGCACTCCTTGTTAGTAGGAACATTGTTATTATCTGGGATTTTAATTATGTAGTGATAAACTGGAAGAGTTATACCACCAATGTAGGATATGCACAGAAATTCTTAGATTTTATAAACAAGTACACCCTTGACCAATTTATTAATGAACCGTCTAGAGAACAGGATATACTTGACTTGGTCCAAACAAACTTAGTGTCTGTGAATGCCATCCCCAAGGTATTCCCCTTATGGTTAGTTAGACCACAAACTAGTAACCTTTTCCATCCAATCTTCAAACCATCAGAAGTAAGTATCACAGAAATCTATGTTGTTAATCGTACAAATCTCTTGCAGTTCTATGAAGAAGTCTCTAAACTCAAGTTTAACAATATCACACATAATGCTGATATTGCTAAGAGCTATGTAGACAAGCTCTGCTCATATCAGGACAAATGTATCAATTTAGCAGTTTAGCAGTTCCAAAAGATTCAAGTGAGTGGGAAGTTTAAAAGGAAACCAAGGTGGTGATTTTCAAGCATTAATAAACTATATAATAAAAGGAAGAATTTCCTTAACCTATATATCAGAACGGGTCTATATTAGAACATTGAAGTTTCAAAACTTCGAATGTTCTAATATCGAACCCTATTCAGTGAAAGCTGAAAACATCGAACATACAGAACAGCGAATTTTTTCCTAGGGAAAAAAATTGCTGTCTCAAAACACATACACACAACACAAGCACACCAAACAAACAGCAATCTACACACATACACCTAAAATCTTACACCTAACCCTACACTAAACTATACACACACCACTAACTATCCACTTACCTTAACCCAAACCCTAACCCTAAGGTCCATCACTATCGCACACTCACCTCACCCATGCCCTAACCCTAACTCACCTACTCCGCCCTAACCCTCATGTCCACACAATTGCATACTTACCTGACCTGCCCCTAACCCTAACTCATCTAACCTGCCCTAACCCTCACATCCACACAATCAGACACATACCTAACCCGTGTCCTAACCCTAACTAACCTAACTCACCCTAACCCTCACATCCACACAATCGTACACATACCTAACCCACACCCTAACCCTAACTAACCTAACCCGCACTCAATCACACACTTACCTGAACCATTGCTCAGATCTTATTCATAATGGTACTATCTAATCCTATCCAGTTGACATTGCAACATGCTAGCAAATGCATTTACTGCCAGCTGCATCCCAGAAACAATTGATCCAAGCCCTCTTATCCTTGATGGAATGAAGCCACCAACCATCACTAGAGATTATGTACTGAAGGTATACTGGTGGACCTATTCCTCAACCACTTTAACCTGAACTTAGCAACTGGCTTTGTCCAACTGGTGAGGTGAACAGCTGCTATGATTCCACTTGAAAAGGGTGGCCCCCACCACTGACCCCAAGAGTTACAGACTTATCAGTCATAGAATGTATCATAATTCATCACTCCCCATCCTTCAGTGGCTCACTCAGGAATCTCTTACCTCAGTAGAAAACTGGATCTCTAATATTCAACTCAACTTAAATCCTAACAAAACAAAACTACTTCTATTCTCCCCAAACATATCTAAAACCTCACCAATACCTTTCTACTGTTATCTCACCCTCCATCCACACCAAGCTCCTTGGCGTAGAAATTGACAATAACCTCCACTTTGACATCCACATTTCTCAAACTATAAAAAAGGTGCACAAACATGGGCTCCCTTATATAGACAAAGAAACTTTCTAACAGACCATGCTAAAATCACCCTAGCTCAAACCCACCTTCTATCTATACTACTCTATGCAGCCCCAATTCTCACTCATATCAGGACATCTGAACTGGTCAAACTCGAGTCTTGCTATAACAAATTTGCCAAGTTCGCTCCAAACTCCCCTTTCAGAACCCACCATTGCCTACCACTTATGGAACTCCAGTGGCTTGAACTACCACACCTACTACTCTATTACCAACTTGTCATAGCCTACAACACCCTAAAACAACATGACAAAACTCCCAAACTGAAGCAACTGCTGACCAACTACACCCCAAATCACCCACTCCGCTCCGCCAACAAACCACTTCTCACTGTTACCACTGCTAACAACATAGCCGGCAAAGCCTTATTCTAACACACTATCACACTATAGCTAAAATTTGGAATAATCTCCCCTCACCCATAACTGCTGCAGCTAACTCCAACCAATTCAAAAGCACCCTTAAGGCCCATCTCATACACTCCTAGCTTTGTCCATGTGTCACATAGTCCAATACTCTAATCCCTCTATACTATCCCTACTACTATTGTTTTTGCCCATTTAGCAAGATTTCCTCAAATGCATGACTCCCAAATGTAGAGTTATACACAATGTACTCTCTACCTGTTTGTGTTTTACAAACAGAATGTACATATGTAAATAGACATAAACTGAATAGTCAGTATGGCTTCCCATCTCTCACTAGACTAGTCAAGTAGAACAAAAGCGCAAACCTCACTTTGTATACTATCTGCATGGTAGTCTAATTCCATTTTTAATGTATATACTGCTGTGATGTCCTATCTGTCTTGTGGAACTTCTCTAGCTCACTTGATACGAAATATAGAATGTCAATAATTTGTATGACTCTCTTTCTGTCTCTCATCTCTTCACTATATAGAAAAATAGTGAATACTGGATGTCTTCCTTCACTTTGTATAATATTTTAAATTTGTACTGCTGTGATGCATTACTTGTTGTATACAAATGATGTTACAATGTCCTTTTTTGTTATGTAACAGAACTTTTCTCCCCAGGCCTCTGCTGAAAATGGACAATGTCCAGTCAGACTTTCCCAGTTAACAAAATCTAAATAAATAAATAAAAATAAATCAATAAACTGACCTAATTAACTATTATGTCAAAAATGACTCTAGTAGTTTCGCTTTGTCATTGGTAAAGCCTGTCTGAACAATTTTGTGAAGTTCTTTTGAGAAGAATCCTCAAGCTGTAAACAAGCAATTCACAAAAAGAACCTGTCTTCACCAAGGTATTCAATAACATAGGTTCATAGATTCATAGGTAGGTACTAGGTTATCTGCCCAAGGGCATTTATAAGCCTAGCTGGAATGTGTTGGCTTTCGCTGCCCCCTTAGATTAGTTCCCTGTGCCTCTGTCCAACAGAGCCATTGAAGCGATCCCTGGGGTAAACTTTCTGTTTCCCATCCACTCGTCAAGGTTTCTCTTGAAGAGGGTTAGTGAGGAGCTCTACCTAATGCAGATTGGAATCTTGTTCCAGAGCATGGGAAGTCTCTGGGACAGGAATCTATCCCTTCAGTACATCCTATTTATTGTTGTGGTGAGGTTTAGATCCCTGCAGCGTGTGGCTCAAGGGGATATGTTTTTCTTTAGGTGGAGCATGTCCATCAATTCTGGGTTGGACATGGCCTTGTATGTCAGGCAGAGATCACCTCTGAGTAGGCGGCATGCAACCGAGTACAGCTGGAGTTTCTTCAGTCGAGCTGCATAGGGCATCTGCTTGAGGCCAGTGATCCTCTTGGTGAGGTATTTCTGTGGTCTTTTCAGTTGTTGCAGGTGTCTTGTAAGCTACATCCGAAATGGGGCATTGTACTCTATGATGGGTCTGATGAGTGAATAGTAGAGGGGCCCAATGACCTCTTTCGATCTGGATGCAAACCCTTTTGTGATTAGGTGCCCCACATAGAAGGATTTTATAACCACTTTGGCAATGTGATGATCAAAGGAGAGGTTACTATCTACTTGGGTCCCCAGATCCCTTATTACGTCTTCCGTATTTAGGGGCTACCACCTATGTCGTAGCTTGTGGGTACTTTGTTTTTTCCAAAGGGGATAACTATGCACTTTTTGGCATTTAGCTTGAGGCCATGGTTTTGACTCCAGGTATCTGTCTCAGTGAGACATTTTTGGAGGATGTCTGTGTCAGCCGGATAGTCAATTATATCCCCTAGTTTGCAGTTGTCTGTGAACTTGGTCAGCCATAGTCCTCCTGTGCTTGCCTGTACCTCTGAGAAGTATATGCCGAACAGGAGGGGTCCTAGGACTGAGCCCTAGGAACCGCCACTTGTAACTAGTTTAGAGCCAGACCTAGCTCCCGAAACTCTTACCATGTGGGTTCTGTCCGTGAGCCATTTGGCAACCCATCTTGTGACATAGGGGTTTATGTTCAGGCTGGTGAGCTTGTCTATAATACCTGATTGGGGAATGGTGTTGAAGGCCTTTGTGAGGTCTAGGTAGGCTTTGTGGACTACCTTTCCCTCATCTATAGCCTTGGTAACTGTCTCAAAGAAGTCCACCAGGTTTAGGAGGCATGATGTGCCCTTAACAAAGTCGAACTGTGTAGCGTCCAGTGTTTGGGGGTTCCCAATGTCTCTGTTAATGAGATCCATGATGTTGCACTCCATAGCTTTGCAGACCAAGCTAGTCAGGCATACAGAGTGATAGTTCCTGGGGTCTGTTGTGGCTCCACCTTAGTGGAGCATAATAACTGTTGCTGTGTGCCACTCTGTGGGCACGTAGCCTGTGGAGAGGCTGAGTTTAAACAGTGTGTTTAGTTGATGGGTTAGTTCATCTTTGAGCTCATGTAGGACACAGCCTGGGACACCATCCGGTCCCATTGATGCTGTGTTTTTGGCTTTGGAGAGGGCTGTTTTAACCAGAGTGTCTGTGATTTCAGGGGCACTACATTCTTCTGGTATAGGTATGGGCCCTTTTGGAGGTGAGAGGGGGGTGACATTTGCACTGAACCTGTCTGCCAGGATGTAGGCTATATCAGTTGGTTCAGTGTATTTTGTGCCATTCTGCACTAACTCCAAACAGAACTGACAATTGCCACTTAGATTCTTGACATAGCTAAAGAATGCCTTGTGGTTATATTTGGAGTCCATGGCAATTTTTCTTTCGAAGCTAGCCTTGGATGATTTTATGAGGGAATGCAGTTTCTTGCTGATACTGATCAGGGATGTCTTCCCTTCTTGGAATTTTACTCTTTTCTGTACTAGTTTCCTCCATCTATTCTATAGCTTGTTTATGGCAGGGGTCCACCAGACTGGTTTGCTTTTCTTAGAGGAGTGAGTCTTGGTTTTGTTTGGGATAGCACAATCCATGTATTCTTGTAGGTGCCCGTAGAGTGTATTAGTAAAGGATTTTGCAGCTTGGACATCGTTATCCTTTAGCATGGGGGCTTTGAAACTTCCCACCTCGGTCTTAAGTAATGTGAAGTTTGCTTTTGAAAAGTTTTTCATAGTGGTTTCTTTGACTGGGGGTGGTGGTGGAATGTGAATATCCAGCGTGATTAGTTTATGGTCAGATCTAACCAGCGAGGGGTTGACATGTGGTGTGGAACACCAGTCGCCCATGTTGGTGATGACCAGGTCCAGTATGCTGTCACCTCTGGTGGGGATGTTGACCAGTTGATCCAGGGCGTTTGAGTTTATAAATTCTAGGAAATTTTGGGCAAGGGAGTTTGTACTTGAGTAGTTCTCCCAGTTAATGTTTGGGTAATTGAAATCACCCAATATCAGGGTGTTTGGTAGGACCTTTATATTTCCCAGTGTTTCCAGGAATGCGGAGTGGGGGTCCTGGGACATAGTGGGTGATCTGTAGCAAGCTATAATTTGAATAGCAGTTTTTCCCATTGTTAGTTGCACGGGGATGATCTCTGAAGCATCGTGCTGTGCCACTAACCTGTAGGTGTGGGTATCCTTGATGAATATGGATACTCTCCCACCTTTTGTATTTCAGTCCGGATTTTGGGGCCGAAATGTATGGTATGAGTTGTAGCCTGGTAGTACTGGAGTGCTCTCCGGAGCCTTAAATCAGGTTTCTGTTACTGCACATATATAAATTTTCTCCATACTGAGGAGTGCCTTGAGTGTGTGCATTTTGAGGTTTAGACATCTGGCATTGAGTAGCATTACCCTCAGTTTTTTGTTACTTGTGCTATTTATGGCGGTGGGTTTGTCATTTGAGCCTTGCCTAAAAAAGGCACTATGGGGGTGGCAAGAGCCTTGGCCAGTATTCGAAAGCCTAAGGGTGACAGGTGCAAGCCATCTCTAGCGAAGCAGCGTGGCTTGTCAAGAATGTCATCCTAGGTTGACAGACACTGGATCCCCTTTGAATGACACCAGAAGCTTAGCCAATTGTTAAAACTGATCATTTTTTCTCTATACCATGGTATCATTCTTGGTGAGGGCAGGATGCTACTCGGGGTCATACCAGCCAGAGCTACATGATCAGAGAGCTCCTCCATGTTTCTTTTCATGTAGTCGAGGAGGTACAGCTCAGGTCATTCACACCAACATGGAGAATGACAGAGTCATATTTGTACTTGTTCTGGTGTGACCTGAGTGCTTGTGTTATGTGGCTGCTCCTGGTACCCAACAGGCAGCTAACAGTAACCTTCTCCTTGTTCAGCCTAGTGAGTGGGACTTCAGTATGCCTTTCTATAGCGTCCCTTATTATCAATGTGTTGGGTATGTTATTTTGCCTTAAGGGCTGTGATTGCATGGCACACTGGTTTTGTGTAGTATGTGTTTTATGGTATGTGTTGGGGGGTGGCAGTTGCTTGGATTTCTGCTTTGGAGGTTTCTGTTGCTTTTGCATATTTATATTTAGAGCCTCTGAGTATGTTTTCATGTATTTATGTGTGTTTTTGCCGGTGCTGGTTTCATAGGTCTATGTGAGACTGGTGGTGTGATGCAAGTAATTCCCTTCTCCTTTTGACTGCCTGGTCCAATCTTGGGTTGAGAGAGCTTAGCCTCTAGCTTGGCTGAATAATTGCATCTCTTGCATGTATTAGTGTTTGGTGGAAGGAGGAGAGGGTTGTCTGTGTACATGAGGCAACTATAACATTGCCTCAAAAAGCCCAGATTCACCAGTTGGACCAGAGAGTACACCTGAAACTGCACTGTGGACATGCCTGGATAGGTACAGTGAACTGTTTTACTGATTGGCTGGTAAGGTCGAATAGAGAGCCTTGTCCTTCTCTACAGTATAGGGGGGTCTAGTGCTAAGGTTTATTAGTGCTTGCTATGTGTTTTGAGCAAGTTCCGGAATGAGAAGTGAATGGCTTGAGTGCTTAAGTTGAAAGTTTGTCTAGTTCCAAGGGAAAAATTGAAGAGTAGACTTTGTGGAGCCGGGAATAGTTATGCCCTAGCTAACCGGAGCTGCCCAGCACGCAAAACTGCACAAATGCGGGTTTTATAGCAGGGACATGAAAAAGATAGAAATTAGCCCAAAATAGCCAATAAACTACTAATTTCTGGGCTGAAACCACTCCTCTAGGGACAGACAGGCTGCTCAAAGCTCCCTCTCTCACAGTGAACAGAGAAACTTCCTTTTATCCAAGTAAGGTATGGGCAAACACAGAAACTTGTAACACAGCCCTGAATTCAGCACTAACCTGAAAACTGGACTATACTAGCTTAGAAAGGTGGGAAAACAAGTATTTTTTGTTTTATTCAAAAAAATAAAGCAGATACAATCAAAAAAACACTTTAAATGCACAGAAATGGCTATCACACTTGACTGTGTAGCCTACAACAGTTAAACAGGTAATTTAAACACAAAAATCCCTTTGTTAAAGTGCAGGCAGTAAAATAAGTACAATATGTAGCTGAAACAAGCTTTTTAAAATCACAGAAACTCTATAAAATTGGTGTTTTCGGAGGAATTAGCTAAAGGCAGCAAGAAAATGCAGAAAAATTATACTTAATCGCTCCAAAGTCTCTCTTTTGTCTCTCTTCTGCTGTAGAACTCAGGAGGGCATCAGGCACAAGCTTGCTGAGCTACAACAGTTAAACAGGTAATTTAAACACAAAAATGACTTTGTTAAAGTTCAGGCAGTAAACTAAGTACAATATGTAGCTGAAACAAACTTTTTAAATCACAGAAACTCTAGAAAACTAGTATTTTAGGAGGAATTAGCTAAAGGCAGCAAGAAAATGCAGAAAAATTATACTTAATCACTCCAAAGTCTCTCTTTTGTCTCTCTGCTGCTGTAGAACTCTACAGGGCACCAGGTATGAGCTTGCTGAGCTGTATACTAGTTCAAAAAACTCGCAAATGTGGGTTTTATAGCAGGGAAATGAAAGAGATAGAAATAATCCCAAAATGACCAATAAACTACTAATGTCTGGGCTGAACCCACTCCTCCAGGGACAGATAGGCTGCTCAAAGCTCCCTCTCTCACAGGGAACAGAGAAACTTCCTTCTATCCAAGTAAGGTATGGGCAAACAGAAACTTGTAACACAGCCCTGATTACAGCACTAACCTGAAAACTGGACTATACTAGCTTAGAAAGGCAGGAAAACAAGTATTTCTCTTTTTTTTTTCAAAGAATAAAGCAGATACAATCAAAAAAATACTTTAAATGCACAGAAATGGCTATCACACTTGCGTGTGTAGCCTACAACAGTTAAACGGGTAATTTAAACACAAAAACGACTTTGTTAAAGTGCAGGCAGCAAAATATGTACAATATGTAGCTGAAACAAGCTTTTTAAATCACAGAAACTCTAGAAAATTGGTGTTTTAGGCGGAATTAGCTAAAGGCAGCAAGAAAATGCAGAAAAATGATACTTAATCACTCTAAAATCTCTCTTTTGTCTCTCTGCTGCTCTAGAACTCTGCAGGGCACCAGGCAGGAGCTTGCTGAGTTCTATACTAGTGCAAAAACCTCGCAAATGCGGGTTTTATAGCAGGAAAATGAAAGATATAGAAATTAGCCCATAATGGCCAATAAACTACTAATTTCTGGGCTGAAACCACTCCTCCAGGGACAGATAAGCTGCTCAAAGCTCCCTCTCTCACAGTGAACAGAGAAACTTCCTTCTATCCAAGTAAGGTATGGGCAAACACAGAAACTTGTAACACAGCCCTGAATTCAGCACTAACCTAAAAACTGGACTATAGTAGCTTAGAAAGGTGGGAAAACAAGTATTTTTTTTTCAGAAAATAAAGCAGGTACAATAAAAAAAACACTTTAAATGCACAGAAATCGCTATCACACTTGAGTGTGTAGCCTACAACAGTCTACAATACCAAATACACATATAATAAACAAGTTGAAGGGGCTTCAAATTTACTTATATGTGGCTAGCTGGATAGACAAATGGCTCATGGATAGGACCCACATACTCTAAGTAGGGGATGCATCCACCAAGAACATGAAGGTAACCAGTGGCGTTCCTCAGAACCTGTGCTAAGAACTTTGCTATTTGGTATCTACTTCTCAGATTTCCACTTATTAAACAAAGATCCCTGGTTAACAAAGTTTGCAGATGATTGTATGATAGGAGTCATTGTCATGTCCTATGACATATAGTACTCAAACAGGAGCTTACTCTTTTCAGCAGTTGGTAAAAAATGGCCTCAAATTCAGTGCCAAGAAGTGTAAATTATGGCATTTGATAAGTACTCCCTAGTTCCAGGATATAGCATATAGGATGGACAGCTCCATCTCATTTGACCATTACATTTCAGCACTGGTTAAGAAATCCTTTTACCTTGCACATCTCATAGCAAAAGGTATTATCTACCAGATGAAAAGAAGTCCTTTCTTCCTTGTAGTCTGCACTGATTATACCCATCATTGAGTATGACACCCCCTTTGGGGTGTACCTTACTAAGCATATCAAGTAATTGAAAAGACCCCAGATTTTTATAACTAAAAAAATCATGGGTTTAAAAGACCTGAACTAAGAAAAAAGACTGGCGACATTATCACTATATTCAGTTTGAGACCGATTCCTTAGGGTTGGCTTTTGTCTTACTCATAGGGCTGTAAGAGAGACAACAGTTCAAGAACTTCTATAACTGCATATCTCAAACAGTGCAGCTGACACAAAGGGCAGAGATCTAAATCTGTTCCAGCACATAAATAAGACAAGGTGTAGGGATGGATTTGTCTCACAGTGCCTACTCTTTCTCTGGAGAAACTTCCTCTCCATGTTAAGCAGTGTCACATATTGTCTGTCTTTAAAAAGAGGTGGACAACTAGATGCATTTTCAGAAATTCACTCCTGGTATGAAGGTCCTGGATCTCCTTGAAAAGGGAGGAAAGGCCTATTGATGGATACTGGCAAGGTGGAAATGGCTTTGTGGCTTATTTGTCTTGTAACTCCTATGTTCTTGTGATTTTCTGCTACTTTTTATTTATATTCTTTCTTTTGTTTTTTGCATTTTCAGTTTGTTGTCTTATTCTTATCCATTTCTGATTTGATATCCATTCCCACTTTTTCTTAACATGCTTCTGCTATTTATCCTTTGTTGACAATATTATTCCCACTAAGCTACTGGTCCCTTTGTCTTAATCATCTTTATCATCTTAGATATCTTCTAAACATGCTTTAGAACTTTCACTATTTTGGCATCTGTTAAGGTCAGCAAATATGCATGCAGTGCCAGAACTGTAGACCTTTATATGTAGTCAAGTTTAGGGAGGCCAATACCAACTTTCATAGATAGATAGATTCACAGGAGGTTACTAGGCTATTGGCCTTAGGGCCTTTATAAGCCTAGCCATGTTATACCCTTGTTCCCTTATTGACCAAGTTGTATGGTCTATATTTGCAGCATGAGTCTATGATCAGTACTGAATGCCCTTATCCAAGAGGGACATACATGACACCTCCAGGGTATATTTATGGTCTCCCATCTAGTTGTCTAAGTTATGCTTAAATAGGGTCATTGTGAAGCTCTATTTTATGATAATTGGGAGTATGTTCTAGAGGAGTGGCAATCTCTGGGTGACATATCTGTCTTTCCAGCATGTCCTCTTAATGTCATAGGCTAGGTTGAGATCCTTAAAGCAAGTAAATCATGTCCCATTTGATTTGTGGATGTGCAGCATTTCCATTAGGAGAGTGTCCAAGACTGCTGTCTAGGCACAAGTCACCTCTCAACAGCCTATAAGAAACAGAGTACAGAGACAGGGCCTTCAGTCTGTACATGTAGGTCATATGTTGAAGGCCCTGAATTTTCTCAGTGAGAAACTTCTGAGATCTCTTCAGCTGCTAAAGGTGTCTGGTGAGATTCATACAGAAGGGAGCATTGCAGTCTATTAGTGGTCAGATGAGGGATGAGTACAGGGGAGTTATAACATCCTTAGCTGTGGATGCGATGCCCTTATGTATGGGATGCACAACATAGAAGGCCTTCCTTACCACTGTGGACACATGCTGATCAAATTTAAGGTTGTTTTCATCCTGTGTTACCAAATGTCTCACCACAAGATTTGATCTAAGGGGGTTAATGTTAATATTGTAATTTCCAGGGACTTCCCCTTTGCCAAAAGAGATGATGAAGCATTTTTTGCATTTAGTTTAAGCCCATGTCTTTGGCACCAATTATTTGTCTGTGTAAGCCCTTTTTGTAGTATGTCAGCATCTTTGGGGGACTCAATGATTGCACTCAGTTTGCAGTCATCTGTGAACTTGGTAAGCTACGGGACATCTATTTTCACCTGGACTTCTGAAAAATAGATTCCAAACAGCAGGGGCCCAGCACTGATCCTTGTGGTACACCATTGGTAACTGGTCTGCTGGTAGAGGTGGAATCCCCAACTTTGACTGTATGCATTCTGTCAGTGAGCCAGTTGGCTACCCAACTCATGACATATGTATTAATTCCCAGCTGGGTTAGTTTCTCAATGATGCCTGAGTGGGGGATTGTGTCAAAAGCCTTGGCTAAATCAAGATAGGTTATGTGTACTATTTTGCTTTCATCCATGGCTTTGATGACATTCTCAAAGAAGTCCACCAGGTTTAATAAGCTTGATCTACCATTAATAAAGCCAAATTGGGTCAGGTCAAGAGTTTGAAGGTCACCTATGCCTTTGTTGATAAAGAACATGATGATTCTCTCCATGGCCTTGCAGATAAGGCTGGGTAGGCTTATGGGCTGTAGTTCCCAGTGTCGGTTAATAGACCCCCTTTGTGCAAGGGAATTACTGTTGCTGTTTTTCACTATGCTTGGACAAAGCCAGTACTTACATTGTGGTTGAAGAGGGTGCCAAGTGGCTCTGCCATTTAGTAGGCAGCCTAGGGGTTTATCTGGTCCCATACAGGCTGTGTTTTTGGATATGGAGAATATGGTTATGACCTACTATTTGGAGATAATAGGTAGAGGACTTGTGACTGGTATGCTTTGGGGTATGACTTATAGGGACGGGGGGGGGGGTGACGTTTGTGCCAAATCTGTCTGTTAGCAGGTTGGTGATATCCTCAGGGTCAGTATGAGTAGTACCATCCACCACTAGTTCAGCAATAAGCTGGGCCTTCTCTTTTAAATTTCTGATGTAGCTAAAGAATGCCTTGTGATTATCCCTAGCTAGGGATTCTAGTTTAGCTTCATAATTGGCTTTAGACCACTTTACAAGATAACTGATTTGCTTGTTCTAGCTCTGGAGGGTGTCCTTCCTCTGCTGAGTCAGTTCCCTCTTGTTCTTAGATATTAGTTTCTTCCTCTTGTTGTATAACCTATTTATGCTTGATGTCCACCAGAGTGGTTTATTATTTTTTGTGAGGACCTTGTTTTGATCCGTTCAGTTACAGCTGAGTCTATACATTTGTATATGTGTTTATACAGAGCATTTGTGTACACCTCTGTATAGGAGTCATTGTTGCCAGTGGTAGCTAGGGCAGTTTGAAACTGTTTTTGCTATTGCTTAGCAGGATATAGTTTGCTTTGGAGAAATTTTTCATCCTTTTTGCTCTTGGGGGTCAGGTATGATCGCTACTTTGAATGAGACTGATTTATGATCAGACCTTACCAGGAAGGGCAACACACAGAGGTAGTGCATAGACCCCCCTTTAATGGTGCATACTAAGTCTAGGACATTTGAGCTCCTTGTGGGGCACCAGACTTTGAGATCCTTGTGGGGCGCCAGACTATCTGTTCCAGGGCATTTATATTAACAAGGTCCAGGAGCCTTAGGGCGAATGTATTTGTGCTCATATATGACTCCCAATTAATGGAAGGATAGTTGAAATCACACATGATCAAAGTGTTTGGCTGTATAGTGAATGACTCAACTTGGTCCAGGTAGGCAGAGTGGTTCTTGTGGTTCATGGTGGGGAACCTATAGTTAACAATGATATGGAAGAGGATTTTACCTACAATTAGTTGGACCTCTAGTATCTCTAGGGAGTCATATCCTTTGATCAGTCTTGAGGTATATCTATCATTAATGAAGATGGATACACCTCTGCCTTTGGTTCTTTAATGCTTGTTTTGAGGTCTAAATGTGTGGAAGACATTTTAGCCTTGAATGGGTGGGGTGTCCTCTGCGGTCTTGAACCATGTCTCTGTAACTGAACAGTCATCAGCATCTTCCAAGGTAAGGAGTGCTTCCAGTGAGTGCAGTTTCTGATTTAGACTCCTGACATTAAGCAGCATAACCCTGAGTTTGTTTCTAGTGGGTTTGTTTTACATTGAAAATTTTGTTGTTATTACATTGCCTAAGAAAGGCACTATGAGGGAGGCAAGTACATTTGTCACTAACCGAAAGCCAAGAGGTGATAGGTGAAGACCACCTCTGGCAAAGCAACGTTGTTTGAAGACCATAGCTTCCCAGGCTGACAGATACTGGATCCCCCTGGACTGACCCCAGAAGCTAAGTCAATTGTTGAAGTCAATCATTTCTTGTTTATATTGAGGCATCATCTTGGCTGAAGGTAAAATGTGCTAGGGCTAGGACATACCTGCCTGCGACACATAATCTGAGAGCTTAGTCATGTCTCTCTTAATGTAGTCCATTGAGGTATGTTTCAAGTCATTCACTGCAACATGGACAATGATAGAGTCATAACAGTACTTGTTGTTGTTGAGAGGCTTGTGTGTGTGCGTGACTACATATGTAGGTTTATGTGTTGTGAGCTTGTTATGTAAAAGGGTGAAGTGTGTGTGCTGACAACCTGTTTGATATCTGATTTCTTATTATGTGACAGAACTGATTCCAAATTCATAGTATAGCTAGATCTCTTACATGTTGTATTTGTTTGTTTTAGGAGTAATTGGTTGTCAGTATACATGAGGCAATTTCTACATTGCCTCAGGATGCCCATGCCAATCAGGTTGGCTGGAGAAAAGGTGGAAAACTGTCCATCCATTATGACAAGTATATACTGTAGTAACTAGTGGGGAGTAGGTTAGATGGATGAGTTTTTGCTGCAAGACTAACATAAATCTGCTATTCTATGGAGGGATAGGGGTAGAAAACTGCATCACTGTATCACAATGCATAGCTGAGTTGCTTGCAGGGCAGAAGTGCAGTCTTTGAGCAGCTCCAGTAAACTAAGTGCAAACCCTTGCAAACATGTTGCTTAAATACAAGCAAAGTTAAATGATTTTAAGCAAAGTAACCAAAGGGAAAACCCAAGACTGAGCCTTATTCCAGCAATCCCCAAGTCAGATGGGGTCTTTGGCTGCACACTTCTGCCACAAGGGTGCAGGGGGTCTTCTTAATGTAAGATGGCTGGTTTTGCTGCTCAAATGATACCAAACGGTATAGATTCAGCAAGCCTGCATCTAGTCTATGCTATAAAAGGCAGATGTACTAGAAATTCAAAGTGCAGAAAATCACAGTCATAACAGTCTTTAACACTTTAAATAAAGCAGCAATTTGGCAGAATTCTCTCACAAGAATGTAGGCCACACACCATCTTAGTGTGAAATAACTGGTCTGGAATCCACGTGCTTAAACCAGAATGAAGACACTTAGAATAACAGGCATACTAAGCCTTTACCAGCAATTCCCAGCTTAGAAGGGTGGAGGCTACACTCTCCTGACACAAGAGTCTAGACCACGAACCTTCCTAATGTAAAATAACTGGTTTGGTGCCCAAGTGCTTAAACCAGAACTGAGACACTTTCAGAATAACAGGGACAATAAGCCTTAAACCAGCAATTCCCAGCTCAGAAGGGCAGAGGATACCCTCTCCTCCCACAAGCCCACAAGAATGTAGAACACAAACCTTCTTAATGTAAAATAACTCGCCTGAAGTTCAAGCATTTAAACTAGAACAAAGATACTTTTAGAATAACAGGCACAACAAGCCTTCTTCCAGCAATTCCCAACTTAGAAGGATATAAGCTACCTCCCCTGCCACAACAGTGTAGACTTCAAACCTTAATGTAAAACAACTGGCCTAAAGCCCAAGTGCTTAAAGCAAAACGAAGAGGCTTAGAATAACCATTACAATTTAGTCAGGCTACTAACAAGAAGTAATAAATGCAGCAGAATAAAAGCGATTGGAATCTTTTAAGAACAGGCAACAAAAGTAAAATAAAGTAGAAAAGTAAAAAATAAAGATGGCACAGATATCCCAAAAAAGCATTTTAATCACACATAAATTGAACGGTAAGCACTTTCATCATCTGTAGTCACTTCTTCAGACTGAATAATGTTTAACATGAACATACTTTTAAAAGACTCATAAGCCAATCACATACTAAATAGTAGTCATATGAGCACATTAATGTCTCAGCCCTTTTCTTTTTAAGTAGCTACGAAATCATCTCTGTTGTTGAGTCCGGGTGTAAAGCAAGCATTTAGTCTCACTTGCCACATATACTGTCTCCAACTTAATTCACTTTCAGCATCAAATCTTTTGTCATAATTCAATATTTCTTCTAACACCAAAATTTAAAATGTGCACAATACTTTATGTTGGAATAATGCTTAGCCATAGCATTCTTCACAGCACCCACTTCAACTGCATATTTGTGCTCATAAACTCATCTGTACAATTCTCTACTAGTATGTCTAACATAAAAAGAAGGACATGATTGGCACATAATTAAATATACAACAGACTTACTCTTACAACTGAAAGAACTCTTAAAACTATAAATAAAACCATTGATATTGATTTCTTGAACATCTGTCAATAAATAATCACATAATTTGCATTTAAAACATTTGAACATGCCTACTTTACTCTTATTATTCACAATATGCTTTATTCAATTTGCTTTGGAAGTAGTTTTTAAAACTCTTCCCTTTTTTGTACACAAATTGCAGTTGATCGCCCAGTCTATCTTTATGTTCAATAGAACTTTGTATTATTTTCCAATTGTTCTTAATTATACTTCTAATATTGTTACTATCTACACTGTTACCAATTTGCATAGAGATCCTGTGATATTTCGGACTTTTGTTACTTCTAGCAAATGACGTGCTGTTATACCTTATTTCTTTCACCTCATTCAGAGAACTCATCGCTACATCTGTAGGATAACCTCTTAACTTAAATTCATCACAGACATCTCTACTTTCAATATCAAAATCACCATCATTTTCAGTTAGCCTATTAATTCGTAGTAGTTGGCTTTTTACTATATTGTCTTTCATCTTCTTAGGATGCATACTGCTGTAATGTAAATAAGAATTTTTCTGAACATCTTTCTTGAAAATGTTTGCATATAATTTATCACCTTTTAACACCTCTACATCTAAGAATTTTATGTTGGTAACATTATAATCCACTATGAATTGTAAATAAGTATTAATACAGTTTAAGTGCATAATAAATTCCTTCAAACTACGGACATTACCTCTCCATAGAAAAAAATCATCAGCAATAAAGTTAGTTAAACATACAATTATGTCAGAATAAATGCTGTCTAAGATATTGACCCTTTCCCAGCCTTGCATAAATAAATTGGCATAACTTGGGGCCATAGTGGCACCCATTGCTACACCATTTATTTGATGGTGTATACAATTGTCAAATTCAAAATAATTAAAAACTTAAAATTAAGTCTAACATTTCCATTAGTAACTCAACTGCATTTTTGAGTACATCTTTGAATTTAACAACTTAAGTCTAGCAATGTTGAATCCTTCATTGTTTGGTATCATTGTGTACAAGGACTGAATATCAAGGGTCACCAACAAATCATTTTGAAAAATGTCTATACCTTTAACCTTGTTTTTGAAATCAAAGGTATCTTTGATAAATGTTACACCAGATTAAACTACTTTCTGCAGATGCCTATCTGCATAAATTGCCAGGTCTCTGTTTTGCTATTCACACTTGAAACAATCGGTCTAAGTGGTGGATTGTCTAAGTTCTTATGTATTTTGGGTAATCCAAAAATATGACAACTTAGGATTATCTATCCTTAAATATTTCCTGATTGTTTCTGTAATACCGTTGGTGTAAAACCATTCCTCCACTGTGGAGTCAATAGGAGAAAAAGATTTCTTGACTTCAAAAAAAGAAACTTTTTATAAAACCTGGTATCAGACAACATTTCACACATTTTTGAATCATAATCACATCTATTCAACATAACTAAGGCACCACCTTTATCTGCCTTAGTAACCAAAATGTCAGGATTGTTTAAAAGCCTTCTAAAAATAGCATTCTCATGTACACTTAGATTATAATACTTATAACTTGTTGGCTTATCTAACATTTCTATCAATTGTAATTCAGTAGTCATAAGAAATACTTCTAATTCTTTTTTAAGTGGAGAGTTATATACACTGGGTTTCTTAAAGTCATTCACAGCGCATGCCTCATTTTCAAAAGTCATTTTAAAATTCAACTTTCTAACATAATCTCTTAGTGAATTAATGACTTCACATTTGTCAGTTCTTGCATTGGGCACAAAATTCCAACCTTTGGACAATATAAGGCAAATATCTTCATTTAAAATAAATTAAGACAAATTCACAATTTTAAAACTGCCATTTTTTGTACCTAAAATATCTGTTGTTGGTGCCTTCCATATCTCCAGTTCTTCCGACGATAGTTTTTGCGATTGTTGTTGTTGTTCCATGGTTTGTGGTTTGCAGCTGCTATTTCTGCCAAAGTCCTTGTGCCTTGTTCTCCTGTCTGATAGACTTGAATTGATTGTTGCACTGAGCTATTCTGAAAATTGTGATGGTTTAATTGCTCATTTCTTTGTTGATGGTTCACCATTTGATTACTATAATTCATCCCTGAATTACCTTCACGTGCGTTAGGTTTAGCGTTGCTGTTGTTGACTCCATTTTTTTCTTCTGCTAGATATTCAGAATGTTGCAGCGTGTTCTCTTCTGCATCATCATTCTCCTTTACTTCCTGATTTGTAGACGCCGTCTGATTGGTTGAAACTGTTGTATGGCTATTGCCCGGAACTGGCTACGCTAAGCCCTTGCCTTATTCTTCCAAATCTTGTAGGAGCTTTTTAATCTTTCCTTTCTTAAGAATAACATTCTCTTTAATCAATTTATCCTGAATCAGACAGAATTTGGCTTCAAAATTTTCCTTGGTTACCGTATCTTTTAAATGGAAAAAACTCCTGTTAGATCTTACAATTGAGATTTTCCATTTTGTTACAGTTGTAAGCCATAAGCATTTTAACATATTGCAAGTCAATTTTTTGATTTAAATCAATCCATTGGCCCCAAGTTATGCCAATTTATTTATGCAAGGCTGGGAAAGGGTCAAGATCTTAGCATTTATTCTGACAAAATTGTATTTTTTACTAGATTTATTGATGATGTTTTTTTTTCTAGAGGTGATGTCAGTAGTTTGAAGGAATTCATTATGTATTTAAATGGTATTAATAATTATTTACAGTTCATAGCTGATTATAATGTTGCCAACATAAAATTCTTAGATGTAGAGGTGTTAAAAGGTGATAAGAAATGATATACAAATATTTTCCAGAAAGATGTTCAGAGCAATTCTTATTTATATTACAGCAGTATGCATCCTAAGAAGATGAAACACAATATAGTAAAAAAAACAACTACTACGAATTAATAGGCTAACTGAAAATGATGGTGATTTTGATATTGAAAGTAGCGATGTCTGCGATGAATTTAAGTTAAGAGGTTATCCTACAGATGTAGTGATGAGTGCTGTGAATGAGGTGAAAGAAATAAGGTATAACAGCACATCATTTGTTAGAAGTAACAAAAGTTCGAAAGATCACAGGATCTCTATGCAAATTAGTAACAGCGTAGATAGTAACAACATTAAAAGTATAATTAAGAACAACTGGAAAATAATACAAAGTTCTATTGTACTTAAAGATAGACTGTGCAATCAACCTCAATGTGTGTACAAAAAAGGGAAGAGTTTTAAAAATTACTTTCAAAGCAAATTGAATAAAGCCTATTGTGAATAATAAGAGTAGAGTAGGCATGTTCAAATGTTTTTAATGCAAATTATGTGATTATTTATTGATAGATGTTCAAGAAATCAGCATCAATGGTTTTATGTATAGTTTTAAGAGTTCTTTCAGTTGTAAGAGTAAGTCTGTTGTATATTTAATTATGTGCCAATCATGTCCTTCTTTTTATATTGGACTAGTAGTAGAGAATTGTACAGATGAGTTTATGAGCACAGATATGCAGTGGAAATGGGTGATGTGAAGAATGCTATGGCTAAGCATTATTCCAACAAAAAGTGTTGTGCAAATTTTAAATTTTGGTGTTAGAAGAAATATTGAATTATGACAAAAGATTTGACACTGAAAGTGAATTAAATTAGAGAAAGTATATGTGGCAAGTGAGACTAAATGTTTGCTTTCCACTAGGACTCAACAACAGAGATGAGTTTGTAGACTACTTAAAAAGAAAGGGACTGAAACATTAATGTGCTCATATGACTACTATTTAGTATGTGATTGGCTTATGAGTCTTTTAAAAGTATGTTCATTTTAAACATTATTCAGTCTGAAGAAGTCACTACAGGTGATGAAAGCACTTACTGTTTAATGTATGTGTGATTAAAATGCATTTTTGGGATATCCGTGTCGTCTTTATTTTTTATTTGTGTGATACATTGAGAATGGTGACTATTTGCTTTTGTTATTTTTAAAGTTGCAAAGTAGGTAGAAACATAAATACAGTAAAAGCAGATGAATAAAATGCAATTTTTTAAGTTAAGAGGGAAGGGAGGGAACAGAAGATAATTCAAGGTTGAGAACTAAGGGGTGGGCCGTCCCAACTGATCTCTCTTTATTCAGTAGAATGAGCTGATGAGATGGGACTAGGTGGATGTCTAAAATTGGATTTACAGTAGGGGCAGGCAGCTCAAAAGCTACCAAGTTTAAGAATGCAACAACAGTTGGGTGGGTGGAAAAAACAAAATCCAGACAGAGATCAGCAATATTCAGGCAGAGTACAGCAAGCAAGTCAAACAAGCACTCTAGCTAAATAGAGATGCCTCCAAATATTTCTAGCTAAATAAGGAATGCTATTTCTCAGCTCCTCCCACTAATTAGCTGAAGGTATTCACTGTTTGCAGAGGAATTCTTTACTAAGTTTTCTAACCGACTCTAGCCAAGACCTCTTAAAACTCCAACAGAACAGAAAACTTTAAACAAATCAAATGTAATTCAAGAAAACTATAAAAAAATAAAAGTTACCAAACTTTAAATGAAAAACTTCAATTCAAAATAAAATGCAGACATCAACAATATTTAGAGTACAGCAAGCAAGCCAGACAAGCACTCCAGCTTTAGAGCAAGGGATGTACAATATTTGGTATACACTTTTTACATACCATTTGATTCGCATAAACATTTTTCTTGTTTTCTTGTCCAACTGATTTACTGCTGTTTGGCACAAGTCGATCACTTCAAAGTTGTAAGTTAGAAAAGACTTATTTGTAGTGTGGACATTGTTTCTAAATGGAGATGAAATGTTTAGTATTAGCTTTAGTCTTGTGAAGTATTCCATACTAAGCTTTGTTCTCAATTTTTTCATGTTTTATTGATGACCCTTCATCTATTCCGAAATATTTACATATCCCCTTCTGTTCATACTGTTTTATAATACATTACTGCTTTAACCATTTATAGTCTTGTTTTCAGTTTTCTTTAAAAAAAGATCTACTTCTAGAAGTTAAGTTAATCAGATGAGGACCTGCAAGCTAAACTAAAAATGGTTACAACTTTTTCTGAGGATCTAAGAATGGCATTTGATCTTAATAAGTGTGCAGAAACAACATTTATAAAAAGAAGGCTGCCACACCAATATCAACCTTGGACAGGTTGCCAGTAAGTTAAACATGTACCACCTTCAGGGTCTTTCCATTTTTTTGCACTATGAAACAGCTTGCCGAATTATGATTAATAAAGATTATATCAGCCTTCCAATATATTTTAAACCATAGCCGATAAAATCTGGAATCAAGCATTCGTGTTTTCCTCACATTAAAATGAAAACATACATTATATCTTACTTCAGTAACTGATTTCAAAAACCTCATACAGCTAGACCCTCAACATTCTTTCAAGAAGACACCCATGTCTTGTTAATTTAATTAACTTATTTGAAAAGGTCACCATGCCAGTAGGTTGTAGTCGCTCAGTCCACACTGTCTATCTGTATCTGATCAATGCATGTAACACCATCCCTCATCCCCATCCCCCATACTGGTATTCTAAATAAGGTAACAAAATCAAAAGGTTTGCCCTTACATTGTGAGGTGGATACCTAACTGTCTGCAAGATATGTCAAGATGGGATAGGCCACCTTAGAAAGTATGAAGTGACTCAGTACTGGGACTTCTCATTTTTAGAATATAATTGAGTGACCTCCAAAGCAACAACCCAATTCTATGCTTAACTAAATTTAATGAATGTAAACTGAGTGCTGTTTTCTGATCCACCTGAATAAAAGATCCCTAGAGCAAGAATTAATCCGTACAAACTAAACCATGTACTGGAACAAGGGCTAACATTAAATGCAAATAAGTGCAGTATTGTGACATTTGGTAAACAAATATCCTGTACACATTACAGAATAGCCAATACTCCACTCCAAATACACACAATAATCAGGGATCTTGACACTTTGGTTGAATTTTCCACCTCTTTGATCACCAAGTAGCATTGGAAAAAGGAAATTCTTCTAGCTAGCACAACTGATATCTAAAGGCATCTCATCCAGGTTAAAAGAAAGTATCCCACTAAACAGCCTTGATTTGGCCAGTTATAGAGTGCAATGGCACCCTCTGGCATGTATTGCCCTATACACATCACACAGCTAGAAAAATCCCAGAGGTTCAAAGACTCTTGGCTGCCAAGAAAGGTTGAAATCATGGTCTCTATATTAAGTCTCTTCTAACCCCACAGGTGGAGATTTAGATCTTGTATTCCATGCCATTGAGGACTCTACCCAACTTCATCTCTTGCATCTCTACAAGTCAAGCAGCTCCACAAGCACTAGAACTAACAATTTAAGTGTCCACCAAGATATAGACAAAATATGCTGAAAGGATAGATATACAATACAAGGTTTACACAACATTTAGAGAAAATAGCCCTCACATGTTAAACCCTTGCATCCTTTCAGATGAATCTTGATAATTGGATGGGCAACAAAATATTTCTTTTTGGGCATGTCGGATTCACCCTTGTAAAACCAGATGTTCACCATCGGTACTGGCAAGGTGCAAAACATCTCTTGCTTTTCTTGCCTTTTATTTCCTATAGTCCTTTCACCCAACATGTTTATAGAGTAGTCCTAAAACTAAGAGTTGTTTTAATCTCACATTCTAATTCTCTCCTGTACATTTGGTAAAAACTAAAACAAATAAACAACAATACATGTTTTAAGCCCGAAAAGGAATCCCAAGGAAGCCAGCATGTTCATTGATGCCAATCTTCTTTCACATTCTTTATATTAATGCACATAAATGTAAAATGTCCAAATTGGTAAAAATTTCTGTAGTAAAACAATGATGATCGTTTGTTCTTCCATTAATCTATGAATTATTTAAAATTCTTATATGATCTAGCATGTTGTGCCACATGAGAAAATTATCAATGTTCTGTTTCAGTTCAAAATGAAACAAACATTTCCAAATGCTTTAGCACAGTTATTTATTTATTTTGTAAACACTGGTACCAGTGAGACAGAAAAGTGTGCTTTTGATCAGTTGAATTTCCAACACATGCTTATATATAAACTTATTTTCAACATTAACTGACTGTATTTTGTGTGAAATCTAATGTTCTCATTTCATAATACATCAGCCAAACCTCTAAATCTTATGAATTAAATGATATGTCATTTTTTTTAAATTTATTATGATACTGACAGGTTTAGAACAGTTTTCTGAAATACTAATTACTTTTTTTTGTAAAGTACCAATGGCATATTCAGCATATTGAAACAATAAAATTAATAACACGAGCATCAGTGGCAAAGCAGTTTTGACAGTGCATGTAGAAATACAAAACAGCCTCCCACACAATGTCAGTTCCAGAAAAAGTTTTGGTGCACTTGATAAACCATGTCATAGTTTTAGAAAACAACAAAGCACCAGCATTCAACTCATATAATTCGATTTAGGATTCTTTAAGGTCAGCAGTGACTAAAACTGTAAAATGCCAAGGACTCGTGTTCTGCACTTTTACAGAAGGCTAATGTCTTAAATGACATGCAAAAATTAACTCCTACATATCAGCGACTTTGGAATACCTTTTGTGCAATGCTTCTGCTGAACTCTCCCCAGATCTAACAGTCAAAGATCACCCTGGGGAAAAAATGAGTCACTGCTACTTAGATTCCCATCTCTTTCTCTCTCTCTCTGTCACACTCTCTGTTTGTGTATTATGACAAGCCCAGAGACTGTGTCTCTTGATTGCAGTACTGGCAAGCCTGAAAAAGTATGCACCCATTCAGTCAGTCTGATACTTCACAGGAAGGATATAGATTTATTTATTTAACATTTGTTGACTGGGACAGTCCGACTAGGACAGAGCCTATTTTCATCAGAGGCCCTGGGATAAACATTCCAGATGTATGTCTTTGGAAGGAAACCCACATGAGCACAGGGAGGACATGCAGACTCCACACAGAAGGCACCCCCACCGAGAATCAAACTGGAAAACCCCTTGCTGTGAGGCAACAGCTTTAACCACTGCACCACTGTGCTGCCTCATCAACACATGTGCCCAATCAACTGTGTCTCTCTTTCCTTCCTGTGGTCTGCAGATGGTCTTTGTATTGTTCAGTCTCATTCCCTCTTTTTCTTTCCCTCAGCACATACATTTTTCTTGCAGGATTCCACCTGGAAGAGTCATACAAAGTACATATTTGCCCTAGAAGGGTCTCTTTTTCATCCAGAAGTCTATTTATTCATTTATGTATTTGTATTTGTTTACCAGGTTAGTGCACTGATCTCAGTGGACCATTTGCAGTGACAGCCTGGGTGAATAGTATTACATAAGAAATGAGCAAAACATATTTACAGATACAAAGGTATGCTAAAAAGAAATATATATATATATATATATATATATATATATATATATATATATATATATAGATAGATATATATACACACACACACACACACACACACACACACACACACACACACACACACACACACACACACACACACATACACATGCACACGCACACACACACACACACACACACACACACACACACATATATATATATATGAAATACATATATATCTATATATATATCTATATATATATATACATATATATATATATATATATATATATATATAGATGCAAACATATTACAATATTTAGTTCAAGAAACAATGTCAAAACCTGGATGGAAAAATGGAATTATGCTTATCAGATCTTTATGGATATGATGTAGCCATAATGATTGAGACAGCTTATGCTACAGGGATAGCAGGATATCATTATATAGAGAGGTATGAAGAAATTAGAAGAGGTATGTGAATCAAAAAGAGTTGGGTTAGTAATCCAACATCAAATTTGTTGCCAGGTTGCAGTAGCTATGCAACAGGTTTAAGCCTCCCACCTTAAGCCTGCGCCCTTCCTTATAGCCTCCATAAAGTCTTGCAAAAGGAAATGGGATGACTTAACATTATTAAAAAATATACTGGTAGTAAAGGATCAGAGATAGTTCATGCTCAGAACAGAATGTGGTCAGGATAAATTCATATTTTATCCATTAAAAGGTTTCTATGGAAAGGGTCTACTTTTGGAGAACTCTCCATTTTTGTTTCTTGAAATTAAGTTCCCTGATAACGATTCACTGTATAATATTTATTTGTTTCCTACTAAATTAGGTATTTAAAAAATACCTCTGCACTTTATAGTGTAGTTACACTATACCCATCTAGCCAATGGTTTCTATAATTCTGCACATACCATTCCCTACCTTTCCATTTTTTATACCATGCTGGATCGCTCTAGTTTCTGCAAAATATGTAGCAGCGTCTGCTTTGGTGCAGCTTGGAAATCTGCATATTTGTAATGAATGTCACATGACTCACTTCTAATCATCACTGTAAACTGGCCTATCAAAATGATATTCAAAAGCATCTGAAGTCCACTGTCAGTCTTCTAAAAGGCCCATCACATATAAAGCTGATCAAAGACATTCATACTCAAACTACAGAAAGAAATACATTATACGTTTGAAAATGTTCCCCCACACAGTTCACATGAATGATATCTTTTTATGTTCAGAAATCTCAGACATTTGTAAAATATTTCAACTATCTTTTTGACATATCAGTTTATAATGGAATACCATGTTTTTTATGAAGACTTGAGTTACTCCAGAGCAAAGCTACACTATGCCTTTTTTCTGATTCATATACCAAAATTGATTGGAAAAAGACAATCCCCGGGATTCATAAAGCTCGGTGCAAGGCTGGTGTTAGGCTTGCACCGACCATGTGGCATGAAGATGGTGCAGTAGCACCAAATGCGTATTAATGAAGGTGCTCTGCCGCCACAACCACGTGCATAGGAAAGGAGCGTGAGTGCATAGGGCGTGTCGAAGTGCCGCACGGAGGCGTGGAAATGTCAGCTGTCAACGTGCAACCTAAAATGCTTGCATATAACAATTTGCAAGCAATAGTAATCACATCTGTCAGTGTCCGTGGATACTGAAACGTATGCAAAGTATGCAAGACAGTTCCTGTGAACACAAAATGAAGAAGCAAGCACAAATGCACGGTAGGGAATAACGGGTCCCTATCCCTCGAACAAATGACATTGAAAACCGTGTGTCCATAGTCCAACGCAGTGTAGATAGTTATACCAAGCAGAAGTGAAACGCATCATGTTAACGTGCCGCCAATAGGTATGCCCAGCCCAATGGTCAGGGTCACCAGCTGACCCATATTGTGAGGGAGAGTACACCGCTGGGCAGATGTGTTCATAACAAAAAACACGATAAATGTAAATATCTAGCGACCGTATGACAGAATTATATCCCAGAACGCATGTAATAGTCACATACAATAGATATGTCCGTATTCAACATACCATATGTGACAGGAAATAGAATAAGCATGTAAACAAAACAGAAGGAGCATATAAACTGCTACAACAATAAGGCAAATATGTAGGCTTAAAGGAACAGTATTATCCGTAGTGTTGACTGTGGATACGTGTTTTCCAGTACAATCAGATATGTGTCTGAAATATATTCCATCCTGGACACAGGAAAAGGTGGCATCCTACCAATGATCAGAACAGTCGGCCAAACTCCGCACATCTGCGGTCCAAGCCGTACTTGTCAGGATGTGTCACAGTTGAACGGGTATTACCCAGGTGTACCAAGCATGTCATGAAAGTTAAGTATGGGCGTGTACCTATGTGTGTGAAGTATAGCATGTGGAAGGTGAAACATGCTAGGGTAGTCCATACAACCATACAGGTACCTGACATATGTAGGGTATGCAATGTGTTACCTTGACAGTGGCATGAGCCATCAACCAAAGCAGTGATGGCTGAAGTGTCAGAAATATGTGTGTGGGGGGGATGGGTAATGGTATAATCCTCAAAGACGAGACTGTGTCATATGCAGAATAGGTGAACTGGAGGTGTATGAGGGAGCAGCGGGTGAAGCAGAAAGAAACACAAAGAACATGTATACACATCTGCAATACAACCAGACAGGCCATACTGTAGAACACAATCCCACAAACATATGAATATTAAAATGTGCGATACAAATGTACAGAAATGCCACCAGCACATACCCACAGCTTGGTCCTGATGGAACTGGCCAAATCAAATGCAACACACCTGGATGCATAATGGACTACCCAGCATCCCCTCCACAGCACACAACCTGCCCCCATACCTGAACGTCCACCAAATCCAGCCATACTTGGCCTACTAGTTTGGCGCAGCCACATCTACACATAGTGACCACTACACATATGTAGTAGGTAGTGTCACCCTAGGCAGTTTCAGGATTGCAAACTATGTATCCCTTGTATGTAAAACCCCCAGCACATTTTTGTAACGCCAGAAGAATGGTCGGTATCGGTCTTGTTAAATTTTTGGATATCCCTCATGGGATAAGTAACCTGTATAAACATTAGAATGGGTATCAAGACATGATATCCAGTCCTGTAGACATCTGGACACAAGTTGGAATGTGCAGTAGTGGTGCACGTGACTGTCCAGCCCTAGATGGTCATGGAGAACCTACCACCCAGGATCAAACACCTGCCTGTGACACACGTGTCCCGACACAAATAATCGAGAGAATATATTGCACACATTCGCATAGTGGCACATGGAAAAAGGGTGATGAAGGCACTGACGTAAACAGGATACCCCCGATCCACTGTGTGAAAGACAGTTACTGTGTGGGTAGGTGTGACCTGATCAACAATGATACAATGCCAAATGTCCTGTGATTGTAGGAAATAACTATGTACCATACTGCATGTAACAGTTGCCTAAAGCGGTCACGTCAGGATAGAAAAAATGTAATTCGTACAAGAAACAGGCTAACAACTAAAGTGCTAAAGGTATAGGCTCACAGCTAGGAAACTAATGAATGTTCTAAACCTGCACTGACCGTGGGTATGTGTTGGCCTAAACAATCTGGTGTCCCCAGAATATATCCCAACCTGTACATATGACAATGTCAACCCTACCAATGGTCAGAGCATTCGCACAATAACTGGCCAGCCACTTAATCACTCACAAAGCCAGTGAACTTTGGAGGAAAGGTGTTGAATGAGAATGACTACTTACAACAATGAAGAGTAATAGACACATTTAACTGCAGAAAATTTGTAGTAATACGAATCTGTCAACACGTTCCAAGTTAATAGAACTAATATGGTAGAAGTGTCTGTGATTGTCCCTGAGTTGTCATAGCCTTGTCCCTGTCACTGTAGAAACCAGTCCCCGAGTATCACAGAGGTCCGTACACATATGTACACCAACCAAATGTCACATCTGTTGACAGGACTATTGCATACCTGTAGTGAATTTATAACTGATGTCCAGAATAATATTTATTGTATCTATAAATGAATGAAATAGTCAAATGTGAAGGGAAACACAGGGAACCCCCCAAACCTGTATTATGTAGTGGAACCACTCCCCACCCTAATTTATGTAGAACCAACCTAATAATGTGGTCAGAGGTGCCCAAACACCTGCATCTGTAAACACAGGTAGAATGTTAAAAAATGGACCAACTCTGTCCATGTGATACATCTGATATTTGAACAGCACCAGGGCAGTTCTAATCACCAATCAGATGAACCTAAACCTGGACCAGCCCATGAATATCCTGACAATCAAACACATGTCTGTGCGAGGACTATAAGCGTAGGAGTTCTGAATATCCTTGGAGTGAGTAGACATGCAGCATGGGTCCAGAACAGTAGGAAACAGGGAATGTGGGAAGTGTAGTACTGCGGTTTTCCCAGCAGGAGAATGGATGCCTGCTGTGTAAGGGAAGCAGTGAGGCATATGTCAGAGTAGCTATGAACCATGGGTATACATATAAATGAGGCAGAACAACAATAGTGTAGTGGTTAGAGCATCCGCCTAACGTAAAGGCATTCCCGGTTCAAGTATGACTATAGCACATATTAATTGTGTAATGAATGCCTGTGTGCTGTAATGCCAACATTTATACATGTAAAGGGGACCGCGTGTCTCGCATGGGGCCGTTAACTGGATTCCATCAATCAAAGTGGTACTTTCATAAGGAATAAGGCACATGTAATCCCAAAGAAGTGCTAGTAAACATATGTAACTCAGAATAAGTAGATGCAAGTGCACTTGCACTGGTGTACGCAGCTTGTAGCATAGCAAATGTATGTTGTCTTGTACAGCTGTAACTTTTATATAGATATAGATAGAGAGATAGATAGATAGATAGATAGATAGATAGATAGATAGATAGATAGATGTGTGTATAGATAAATATCAACAGACATAACAGAAATATGCAATTATATATCTATCTATCTATATATATATATATATATATATATATATATATATATATATATATATATATGTAAGGAACGCCGAAAGACGAAAGCAAACATAAGGGTTGTGAAGGGAATCTAGAGCAAGTAAGGAATTATAAAGTGCTCGCAGCCTGTGTCAGATAAAGCTGCACAAGTGTGAGTAGAGCACTGCTATTCACACCAGAGGCAGGGTTATACCAGTGGCCATAACATCGTTGAAGTGCTATGTCAACATTGTAAACAGATGGAATGTAGTACATGTTGTGACCACCTACACTTGTAACCCGCAAATCGTTCATAATCCAAAACACCAATGGCACGTATGTGCAAATATGAATGGATGGTGAACCTGTGAATACACGAGGCGGTACAAAATGTGTGTAGGGCCACAACGCTCTGGAGAGGGCAATGTGTAAAGGTGTGTCATGGCTGCGATAACAGGTGTATAATGGCTGGTATGCGTGGAAACTCAACATGGGTGTGCTGGAGAAACTATGGATATGCGATTATGGACACAGGAGTGCTAGGGTATGTTGCGCCGGTTGCAATGGAGTGGCCCGTGGAGGTCAGCTAGTACATAGGTGCAATTCCCAGATAGAGCATGGAGACATGCGTGAATGGGCGTATCGTTGTCGGACATTGTGCGTCAGGGATGGCAGCCCGGCACGTAAAACCTAAACGCCACCCATGAGCGGAACAGAGTTCTGCTGTGACAACCCCAAACCGGGAAAAGCAGAAAGACACAACTACATGCAGACATCAATATGTTGACGTACAATCTCAGTAACACAAACACTCATTCTATTAACATTAATAATATGAATGTGCACAGAAACAAACACAGTAGCAGGAATAACAGGCTGCACATACGAGTAATAGGTCGAATGAGACTATCATATCACACTTATCAGTGGCACCCTAGACATGAAAAATGTGCGACATCTGTCCGCTGTATAACGTGCAGTATATTGATCACAAGTTCACCGGAATGAAGTGTCGGTGTCATAATGACTAAGGCAATAGTATGCTGCTGAAGCAGAGATAAAACCCAATACGCATGTGTAAGTGTTCATGTCTGGGAAATGTATAGGTTAACGGACACACAGATGTATATATAGATCAAAATGTATATATATATATATATATATATATAGATCAAAATGTATATATATATATATATATATATATATATATATATTTATATACACATGTACAGTTATACAGATATATATGTATATATATATATATATATATATATATATATATATATATATATATATATATATATAGGTTCATAGGTTCATACTAGGCTATCAGCCCTAGGGTATTTATAAGCCTAGCCAGAATGTGTTTGGCTTTCGCCACCCATTTTAAATTTATTTTGCTATGCCCTTTTTCGAGGTTAGTATACTGTGCTTCTGTCTAACAGTGACACAGAAGTGATACCCGGGGTAAACCTACGATCTCCCATCCACTCATTAAGATTCCTCTTGAAGAGATTCAATGAGGGACTCTGCCTAACCTGGACTGGGATTTTATTCCAGAGTGAAGGGAGCCTCTGGGTTATGAATCTGTCCCTCCAGCATGTCCTATTTATTTCAGTGCTGAGGTTCAAGTCTCTCGAGCGTAGCTCGATGGGATTTGGATTTTCTGAGGTGCAGCATGTCCATTAATTCAGGGTTGGACATGGCTTTATAATCAGGCACAGGTCGCCTTTAAACAGGCGGTATGCCACTGAGTAGAGCTGGAGTTTCTTTAACCGGGCAGCATATGGCATCTGTTTGAGCCCTTTGATCCTCTTGGTGAGGTACTTTTGGGGTCTTTCCAGTTGCTGCAGGTGTCTGGTAAGGTACATCCCAAAAGGGGCATTGTACTCAATTATGGGCCTGATGAGGGATGAGTAAAGAGGCACGATGACGTCCCTGATCTAGATGTGAATCCCTTCATGATTAGGTGGGCTATATAAAATGTTTTTCTAACCACTTTGGCCACGTGGTTGTCAAATGAGAGATTGCTATCAACTTGGGTCCCCAGGTCCCTAATTACTTCTTCTGTACTTAATGGATTACCACCTATGTGGTAATTTGTGGCACTGTTTTTGCCAAAGGGATGACTATACACTTTTTGGCATTTAGTTTGAGGCCATGGCTCTGGCACCAGTTGTCTGTTTCTATGAGGCCCTTTTGGAGGATGCTTGTGTCGGCTGGAGAGTTGATTATGGCACCCAGTTTGCAGTCATCTGCGAACTTGGTAAGCCACAGTCCTTCCGTGTTGGCCTGTACCTCCAAGAAATATATACCAAACAAGAGAGGTCCCAGGACTGAGCCTTGTGGGACATCACTTGTAACTGGTTTGGAGTCTGACATGGCTCCAGCAATTCTAACCATGTGGGTTCTGTCCTTGAGCCAATTTGCAATCCATCTAGTGACATAGGGGTTTATATTTAAGCTGGTGAGCTTATCTATAATGCCTGAGTGGGGTATTGTATCGAAGGCTTTTGCGAGGTCCAGGTAGGCTGTGTGGACCACCTTCCCCTCGTCAATGGCCTTGGTGACTGTTTCAAAGAAATCAACCAGGTTTAAGAGGCAGGATCTGCCCTTA
The DNA here is from genome assembly GCF_019279795.1 of Protopterus annectens. NCBI lineage: Eukaryota > Metazoa > Chordata > Ceratodontiformes > Protopteridae > Protopterus > Protopterus annectens. Next base: position 1,309,076,182 of record NC_056729.1, read on the forward strand.
ACAAAGCCGAACTGGGTAGGATCTAGTGTTTGTAGGTCCCCAATATCTTTATTTATGAGGTCCATGATGATCCTTTCCATAGCTTTGCAGACCAAGCTAGTCAGGCTTATGGTGCGATAGTTTCCAGGAACCGTTGAGGCACCACCTTTATGGAGAGGGACCACTGTTGCTGTACGCCACTCTTTGGGCACATATCCTGTAGTAAGGCTGAGATTGAACAGTAGTTTTATGTTTGGGTTTAGCTCTTCTTGGAGTTCATGTAGGGCCTTGAGTCCGAGACACCGTCTGGTCCCATTGATGCTGTGTTTTTGCTTTGGAGGCGGCTCTTACCTGAGCATCTGAGATGTCAGGGGGGCAGCACTCTGCTGGGATAGATATTTGCCCTTTTGGTGGGGAGGGGAGAAGTTTGCGCTGAACCTGTCAGCTAGGATGTTGGCAATGTCTGTGGGTTCGGTGTATTTTTTGTTATTTTGGACTAATTCTGAGCATATCTGGGAATTACCACCCAGGTTCCTAACATAACTAAAGAAAGCCTTGTGATTATCCTTAGTGTCCTGTGCAATTTTTCTCTCGAAGCTGGCCTTAGACAATTTTATGTGTGCCCGTAGTTTTTTGCTAATACTGATCAGTGATGCCTTCCCTTTTTGGGATTTTGCTCTATCATTTAGTAGCTTCCTCAGGTTCATATACACACACAAAGATATACTACAGATATATATAGATAGATATATATATACACAAACAACAGGTATTGATATATACATGTACACACAAAACAAATATGTCAGTGTAAATATACACATGTACATAACTAGGTTACTTTACAGCAATTAGGGGTAACATATATACAGCCCAGGCATATGTGACTGGGAGGTCCAATAAATAAATGTTGTACCCCCCACACCGCCCAGCTAGGCTGGTCAGACATACAGACAGGCAATAAAGATGACTACACTGCTGCTGTCCAAAACACCGGCAGGAAAGTAGCAGTGGGAGAGATCTGCAAGGTCTACACTTTAAACTTGGATAATGGTGTCCCTTGCGGGACCCTAAAAAGTGAGTGTATGTGTCAACCTGTTGTCATCGATGTGAGCAGGATGTAGGTGTACATGGAATAGTAGGTTGTGCAAGTGTGATAATTCATGGGTTGACAAAACGTATGACATGTGTCCCGAGATGGGGAGAGTGGACAATGTGTAGGGGTGTGCTCATTCCCCAGCTGCGCTCACAGTAAGTATATATCATGAGTGCTGTAGAGGGGTGCCAGGTAGGTGGACCATGGGTATGCAATAATGGGCTTAAGTGTGCAGGTGCTGGTTGGCAGAGATGTAGTAGGCCCGCTCAGTGGAAGTCATTAATATTCCTATGTGGGCATAGCAGACGCCTATACGTCCCAAACCTGAAGAGCACATCTACCAGATATTCTATAAACCATCGGGGGAATACATAGAGACCAAATCAGTGCCGTGTACCTGATTAGCATGGACGTCCATAGTTATGAATCAGAATGTAACAAGTCCAAATAAACACTTCAAGAACTAGTGATATTAGGTGGACAAGTGGCGGAATACAGGTAATGACAGATGACATATATGAGTCATAAACGGCATGTATCTTGACAAATGTGAATGAATACATATGCTCTGTGACTGTCAATGTGTCTGGTTAATAGAACCAATCGTCTAAATGTGTCCCACAGGGTGTTATGCAGTGTTCCTGATACAGTGTTCATTCTCCCCCATTGGCATGTGATGTCTGCTAGTGACGGAATGTGCATAATTTGATGACCACCTCAGGTAGATGATAGCATAATAGATGAGGTTCCACACCCGTATGCCTTTGAGTGACACACCCGTCTGGGCAGTTGTGTCCTGCAAAATGAACGTTATGGCACATGGCCTTTCAGTTCAGGAAAGGAGGCCATATATTGTGTGTAGTGGTGTCAGAAATTAATTTGCTGTATCAGAAACAGCTACATGAAATAGGAAACAGTATTAGCAATTATAATGGTACAAGAATAACCTTAACGTATGCAAACCATGGAAGTAGTCAGTTTACAACTGGTTGTGGGTATGTGTTGCCTTGACACATGTGATAGCTCTACATATAGGATCTATAGGGCCGCCACCATTCTGAATGGCCAAAGTGGGAACTGCTCTGCAGAAATGTCAGATGTACCAGGGCAGAACATACCTACAGCCATGCATAGTACAGCAATATACATATCAGCACAAATCAAAGCGTAGTCTAGCAGCTGTAAAGTTGCTTATGCTACTACATAACATATCGACGTGTCAGGTATACAAGACCTGTAACAAGCAACCACTATAGACACGTAGAATATGAGAATGTCCCCTAATCAGGACAGTTGCAATGGCTAGAGTATCGTCACATGACATATGCCTAATGAGGGACTGTCACATGCAAAGTGGGAAAGGTGTTATTCCTACAGTCTCCCGTCGTGCCATCTGAAAGGTGGAAAACGTACAGTAGGTATGTGGTAGCATGACTCGCTGGACAGCTGCATTAACAAAATCATATTCACATGTCAACATTGCAGAGTATCGGTTCCCATGTATCAGGCAGATGGGAGCAGATCATATGAGGAACACGCATATAATATGATTATGTCACTGGACAGGCTGCCGAGTCCGTACAGTCGAACGCCTGCCGTCGTTAAGTGGTTAGACATACCCGATACTGTAGTCATGTGGTCCGATGTAATACGCATCACAAGGGATTGCACACACCCAGCGTGAGTGACAAATGTAAGCAGAAATGTTGGTGAGCGAGCGGCTGTAAGCGTGTTTGTCTACCAGTATGCCAGTAGTGCACTGTCAAAGAAATGTGGAGTCTAAACAGGTAAAAGGTGCTGTAACCAGAGATCAGCAGTGCTTAACACTGTGCAAACCCATGCACAACTGCTCCCACCTGCTGGAATGTGCCTTACCCAGTCCGTATCCAAAGGCGTTGGTCTGTCCGCAAACAAAGAACTGCCCTATTCACGTGTTGGTAGCAGTACCCTGCGCACAGAACATAGCTCATGTGAATTAACAATAGACCATGGCATATCTACAGACAATAGGCCACACACACACCATGCAGCACAGTCATCCAACAGTATAGCAATGTACTGGCAGATATGTCTGGACCACTGGTGTATGCATGCCTGGCCGTCCTGTGTGTCAGTGTGTGAGCATACCCAGTATGACTGTTACGCATGTTGTCGACCGACATTACCATCATACCATGTGAGCATGCCAAGTATGGACAACTGTATCGCATGTGTCACATGTCCAGATAGTCAGCACTGTGTTGCTGATCCCTCTGTTCTACACAGACAGGTGTCATGCTGTGTCTGCAGGGTAGCTAATGGTCATGTGGCATTGACAGTTGCTACATGTCTGCATAGCGTGGGGGGACATCCAACCACATCCACAGTCCTACACAGCACCGTGGGTGATGCACATGACTCTCTCATGTGTAGGTTGGATGGGGGGGGGCACAGCTGACAGTTTTACACATCTGCTGCTACTGTACTGGTATGCCAGGTACTCCATGTCAGTATGTGGACCTACCTAAATTGCCAGTTGGAGGGATACCAGTGTACGTCAGATCCCAGCGTTAAATACCAGCACAGTGGTGTTGGACATCCTAGCTTTCACAACCTACATCAAACTGCCTGGCCTGCTGTAGTCTGTGTGTGTCTTTGGGGGTTGGAGTCATTCATTGGGCATATCCATAGGCCATTGTATATCATTTGTCTGTATTGGTCCACACCTGTCCAGCTGCATGGAACGTGTGTGGGCTGTATGGACACACATGATGTTCATCCCATAATCTGCAGTGTGTTAGGACACCCTGTGTACTACTGGCTACAATTGTGACCCCCGTGTGTGCTACAGATGTCATGGTGCCACTATGGACATGTACTGTCTGCTGCCCTAACAGTCGGCCACCAAAGTCACTTGTATGCTCAGATACATGCCATAGCAATGGGTAAATACACATTCTAATACAACTGCCAATTTTTAGGTCAATAGACGTACCCTGGGGGGGGTGTTCTGGACCTGAGAACGGTGCTGGAGGGCTGCCTATGTCGGATGCACACAGTGCACCTCCTATACATGGCCGAGCACAGGTAGTGTCATGTTTGGCATCCATTGTACTGTGTGCAGGTCAGAGAGGGGACATCCGTGGGTACCTACTGTGTCAGTGCATATGCCTTGTGTTGCCTGTTTGCCAAGGGCAGGTCATACTGTGCATGGCCTTTCGCTAACTGGGCCCTGCTCAGGTAGTCCCTTCGCCAAGTCACACTGTGCCTGTACAGGCCTTGGCAGTGGTGTTGGGCTGTGTGGCCCTGCCCCATGCTGTTCCTGTAGCAACTGTTACTGCAGGATCAGAATGTGTAGCATAGCAAATATCATAACAAATTGTGTGCATGTAGCTAGTGAATACTGCAGGGCTCCACCAGATGTGTCCGGATACCAGAACCGTGAACTGAGCATCCCAAACACATGCTCAATTACATGTCCTGCCTGTGCCTCTGCCTCATTATGGTGTGAGTGTTCCGGTGTGTGTGCATTGCTGTTGGGTGTCATCAGCCATGACACCAGTGGTTACCCAGCATCCCCCACTAGGACACTGTAGGGGATGTCCATATTGGCAAAGGTGTGGTACAGCTGTGTCAGAAGCCATATATTGGAATCATCATAGCTTCCAGGGCAGACAGCACACACATTCAGTCTAATGCCCTGGCCATCACATATGGCCTAGCTGTTGGAGGGTTTGCCCCTGCAGTGACTGTAGGCCCTACCCCACTCACCGAGTGATGCTTTGATGTGTATGCGTGTGCAGGCTATAGCACCCAGTACCCCAGGGTAGTCATCCATGTGATTGAAGAGATGCATATTGCTGGTCTACTAATCACGTTTGTTGAGGACATGTACATGCTCACTAGCATGTGTTGACATGGCGTCTGTGAACTGGTGCAATACTCTGGATGCAGATGCCTGTGAGATCCCCATGATATCCCCAGTTGTGCTGTGTGAGGTACCTGTGGCTAGTATACCAAGGCCAACACATACCATGGTATCCACTGTGATGGGTTTCCCTCGGCCTGTTTGATGTGTCAGGTGTGGCAGGCACAGGTCAACAAGCCACTGTAGGAGGTCTCTGTCCACCCCATAGTGCTCCACCATCCCCAGCTCATGTAGCCCCTAGTAAATCACCCTGGGTCTATAAAGTCTTATGTGACCCCAGTAAGGGATGTTCGGCAGCATACACATCCTCACTGCCCTCAGCCTCCTTCACATGTTGGTCTATGTTGCCTGCTGCAGCCCTTCTCATTTGGTTGGACTGTGTCGTGAAATGTCCCCGCAGGTATACACCGGTGGTGTAGAGTGCAGAAGAAACCTGTGTGTATGATGCTTGCTCACATTACCGTACTGTTCAGGTGTGGGCTGGCCATGTCATCTGCTGATTGTGCTGATCAACACCTGTTTGTGCAGCCCGTACACCCTGACTACCCCACCACTGTTGTTGTCCCTCCCAATGTCACCAGGCAAGTATAGACACACCCCTAGCTTAGGCGTGCTAAGGCAGGAGCACTCCCGAGGCACAGTTCTGCAATGTACGTAGAGTATGCCTGACCCCCCTCCCATGCTGTCAACTATATTCGAGCCCTGCACCCGGCTAACTACACACATACACTCCAGGTATCTGCATCACACCCTGGGGATAAATGGGATACACTATTGTCAACCTCATCTGCGTGGTATAGTCTTCTAATGAATAGTTATATGACCCATACCGAACCTCCAAATTAATAACCACTGCTTAGTGTCACTCAGATCCATACACAACTGGTAACAGGTGCCTTACTATCACCATATTCGATGTCCCATGGTCTTCCCAGCAACAAAATAACCGGTGTGTACACGACTACAACCCAGGACCCTGCACACAACAGAAGATGTGCATTACCACTACGCCATGGCAGATATACATACATCCCAGGTTATCACGTACAGATCATCTGGCACAAACATTCAATAGTGCTGATGTCCCCAGATATATATGTTTATATCTATGTCTATCTCTCTATATCTATCTATCTATCTATATATATATATATATATATATATGTATATATATATATCATATATATTATTTGTATACATATATACATAGATATACATACACACATATACATGTACACACATATGTAGATATTGCATTTATATCACAACAGCGGACCACATGACAGCAGAGCATTAGACAGGTATGAAAAGGAAACTACATGTGCCACCTGCATCATGTAGTGTTGTTACTATTAAGGCATGTGTGTTCTGTGGCATCACACGGGTTAGACTGTATTAAGGGTAAGAGTAGGGCTGCTGACGTTTACTCACCAGACCTGTTGGTGAATGTATGTGTTGACAACCCAGTGTCTTGGCAGAATATGCGGGCTGTGGACACTATATGGGTCAGCAACAAAATATACTGAACACATCCCACAACTAGCCAACCACAGATATCACATAGGGTATACCTGCCAAACACACACACCTGCCATGCCATGGAGTCGAGCACCTACCTGTCTAGTCTACCACACTACAGCATTATGCAGTAACAGAACGCACTACCGAGTTTCAGCATCACTGTACTCCCAGAGGCATGCTGATAGGGAATGTATGGAGAGGGAGCCGTCTAAAAGCATTACTCTGTCTCCAGGCAGCTGGAAACACACACACACACACACACACACACACACACACACACACACACACTTGGCAGAGCCAGGAGTCGAACCTACACCTAACTACCTTATCACACTACAGCATTACACAGTTACAGAATGCACTACCGAGATTACTGGAGCAAGGCAGTCCCAGAGGCATACTTCTAGGTGGATGACATCATCAGCAAAGGCAAAGACGCCGATAGGGAATGTATGGAGAGTGAGCCGTCTAAAAGCATTACTCTGTCCCCAGGCAGCTGGAAACACACACACACACACACACACACACACACACACACACTTGGCAGGGCCGGAAGTGGAACATACACCTAATTACCTTATCACACTACAGCATTACGCAGTTACAGAATGCACTACCAAGATTACTGGAACACAGCACTCCCAGAGGCATACTTCTAGGTGGATGACATCATCAGCAAAGGCAAAGACGCCGATAGGGAATGTATGGAGAGTGAGCCATCTAAATGCATTACTCTGTCTCCAGGCAGCTGGAAACACACACATTCGGCAGGGCCGGGAGTCGAACATACACCTAACTACCTTATCACACTACAGCATTATGCAGTTACAGATCGTACTACCGATATTACTGGAACACAGCACTCCCAGAGGCATACTTCTAGGTGGATGCCATCATCAGCAAAGGCAAAGACGCCAATAGGGAATGTATGGAGAGTGAGCCGTCTAAAAGCAATACTCTGTCCCCAGGCAGCTGGAAACACACACACAGACACATTCGTCAGGGTCGGGAGTCGAACATACACCTAACTACCTTATCACACTACAGCATTATGCAGTTACGGATCATGCTACCGAGATTACTGGAACACAGCACTCCCAGAGGCATACTTCTAGGTGGATGACATCATCAGCAAAGGCAAAGACGCAGATAGGGAATGTATGGAGAAGGAGCAGTCTAAAAGCATATTACTGTCCCAAGGTAGACGTAGACAAACACACGGCAGTGGTGTGAGCGGGACAACTGCCTATCTACGGAGCACTATTACAACACCACATGGATACGAGATGTGCCACAGACAGTACACCTTTCAAGACAGTCCCAGTGTGTTCAATGTAGGAATCCATCCTGACGTGGGGTATGGACATCTATTGCCTGGATGACCACTATCGCTATACAGGATTTCAATGGTCATGCCCATACACAGAGGTACATAACCGACACAAGGTGTCACTGGGCATGCTCACACACTTAGTAGCACACTTCCATTTGGAATGTACTGTGTGTCCATCTACACAATGGTGTACTGGGCATCCTCACACACTTAGTAGTAGCAAAGGGCTCTCTTGTATGTACATGGATTCTAAACACGGAAGGGCACAGTGTGTCGATAGTGAACATTGTTAGCACGAACGCTGCACTATACACATCTGACACCAGTCGTCAGTGCTAGCTGTGTAGCGTTCGTGATTGCAGCTGACAATCCAGATCCAACATTGGGGAATACGGACATCTCTGCAGTGAGGAACACCTGGCATATGGCACAGTTGTGCATAATAGCACTACCACCATATACCTCAGATACAGACATGTGGGCCATAAGACTGTGACGGACCGCTCCAGGTGTTACTGTCCCCATGTACATGTAGGCCACTCACATGTACTCACCAGTACACACTCAAGAGCCATCACAGATGTCTCAGGTGCAGATCACAGTAGTAAATGCCGCAGTCTACTATATAGCTCTTGGACATCACCATGTCCTTGGACCAGCAACACACATCCATACATTCTACACCACCATGTTACTCATGACCAGTGGACTGTACATGGGTCTACAGCAACTGAGCAGACTACACATGTACTGACAGGGTTCCATCATGTGGTATGCAATGCAATGATACCACAGTTTATAACCAGGTTGGCTCTACACATAACAGGGGCCCTGGGTCTTACACAGCTGTAACAGATGACTGTCGCTGTACACCAGAAAACACTCATGTTTGGATATGACATACATGTAATTGCAGTGGATATGTACATGGCCCACACACACACAACGCATATGTACATAGCAAAGCTTTTGCTGTCCTCTGTGCAGACAAGTGGCTACAGCAATCACACGCATGCACATGGAAGGTAAGTCCATGGCTGTTGAATGCTAACAGTACATAAGGTAGCAATGTTGACTGAGGTAACTTTCCCTTTGTACTAGTTACCCATGACAACCAACATATCATACAACAGTCCATGTGTCATGTATGTCATCACACATGTCCACCAATTGCAATGCATACAAACATGGCTACATGACAGGAATGTAGGACCAACACACATGTACATGTAGTGGTGTGCATGCAGCTACCATGCATGTGCAGTAGCTGATGTATGTCGTTCATCTGTGTCTAACTACAACATTCAGTTGCAATGCAGCCCCATCATTGACACCTGTGTATGGTGAAATATTGACAGTACGGTAGGATGTACATCAGGTATGGATGGATGTGTGTACATAAAGTGGTGGTCCACCTTTGCAGATGGATGTTTGCTGAAGACAGCTCACAGGTGTGTCACAAGCCATCCTACCATTACATGTGCAAACAGTATGCTATGTTACTGTTACTTGAAGGTGAAGACATACAACCTACACAGCGGTCAGGGTGTTACTGACTGTACATCACTTGACACCTGTAACACTTACGTCCTCCCGTGTGCATATAGCAGCACAATTGCCAAAGGTGGTGTTGGTACACATAATGCGGCCAATACAGCTGCATGTCTGTCAGATGTATCATCATATAGCAGGTGTATGATTCACAGTACTGCCATGTGTGTTTGCTTGTGTGACCATATATGCCACCTATGGTGGGGAATACATCCCAATTGTTACACACCCCTGTACACTGTTGTAGAGATCTGTACATACTGCAGTGTAGAAAGCAAGACGTAGGCAGGTGTGGTGTGTGTATCACACACGTCAGCTATCTGTATGAGAATGACATTTGTGGACTCCACAGTGTGTGTGTGTGTGTGTGTGTGTGTGTGTGTGTGTGTGTGTGTGTGTGTGTGTGTGTGTGTGTGTGTATGTATGTATGGCTGTCTGGTGCATGGAGTGAGGGTGTATGCTACCATACAGAACAGACAGGATCCCTAACCCCTCATGGTGATGCAATCTACTACCCTGTTGATGCCATCAGTCTCAGCCTTACTGGCTACCTGTACATGTTCATTCTCTGTGTCGCGTCATGTGGGTGCACAGTACTGTGAAGGTGATTACCACATTGGCAGGGGTCCTCAACTCAACACTATCAAGTGTGGTTATAGTGTTGTTGACCCCGTGAGTGTGGTCATGTTACTGTGTGTTTCTGTGTATGTCTGTGTGTGTTCTCATCCTGTAATGTGACAGTGTATTACTGCTACACAGTGAGGCCTCATGCTATCAACTGGCCTCTAACGTTGACATCAGCCAGACTGCTGTGTAAACCCCCCACACCATGTCACCATACCTGTGATGTGACCCGGTATGGATGTCACGTCTCTAGCCACTGTAGCCTATTGAACAGCTCACATGCTTCTGGATCAGTAGATGTGTGGAGATCTGTGGAATGGTAGCCTTTCTAACAGTGAAGTTGAGGCTACGTATAGCATGCTGGTATTGCCATACATGCCTGTGAGTACTCCACATTTACACATGGGAAACTGCAAACACTGCTACTTATTGGCACATGCAAGTAGACCTTAAGGAGGGAAGCAGGGCATCATTACCAACATGCTGTTACTGTTGTTACCAAGACACAGACTGTGAACATACAACAATGCACTCTAGCTGCAAACACTGTAACGGAATGGCACATGTAATTAGACCTTAAGGAGGGAAGCAGGGCATCATTACCAACATGCTGTTACTGTTGTTACCATGTCACATACTGTGAACATATAACAATGCATTCTACACCTGTACTACATGGTATGTCTGGTGCGTGTCAACAGTACACAACAAATGTAATATACACTACTCACTATTCTGTTCACCTTGTGCATTAGACCATATGAGCATGTCCCTGCACCAATGGTGTGGCTGACAGGGATGCGGCACAGGCATCATCATATGCACAGGGTGATAATGTTTGCCAGGGTCATAGGCTGCACCAGTGGATGACATCATGTGTGTGGGTTAGGGCCGGTGATCTGATTGGACATGTGTGGTCATTATGCATGTGGGTGTTGTGTTGCCCTACAGATGTTTCTGCTGTGTGCGTGTGAGTGTGCACACAGTTCTGCCATATGTCCAGCCTACACAAGGGTATTATTGACAGCTCCAGATTGTACAGACCAGGATATACAGCTCAATGTGTCCGGCCACGGCTACGTGACCTGTGCCTGCCAGGGGTTGCATGGGCACTACCAGGAAGAGGTACAGATTGGCTACTGTCTGATGACACATGTCCATTAGAACCGTGTCCCCGCTGGGAATGTCCAGGGCCACTTCCACATGGCCTGCTGTGTCCTGGTGTGGACAGCGCAGAACCAGCTGCACTGCTACTGCTACCGGCACTGTGGGAGTGGGCATGTGAGGTGGCTCATTCACGTTGACCTGCACCAGGTGGTGTAGCTGGCCTACGTCCACATGGCCTATGCCTCACTCCTACCAAATGTTCCAGCACAGACAGCTCACGCTCGCAGATTGCCATGCCACAATCAAGGATTCTAATCATGTCACCCAATTGCCTGTCCAGAACATCAGCGATCTGCTGTTGACCATTTGCCAATGCCTGGATGTTGTTGTTTAAAGAATGGATAGCAGCCCTCTGAAGCCTCTGCCCTTCTGTGTTCTGCCATTCAGCATGTGCCTGTGCCGCCATTACAGTCTGGAACATGTGTCTGGTGACACCAGCTGCTGCGCTCTGTCCTGCAGGTGCCTGTCTGCCAGAGGTCCTCCTATGAGCAGCACTGGCCACATGCCTGTGTGGCACGTCTGCAGTCATTACACTGACACCATGGTGCGGAGACACACCTTCTGTAGCCACCACACGTTCCTGTTCCAAGCAAACACACTCTGACTGTCCTTCCTCTATGGCCACTGGTGATGGGGTATGTGTTGGCATGAGTACTGTGTGCGGGGAAGAGGGGGACATAACTGGGAAGGCAACCATTGGCACAGATTCAGCCCCTGACAACCCTGCCTGTACCTCATGCATATGTTTTTCACTGCTAGTATCTGTGGGGACACTAACATCAGATGGACCACAGGAGGGTAATGCACCTACATCACCTGTGAATGCAAAGAAAGACTCTACATTACAATAGACAGACACACACACAGACACACACACAGACACACTCACTGACACACTCACAGACACACACACAGACACACTCACTGACTCACCATGCATGTGATTTGACAGACGGCATGCAGCATGCATGTGATACAGCAGACGGCATGCAGCTCAGACATTAATAGTGCTAGTTAGCATACCTCCCTGGGTTGCACACAACAGCAAGCAGGTGTCATATCAGAAGCCATGGAGTTCACACAATCATAGTAGTAAGCATGCATCCCTGTGATACACCATGTGGACCAGCACATGTTAACAGTACACATGGCTGATGTGACCTTGACATGTACTATGACATGTAATCTGCGGACATGTGCATTTACATGCATACATGTCTGACACAATGGTGTCCTGACACATGTACAGTGGTGTAATGGGAATCACATTGCAGTGTTGTCTGTATGCCCTACAGATAGAAAGCACTTTTAGCAGATGTGCATGAGCATTGAAGGGTAGTATGAGGCATCTACATTGCTATACAGTGTGAAGTACAGACACTGTGCCATTGCATGGCATCATGAGGTGCCTATATTGCTATACAGTGTGTAATTCACACACAGTGCATAGCCATGACTGCGTGCAAACACATGACATAACTACTGTGGATTGTTACCCACGTCGCTGAGGTGCATACACACTAAACCATGCTGTGTCATGTGACAGGTCACTGGAAGACCTATGGATGACACCCCTGCACAACTACTGACATGTCTTAGCTGCCTGGCAACCGTGTCCACACATGGCAGACTTGTCAATATGCCATGTCCCACATGACATTTATGTACCACACACACGAGGTGCATGGCTGACAGTGATGTCCAACATCAGCAAGGGAAATGTATGGTATCTATGGCCTGATGTGGTGTCTAAGTCTGTGAAGCTGTACAGGTGACTATTGTCATGCTATGACACAGTCATGATGTTCAACACATCTTATATGGTCGAATTAAGTGACACCTCCACAAGCTGTGCACAGGCTTTTAGGATGTCCAGTGTTCCACATCAACTATATAACCATTCAACAAAGGCTATAGTTTGACCATGTGTGGACAATGTGCAACAGGGTGTATACACATCACATCTACTGTGTGGCTACATGTCTCTAGCCATCCTCCATGGCCATGTGTGAACATGTGTTGGCCAAATGTTTGTGATGGCCATCTATCTCACATGTCTGTGTTGTCCCATATGACATACACCCATAGATGTCAGATACGTCACTGTCCACAGGGTTATGCAGACAAAGGGTTGTATGTTTGGTATGTGGGGTATGTATTATGGGATAGTGAGACAATATTGCAGCCGGAACACTACATGTCTGGAACTTGTCAGATGGCACATCACAATGTGTGCACCCATTGCAGGGGCATATTACACAATGGTGAATCCTGCGGGCTGCCCACATCCCAGCTCACTGTGTGGTACTGTTTGCGTACCACACATGTGTTGTACCAATGTATAGTACATATGCCTACATTGAACAACACCTCCACTGTTGTATGCACAGCTGTCCACACATCTAGCAATGACAGATACTGTGGTTTCATGTCGGTGTTTCATTTAGTCTGTATATATTGCACATGGATAGCCAGTGTGCTTGATGACAGATGCGACCTGTATATCGTGACTGGACCATACATTATGTGTACATGTGTTAAATGGCCACATGGCGAATAGATATATGCATTAACATGCCTGATACTGATAACTGTCTCACCTGCAATGGACTGATGTCTGTGCAGCACGCCAGAGGTACCTGTATAGGGGTGACACAGCGGTTTGAACATTATCCATGACTGTATGACAGCTACAAGGTGCACTGTGCATGTTAACACATTCACCTGTACAATAGCATATAGTATGCACATGTGTGCATACACAGGGTAGCAAACTATAGTATGTGGCATGTGTGTAAAAATACCTTGCATATGATGTTACATTACATATTGTACAGTGACACATGCAACTAAATGGGATATAATAGTCATATGTGCATTAGTGACTTACCAGGAAACTCCAGGCTCAGTGGTTGGGAGACACCCACCTCCACGATGGCAGCTACTGTTTGTGGATGCTGTTCTGAGGGTGTTCCCAGGCTGGCCAGTAGCTCCTCGGTGTGTGTGAGTGGGGGCTGGGTTGGTGGCCCACCACTTGTTCCACCTTGTTCCCTGGCGATTGCATTGGCACACTGTTTTGCATGTTGTATCAGGTCCATGCAGTGTCTTTGCACCTGCTGGTAGGTGCGGTTGTGGCCAGCCACATCATTAACCCTCCTGTGTAGTTCCTGCCACAGGTCTTCACGCTGCTTGGCATGCTGTGACACATGGCTGAACAACATCTCATAGTTATCATGGAGGTACGGGATAAGGGCATCATCCTCCTGGCGGCTATACGCTGGCAGGCATGGATGAGGCATTATCTGGAAGACATAATGATGGAGACAGGTCAGAGTATCACAGAGATGTACAGAGATATAGCTGCATATACATTTGTATTAATTCTAGTACATATGAACAGTTATCTTTGCAAATCGTCATGACAATGACATGACTGACATGTTTGTGTCACACACATGTAACACCCGTTGTGCATTGGATATCATCACCATATATGTGTGTCACCTAATTACATTGCTCATACTCGATGTGAATGCTGTCTTGATGTGGGCATGTCTGTTTGCCTGTACTGGTGTTCTTACCTATCAGCACATGCCTGGATGTGTCCACAGTAATGCTGTTGACCTTGATGCTGTGTATATGTCACATATCAGCACATACACTGCCTTAACAGACATGAGCAGTGGCAATGCACACATGCACACGGAAACCATTACATGCATGTGTTTTGCCATATACCTCTACATGGCACTGTAGAGCAGTTCAACATCCTGCCATGTATTGCCTGTGTTGCACATGTGATACACATGGGACAATGGCTAGCCAGATGTTATTTGCAGGGATGGTTATCAACCATGGCATGTACGGGCAAGGTTTTCTAGCTGTATCCAACAGCCATTTTGCCACCACCAAGTGCATCAGTGCCACATTACTGATCCAGACAGTTAATGATACATCTACTATGCGGTCATCACATCATGTTTGTCAGAGATGACATGTGCAGCTTTGATGGACAGGGTTGCATGGTATGGCAGGAGTATGTAACATGTATGGCACACGGATCTGTCCAGCATGTGGCGATCATTGTAGTAGGACGGTGGCTGTCCATGACGTATGTCTTTCAGATCAGGATATGTATATGTAGCATGTCCAACATTGCAGTGTAGCACATGTCTTTATGCAAGGTAGCCAGCATGCTGCATAATGGAGGTGAGGATTGTAAAGGCTGGTATCGCCCATCCACGCATGGCCAATACCCCTGAAAAGTGATATGTGATCCGATATTGGTCACCCGAGTGCTGAGTATGCCTGTCCAATGATCTCCATGCTCATGGATGGCACCCTGTCATGACATGGGTGCCTCATATGACTACCTAATAGGCCTGGAGACGTCACCAGCTCAGGGAGGTGAACTGCACAGCACCATCCCTTACACACAGTGTCCATAATGTTGACTGCTGCCTAGGTGGCAGTTAATGGGTACAGGGTTATTCACCTAGCGGTGACAATGCTATTATCAGCTGTCAAATTGTGCACATATGTCACGCACCTCACCCACAAAGCCCATTCTGTATGTTGTCCACAACACTGAGACAGCTTTTGCTCCTAGGTCATGGCCATTCACATCCTTACATACGCAGATGCCTCCCATTTGTCTGTGTATTATGGGCTACAATGAGGGGGGAATACAAAACATTAACCCTATTTTACTGTAGCTGCCACTGGTGTGATATGCACATGTCACTCAGACACCTTTTGTAGTGTTTCAAAACTGAAGAAAAACAAACTGTCAAAAAACAAACCAAAAGGTTCCAAACCAGCAGGTGTAAAACTCCAAAGGTTTATTAGAAAATGTAAAAGTAAAGCGCTTTTCGTCTCCCTTAGTAGGAAGACTTCTTCAGACAAAGGAAAAAATCATCAAACACAATTTAAAACCCAAAAAAGGGGTGTGTGTTACAAAATTACAAACAGCTGCCTTAATTGAACCCACTGACAGAACTTCACATAAACCTGATCTGATGACCTGCATCCAACATCCATTATTTGTGCCTTCAAGATTACGTAACGTCCCTTGCAGGACATGGGACCGGGAACATGCACGACAGTCAGTGCATTTACCACTTGGGCATCTGGGATTTGTACACATGTTATGGTGTTTTTTATGTGGACTGTACTATGGCTGTTACTCATACTGCAATCAAATGTGTAACTCAGTGAGTTTACATATGGATGAGACCTATTAATGGTATGTCTAAGTGATGTTTAATGGATGTGCTCCAGCATTGGTAATGTATGTCACAGTGAGCCACACACACTATAATGTGCTACACCTTCACACAACCATATGTGGAGCATGCTGGGGTGACAGATACCTGTCATGGGTACTCCCCATGCTTTGCCACTACATCCCTGATTACATTATATGGAGCCCCTCATTAACACACCAGGTAAGCCATGCAGAGTGTGTGGGGAACAGTGATTACACACATGGATCTCGCAATTGCCTCTGCTCCACTGAGGGACAGTTTGTTAATCGATGTGGTGGTGACAGCAGACACTGTTTGCCTCGGTTGATGAATGGCCTCTGACAATCGGGCATGTACCTACTGATGTACCTAGGAACCTATACATACAGTATCGACATATGCTGTTAGGTGCATGTACTGTTCAGGTGTTGACATTCCTTGTTGATAGCTGTTGTGTGTGCAATGGTTGAGGGCTGCCTATGTAGGATTCACACAGTAGGCCACCTATACATTACACTTTACAGGTGGTCGTGTGTGTGTGCCATCCAGTTTACTGTGTGTGCAGGTGGAGAAGTGTGTCAGTCCATAGGGGCCTACACTGTCAGTGTATGGTCTATACGTTCCCTCTTTGCCAAGGTGTGGGCATATTGGGCATTCCTCTGTCTGCCTACTGGGGCTGGCACAGGGTGTTCGTGGTCTGAATCCCTTTGTGTCTGTGATGGCCTTGGCAATTGCGGTGGGCTGTGAGGGCCTTCACCATTATGTCCCTGCTGCAGCTGTTTCCGCAAGATCGTATTATGTAGCATGGCACATGCTATGAAGATGTGGGCACACGTACCTGGAGAGTACTGCAAGACTCCACCAGATATGTCCAAGCAATGGAACCGTAATTTCAGCATCCCAAACACACGCTCTATGATGACTGTGGTTTGTGCGTGTGCCTCATTATGGAGTTCTTGCATGGGTGTGTGTGCATTTCTGATGGGAGTCATCATCCACAGCTCCAGTGCATAGCCAGCATCCCCCACAAGGTGGCCATGTGGGATGTCCCCCCTGACAAATACCTGATACAGCTGTGAAGCATGCCAGATGTGGGAGTCATGGTAGCTTCCAGGGCTGCCGGCACACTCATCCATAATAATGCCCTCGGCATTGCACATGACCTGGCAGTTGATGGAGTGGTATCCCTTGTGGTTTATGTAGCGCCTACCATGCTCAACGGGTGGTGACTTGATATGTATGTGCGTGCAGTCTATCGTACCCAGTACCTCTGGGTAGTGTGCCACCTGGTGGAAGAGACACATATTGCTGGCCAACTCCTCCTGAGTTCGGGGGAAGTATATATACTCATTGGCATGTGGTAACATAGCATCCAGGAACTGGTGTAGTACCCTGGATGCTGATGCCTGTGAGATCCCCATTATATCTCCAGTTGGCTTTTGAAAGGTACCTGTGGCTAGTATTCCCAAGATTACACATACCTTCGTGTCCACTGGGATGGGTTCCCCTCTGTTGTTTCTGGATCTCAGGCGTGGCTGGCACAGCTCAACTATTTGCTGTAAGATATCCCTGTCCACCCTGTAATGGTCTACTATCTCCAGATCATGTAGCCCCTGGTAGTTTACCCTTGGTCTGAACACTCTTCTCCTCCTCTGGAGCCTGCGGTGGTTGTCAGCATCATCCTCCACAACACCTTCAGTCTCTAACACATGGTGATGAATCACAACTATGGCAGCTCCCAACATGTACATTGTAAAAGTTCCACGTCTGTTTACACTGATGGTGCAGTGTTTGGGAATACACAGGTGTGCGTGAGGTGCCGTCACACTTTATACTATTGTGCTGTGAACACTGATGATGTCATAGGGTGTGTGTGTACCATCGGAGCTACAGGGTCTCTTATGAGTTTTACCACAGGTACTGCTATTGTGGTGCCTATGGTGTTGAATTACATTTGGCTGCCGAGGATTACCTCTTGCACTTCCCTTAACATTTCTTAATGTTTCCCCTTCCATTTTCTGGCATGCATCCAGCAGCCTGCTTTCATTTGTACTTTCCAAAACCTGGTTTATCTTACGACATGTGTTCTGTGGCCGATCTACTGCAGGTTTGCTTTGCTCTGCTATGACAGTTCTCTTTTTTTTTGCAATCTGACACCTCCCCTATCCTGTTCTGCAGATTGCTGCGAGCAGACTTGTTAGCTGCCATCGATTGCCCACTGTGAGTTAATAGGTGTTAATTGCTCAGTTGTACTCCAATTACCCTACTGTGGCATTTCCTTATTTTCTTCCCCTAACCTTCCTGTTTGAGCTATGGTGCGCGGGGCTTGCGTCCACTTACCAGGTTTCAGGCACGTTTTCATCTGCGTACACATGGCTTTCGGGCACCATATGTGCTCACAGCTAAACAATGCTATACCTACATCCCCACCCCTATCCTGTGGCTTTGCTTAGCAATGGGCAGGCTGGATTTGCATTGCTTCAATGTGCTTACAGCTACATTGGCACACCCCACTGCTGATGTCATGTATACCTCCAAACCACTCCTCGGTGTTGTAGCGCTGTGCCGTATGGTACATCCTTAGTCTGGCGGGACATTTGCGATTCACTATTACTTGCCTCATTTGCATTGCATTGACTACTAATTCATAGTTACCGCGCCGAACACTGTCACAGACACTTAGCAACCCTTGCAGCTTGGTTATGGTGTACCATGCATACCATTGAGTATTATGGTGAAATCATGATTTGTATTACATTGCGATTTTATGACATTTGTGTATATTTTCCTTGTGTTCCCATTTGCACACACATGCCCTGCGGTTGTACTTTGCATTACTGTGGACATGACATTAAATGTTGTTTTTTAAGTGTTGTGCATTGTTTCTTATGCCATTGGCTGTATATTTAGCCATTGGTATATGTTAACTTTGTAATACATGAGTCTGGTCCGATGTTCTATTTGGCAAAATGCAAACCGTTTTTTTTTTGGTTTACATTTCTGTGGGCTTACACTATGCCTGCACCACTTCATGAATCGCTATGTACCTTCATTTGCATGGTGCAGTACTGCACATGGGGTGATTAGCATACCTGTGCCGAGGGCTGCACAGATATGGCATATGCTGGTAGTGCACGTGGAATTGGATCATACCTGAATCGCTTGGCGGCCATATTTGGCATTATACCACCTATGCTACGCCTGCGCCTGGTGCAAGCTTCATGAATCCCGGGGAATACTCGTGTTCTTGACTATGGCACATACTGTGTATGTGAACTGAAATAGTTGGCTCTTTGTTTTTTTGTTTTTTTTTTTCCAGCAGAATAATGTTTTGCAGGATCGTGTTTGCTTGTCTTTTATCATTACTTCTTTAATAGCATGTGTATGTAATTATACTTCTGATATATGATACACAGTGTATAGTGCTATTTTTGTGGGAAATGCACAGAACAGTCCACATGTAATTTATAAAAAAAAAAAATCTTGTGTGTGTGTATCTTGACAGATGTTGCAATGCCTAATGTCTCTCTATGATGCCCTAATGTTAAACAGAAGGAAAGGAGCACATGAATAGCCCTTTTAATGTAATATAAATTAACCCATAAGGAGAACCAAGACCACCAACCAAATGGATATTCCAACACAGCTGCATCCATCTACCAGTAGGTCTAATGTGCTCCAGACAGGACATAGGAAGGTGCACCCCATATTTTTGCATCAGCAAAAGTCATGCAGACAACTTTAACAATATTTAAAATGACAAATGGGAATCTACAGATATGTATTTATAGATCATACACATTGCTGAATGACAAGAATGTGATCAAGAAGTTATCAACAAGAAAAAGTGTGATCACAATACTGGTACCTTTTAGTAAGATTTCAAAATTTGAAATACCATCTGAAAGTCTTTTTTTTTCAAAAAGGATTCAATCCACTATACTTCTAACATACTGTATCTTGGAGTAAGGGGAACTCTCTAAGATATTGCAATCTTAATCTTATATTTCATATCAGACTACCCATACTTTTGTGACCACGATTGTGAATCTGTATTGGAAAAACCTACATGTCCTTGAAAAAGATCTGTCAGTATATGCCATAACTCTCGGCTGTCTTTAATTTTAAAGAACATCATTGATTTTGCCTGATGTTTTCATCGAGTCCCCCCAAAAATTAATTTTCTAGTAAATCATTGAAGAGTAGAGTCAGTCAATTCATGCAACTTATTGCTGAGAAAACGCATGTTGATGCAAAACCTATTATTCTATTAACTTTTTACATGAATTAGAGTAATATTTAGAACATGTTTATGATTTTGAGTCTTTGCCTCCCATTATTTTTCATTTTTAAGCAAATTATTTGAGATCTGTGGTGTATTTTGTGTGTGTGTGTGTGTGTGTGTGTGTGTGTGTGTGTGTGTGTGTGTGTGTGTGTGTGTGTGTGTGTGTGTGTGCATGTGAGTGCTCCCCAGTGCTTAATTTTCTAATATCCAAGATACCTTTTCCTCCATGCTTTGTTTTCTACCATCTCCTTGTCAGTAAGAAAAGTTGCTCATCCTTTTAAACTCAACTGTGATCCACATCTGACAGTTACAAGTACGCGATAGGAAAATAATGCTTACTGACATGTTCTACGTGCCGCACACTTTCTCAGCTGTGCACAAGCATATGTTGCTTTGCACAAGATTTATTCATGATTCACACACACACACACACACACACACACACACACACACACACACACACACACGTATCAGGAATTCATATTGCATCCTGTACTCATGGCAGACCATGCTTATGAATCCTCTTTAATAGTTTACATGAGAAGAGTTGAAATATGATTACTTAAGAGAACCTAATATTCATTTCCCAGCTGTGGAACTAAGTAACTATCTCAATTTTCTGCAGTTTTGACATTGAATACAGCAACCAGTTCAAAATACAGAGTTTTATACGTTTTAGTCAATTATATTTATGTGTAGTTTACTTGCATTTTTTTATATATTTCCATCAGTTGTATCACATGGGATGATTCATCTCAAGCATTCATATTAATGTTTAATTTGAGATACATACATAGCAAACAATTTTTAGACTAATGACTCAGATATGCACAGATGGTTTCATTGACTGTATAAGGTATTTTTTTATTGTGCAGCATTATATTCTAGTATATAAACACAATACTTTGGTCTATTGGTTTGGCCATACATGAACTCTGTTATCCTTAATCCCTGAAGACTGGTTTAACCTTTTATATTTTGAGAAACACTTAATTCGCAGTGTAGCCAGAGGTTATCATTGTCCTTCTCTAAAATGTAATTGTGTTTGTCCCTATCTGTTAACAAATCTAAAGTAAGATTTATAACACAACACTGGCACTTCATTTTATTTACTCTTCTGTTCTAATGTTATTGCATCTTTTGCAGACAATCACACTCTATATTCTCTTTCATATATTTAAGCTCAGGCGTTCTTTTAACCAGAAGTGTCTAAGTTTGATCTTTACTTTAGTGTATACACTTATTCAGGTCTCAGGATTTGCATGCTACCTTAATTTCACAAAAGTGTTTTTTTTATTCCTTATTCTTGATTGGGACACTCACTTGTGTCAACCTTTTTTACATGGGTAACCAATGAGTATGGACTCATTAAATGATCTCAAAGTCACACAGTACAATTTGAAAATTAAGGTGTCAAACCCAGGACAAAATAAATTAGAATGTTAGCTGTGAGATGTTGCCTGACACAGTGATAGCAGTCATGTAAAGAAAAATCAGAAATGCATGAGTGGGGAAAAGCAAGGAATATTCTAACAAGTATTGTAAAAAAGTCAAAGCATAAAAATATATGATATTCTGTTATCTAGTATGACACTGCATTATATCATGACACAGAATACTTCATTGTGTTATTGTATGATTTTTGGTGACATAAGCAGTTTACCATTTCGAGATTCTAATTAAAACTCGCAGTAAGATATAGATTAAAAATAAAGTTCTAAATAAATATGAATGTGTATGAAGGAGAAATTAAATGAAACAAAAAACAGCATCATAGTTACCAGATGATATGTCTGTTGATGGAGGGATCTCTGCCTGAACATTTAAGTCTGAAACAAAGACTGTCAGGTTTTGAATTCTCAAATGGGAAACAAATATTCTTTGAAACCAGTTGTGTTTGAGGTAGCAGTAGTACAAATATAGGACAAATGCACTTAAGGAATACCTGTATCAGATCACATTATGTAACCAAGGATAAGAAAAATGGATGGATAGAAAATTATAAGATGAGATATGACAAAGTAAATGTTTAATTTAGACTCTAAACAAATACTGAATTTGCATGGGTTGTCACAGGCTAGAAGATAAAGTCTACAAATTCAGCTTGTGTATTTAAAGATAACTGCTTGTCTATGTTTGTGTTACTTTTTGCTGCATAGCCAACAGCATGGATTTGACTATCTTCCCAAGAAATAGAGGGACTGGCAGGGAGGATAGGAGCCATGAGTCATTTGCATATGTGACTGTCCCTCAAGAAGATGGAGTTTTTATCGAGTGCATATTTCATCACTGTCTTGTGGAGACAGAGGAGTGATGACCATTTTGCAGGAAGTAATGGGTAGTACAACTACCAGAATTTCTATCTCATGTATAGGTTCATAGGTAGGTACTAGGCTATTGGCCCTAGGGCCTATATAGGTCTAGCCAAAAAGGTGCCCTGGTTTTCGCCACCCAAGAAAATTATTTTCCTGTGCCCCTGTTGAGCAGACCCACAGAAGTGATCCTAGGGGTGAATTTCCTATTTCCCATCCAATCATCAAGATTTTTCTTGACGAGTGCTAATGAGGAGCTTTGTTTGATATATATATCTATCTATATATATATATATATATATATATATATATATATATATATATATAAATATATATATATAGGTAGTTTGTTCCAGAGTATGGAAAGTCTCTGGGACAGGAATCTATCCCTCCAGCATGTTCTGTTTATTGTGGTGACAAGGTTTAGGTCCCTAGAGTGTGTAGCTCGGAGGGATTGTGATTTCTTTAAGTGGAACATGTCCAACAGCTCTAGGTTTGACATAGCTTTGTAGGCTAGGCAGAGATCGCCTCTGAGTAGGCGATATGCAATGGAGTAAAGCTGGAGTTTTTTGAGACGGTTTGCGTAGGGCATCTGTTTGAGGCCAGTAATCCTCTTTGTGAGATATTTCTGTGGCATTTCCAGTTGTAGATGTCTTGTGAGGTACCTACCAAAAGGGACATTGCCTCTATAATGGGTCTAATGAGTGACGAGTAGAGGGGAACAATGACCTCTTTTTTAATGGATGAGAAACGTTTTGTGATGAGGTGTGCCATGTAGATGGATTTCATGACTACTGTGGTGATGTGATTATCAAAGACGAGACAACTGTTCACCTGTGTCCTAAGGTCTCATCATACTTTTGGTGTTAAGTAGACTACCACCTATGTGGTAGTTCAAGGGTACAGATTTTTTACCATAGGAAATGACAATGCAATTTTTGGCATTGAGCTTGAGGCCATGGCTTTGACACCAGGCATCTGTCTCAGTGAGGCCCTTTTGTAGGATGTCCACATCGTTAGGAGTTTCAATTATGGGTCCTAGTTTGCAGTCATCTGCAAACTTCATTAGCCAAAGACCTTCTGTGTTAGCCTGTACTTCAGAGAAGTAGATACCTAACAAGAGAGGACCCAGTACTGAACCCTGTGGTACTCCACTTGTCACTGGTCTGAAGTCAGATTTGGAGTCTGCTACTTTGACAATGTGGGTTCTGTCAGTGAGCCAGTTGGCAATCCATCTTATGACATAGGGATTTATACCTAGTTTAATGAGTTTATCTATAATTCCAGAGGAGGGGATGGTGTCAAAAGCCTTGGTGAGATCTAGATAGGCTGTGTGAACCACCTTACCCTCATCTACGGATTTGGTGACTGCTTCAAAGAAGTCTATCAGGTTTAGGAGACACTATCTGTTTTTTACAAACCTGAACTGGGTGGGGTCCGGAGTTTGGAGATTACCAATGTCTTTGTTTACAAGTTCCATGATGATACGTTCCATGGCCTTGCAGAACAGCCTCGTCAGGCTAATGGGGCGGTAGTTCCTAGGATCCGTGGTAGCTCCCCTTTTGTGGAGTGGAATACCCATCACTGTGCACCAGTCAGAGGGTAGAAAGCCTGAGGTGAGGCTATGATTGAAAATGGTACTTAGGTGGGGTGCCAGTTCATTCTGTAGTTCATGTAGAATGCAGCCTGAGATGTTGTCAGGTCCCATGGAGGCTGTGTTCTTGGCTTTGGAGAGTGTGTTTTTTACCTGTGCAGCCATGATTACAGGAACTTTGCATTCTTCCGGTATAGTGATGGGCCCTTTCGGGGGTGAGAGGGAGGTAAAGTTAGCACTGAACCTATCTGCCAGGATGTTGGCAATATCAGTTGGGTCTGTATATTTTGTGCCATTGTGCTGTAACTCAGAGCAGATCTGAGTGTTGCCATTGAGATTCTTGACATAGCTATAGAATGCTTTGTGGTTGTCTTTAAAATCAGTGGTGATTTTGTTTTCGTAACTAGCTTTGGAGGATTTTATGAGGGATCTCAGCTTTTTACTGAGGCTGACCAGGGAGTTCCTCCAATCATGGGATTTTACTCTTTTTTGCAACAGTTTTTTTTTTTTGTTGTAGACTTTGTTTATGGCATGGGGAGTACCAGATTGCATTCTTTTTTTTGGACGCTAGCATCTTGGTTCTGATCCATGCACTCGTGTAAGTGCTTATAAAGTGCATTTGTGTAGGATTCAACAGTTGTACCTCTATTGTCCATCTGCATGGGTGTCATGATGTTTGCCACTTCTGTCTTAAGAAGTGTGAAGTTGGCTTTGGAAAAACATTTATGGTGGTTTCCTTAATGGGGGTGGGGTGGGGATGGGATGTAGATGTCTAGGGTGATTAGCTTGTGATCTGATCTGACCAATGAGGAATTGACTTTTGGTATGGAACACCGGTCGTCCATGTTGGTAATGACCAGGTCTAGGATATTGCTGCCCCTGGTGGGGTGTGGATAAGTTGATCCAAGGCATTGGAATTTATGAATTCCAGAAAACAATGAGCAAAAGAGTTGGTACATGAGTAGTTTTCCCAGTTAATGGTGGGGTAGTTGAAATCACCCATTATTAGGGTGTTGGGTTATACCCTAATGTTTTCCAGTGTACCAAGAAATGATGAGTGGTAATCCTTGGGCATGGTGGGGGATCTGTAGCAAGCTACAATTTGGATTGCGGTCTTTCCCAGAGTTAGTTGCACTTGGATAATCTTGGATGCATTATGCTGAGAAACTAGCCTGGAGGTGTGGATATCCTTAATGAATATGGACACGCCTCTGCCTTTAGTGTTTCAGTCCAGGTTAGGTAACCGAAAGGTGTGGTATGAATTATAGCCTTGTAATGCAGGGGTGTTCTCTGGAGCCTTGAACCAGGTCTCTGTCACTGCACAGATATCGATGCTCTCCATTTTAAGGAGTGCCTCGAGTGAGTGCATTTTGAGGTTTAGACTTCTAGAATTGAGTAGCATTACCCTCAAATTTTGCTTGCTTGTACCTGTTATGGTGGTGAATTTATCATTTTAACCTTGCCTAAAAAAGGTACTATATGGTTGGCAGAGCCTTAGCCAGCATCCGGAATCCCAAGGGCTACAGGTGTAGGCCATCTCTGGCAAAGCATCGTGGTCTGTCAATCATGTCATCCCAGGCAGACAGATACTGGATCCCCTTAGAATAACACAAGAAGCTTAGCTAACTGTTTAAGTCAATCATTTTGTCCTTTTTTTGTGGTATCATTCTGGGTGATGGCAGGATGCTACTCAGGGCTAAGGTCATACCTGCCTGGGCTACAAGAGCGGAGAACTCCTCCATATCTCTTTTCATGTAGTCCAGGGAGGTATGGTGTGAGTTTCTTCTTCTCATTCTACTGGTTGATAGCTTATGCCTTGAGTGCTGGCTGTGGAAAGAGTGGGTTAAGGAGAGGTGCATAGAAAAGGAAAACACCCTACCCCTCATCAGCTGAATCTATTCATGCTTGACAATGACTAAGGTACAATGATTAACTCTGATAGGACCCAAATACCAGACATGCCAAACAGAAAGTGATCAATAAGAAGAAATCAGATATGATTATTTCCAAGTTTACGTGCAGACATAATGATTTATTATGTTTTACCTGTTTGTCTATACTTCAGTGACCACTCCATCTATCAAAATGCTGTTTAGGGTTGGGAGCTTTTAGCAATCAGTATTAGCAGATTATTTTAAATGCTATCCACTGTTTAGAAGTATTATGTGGTACTGTAGCATGGTGTATATGTCCTCCATATTGTAATTATGTTGAGTGGGAGACATATGCATGACATGGCAGCAGCAGACTGTCCTACAGGGTATCAACTGTCAAGAGTATTATGTGGTACTGATGCATATCCTATAGGGGTTGCATATTGTCAATATGCATCTGTGTAGATCAGGTGCGTTCTCATATTTGTACATATATTCTTAGCAATAAACAAACAAGATCCAGCATATCCGCTGAATGAAGCAGACAGAGTTTGGGTAATTTCACTGCTACTGAAAGCAAAATTGTAGTGTAGACACTCAAGGTGCTTGGCCTACAGACAATGGGTAGAGGGGAAACATACTAACCATTATAGCACCAGAGGTAGCAGACAGTTCTTGGAGATGTAAATACAGTGGCTGGGCACAACCACAGAATGAGTTAAGCTCAACATTTTTTGACATACCCAGTTTTACCAAGCAGACGGCAGTGATATTTGCAAGTGAGAGATTACCACAAGAGGTGCGCAGCCAGAAACCACAAGACTTAATGACTTGGAAGAGTACCTTGTATCCTTGGGATGGTTGAAAAAGAATTTATCTCCAGTGGGGGTGTGAATCTTGATTGTGGGAAGACCCATTGCACCCATATCTCAGTGGGAGACAAGCCGAGTTCATTGTGTACAGCTATGTTTACATACACCATTGTTATACCATAACAAAACAGGCATGATGCACATTCCTTTTCATATGCACATCATCAGTACAAAAATTGCTATCATCAGAGAAGGTAAGCTTACATATGAAGGGATTTTATGCATTAGAACCATTTCCTGCATATCACAAGGATACCCTGTAGCATATTTTAAGGGGTTTCATTATGATGTTCTCTACAGTACACATTCAGAAGCAGAAGTAGTGATGGAAATCACACAGGAATGGCAGTGGCTGGACAATATGCTGAGGTAATTATCTCTGCAGAGTCTAGCATGGTTACTAGTGGAGACATGTAAGAGGACATGGTAACATTAGTGTCTGTCTTACTGCTGTGTGTAGAGTAATCAGAAACTGAGGGTGAATATCTGACTGAGGATACTAGGTCCTCTTGGCTGTACTAGCTGAGCACAAATGATTCCCTGTACATGTAACTGAGAGCCTCAGATGTCTTTCAGCTGAGGCAGAAATACCCAGCTTGGAGGTGCACACTAGTCCTTAGTGGGTATACCCACCATAGGCAGCAACACATGCCCAGTCCCATAAAATATGACAGCTGCCTCCCTTCTGATGTGCAGGTAGCATTGTGTATTGGCTATCAGATGTGCAGGAGTATGATAAGGGATCCTGGGACAGTCTGCTACCACATACTTCTTAATGGACCTTGTGTTCGTCTTGTGTAACACTGATAATATAATACATAAGGACATAGAAATCAGACATATCACCTGATTTGTCTGGAGAGGACTACATTGGCATTTAATACTGCAATGTACACAATCCTCTGCAGAATTGCTAGTTCCACCATATCTGTCTAAATTGACAATGTTGTCCAAGGTAGAGGTAGGACAAAAGTAGGGGGTGATCATGTATGTAGGCCATTTCAGGGAGCAATGCTTGGAGGTATCAGATACCCTGCTATCCTATTCACATAGATAGTGATCACTAACTACCTCTAGGAATCACATTTCTCCCCAGTGAATATCTTCCAAATGCAGATCATGAGGTAGTGCAGCATCCATGTCACATGAGATCAGAAAAGTTGCACACTCTGATTTGCAAAGGTACACCAAGCTGTTATCAGGAAGCCGTCTATGCCATGGGTGTTCCTGATGTCCAGCACTGAGTAGCATCAGAAAAAGACATGCAGTGGGTCATTCGCTATGTCACACTGATCTCACATCAAGCATCCTGTTCCAGTGACATATGCCCTACACACATTTTCTGTTGCCAGTCTTCTTCTTCTATGCCCTGTGGCTACTGTGAATGTGCTGTCTTGAGCCTACACATTATTCCATGTTTATATCACCCAGTTTGTGTTAATAGTCTTCTGCCACTGTGTTACTGTGCTCCCTGGTACCTTGTGTGTAAGATGACAAGTGCAATTCAAATCATAGAGATTCAAAGGTTCATAGGTGTTTACTAGAGTATGGTACAAGAGCCTTTGAAGCCTAGCCAATCCATCCATCCATCCACACCCCCTTTTTCCCCTTTTCTGCACATGGGATCAGGGTGTCACTATACCAGTAACAATCATCGAGAGCCAAGGTGTATACTGTTGGGTGGCTAGCTCTGCCAAGGTATTTCTTCTACACCACACACTCGCATGTACACTCACACCTATGGTCAATTTAGAGTGTCCAATCCACCTACTATATGCCATTGGAATGAGGGACTAAACTGGAGAACCTGGAAGAAACCGACCCAAAGACAAGGAGGACATGCAGACTCTACACAGAAGGCACACTAGCTGAGAATCAAACCAAGAAACCTTTTGCTGTGAGATGACAATGTTATTCACTCTCCCACTGTGCTACCCAGTCTTTATAAGCCTAGTCAATAATACCCAGGATATGAAAATATTATATCTGAATTCCAAGATATAGGATGGGACAGCATCGGGTGGTGGGTCTTTGGGTGTTGGAACCCTGAGACATTTTAAAGACTGCCTCTGTCCTTAAGGGACATGGGTAGTACCCTGGTAGGGAATTTATGATTACCCATCCATTTATCCAAACTCTTTTTGAAGAGAGCGAGGGATGTTTGGTTTATGAAGATGGGAAGTTTATTCCATAGATGAGGTAGCCTTTGGGATATGTCTCTCTGGCAACTTCTGTTACAAGAGTCACAAATAAAGATCAAGTCCATGGAACATGTAACCTTTGTATAATTGTTTTGTTTTTTTTGTGAATATGTAACATTTTCATCAGGGCTGGATCATAGATTGCCTTCTAGGTCAGGCATAAGTCACCTCTCAATAAAAAATATGAGATGGAGTAAAAGGATAGGCCCCAGGATTCATGAAGCTCGGCGCAAGGACGGTGTTAGCCTTGCGCCAAGTGTGTGGCGTAGAGATGGAGCAGCAGCACTATATGCATATTAATGAAGGCTACAGTCGCGCAACCTAAAATGCTGACTAGTACAGCCTGCCTCTAATAGTAATCACTCCTATCAGTGTCCGTGGATACTGAAATGTATGCAAAGCATACAAGAGAGTTCCACGAACATCAAAATAAAATCACAGGAGTAAACACATAAGCACATAGCTGAATGTTGAGCCCCCGTCCCTTGAACAATGACATTTAAAACCCCATGTCCGTATTTCATTGTAGTGTTGATTTTTATACCAAGTGGAAGCGAAAAGCAGTGTGTTTGTGTGCCGCTGCCCTTTGCTAAGCCTAGCCCAATGGTTAGAGCATTCGCTCAATATCTGCCCATTCGTGGTCCAAGTCATCCTTGTCTGTATGGTCCAAACATGAATGGGTATTACCCGGGTCAACCTACCATGTCATAAAAGATAAGTATTTGCTTGTACCTATGTGCGTGAAGTACAGCATGTGGAAGACCAAATATGCTAGGGTTGTCCTCACAACCATATTGGTACTAGAGATATGTAGAGTACGCAATGTGTACTGCTGTCTGTGCCATGGGCCAGCAACCAGAGAAGGGATGGATGGTGTGTTTGTGGAATTTGGGGGGTGATGGGTAATGTAATAATTCACCAAGGGGACACTGGGTTGGATGTACAATAGGTGAACTGGAGGTGTACGAGGGAGCAGTGGGTGAATCAAAAAGGAAACCAAAGAACATACATTCACATCCCCAATACACCCTGACAGGCCATACTGCAGAACACAATACCACAAACATATGAACATTAAAATGTGCGATACACATGTACAGAAACAGTACCGGCCTGCCTCTAATAGTAATCACTCCTATCAGTGTCCGTGGATACTGAAATGTATGCAAAGCATACAAGAAAGTTCCACGAACATCAAAATAAAATCACAGGAGTAAACACATAAGCACATAGCTGAATGTTGAGCCCCCGTCCCTTGAACAATGACATTTAAAACCCCATGTTTGTATTTCATTGTAGTGTTGATTTTTATACCAAGTGGAAGCGAAAAGCAGTGTGTTTGTGTGCCGCTGCCCTTTGCTAAGCCTAGCCCAATGGTTAGAGCATTCGCTCAATATCTGCCCATTCGTGGTCCGAGTCATCCTTGTCTGTATGGTCCAAACATGAATGGGTATTACCCGGGTCAACCTACCATGTCATAAAAGATAAGTATTTGCTTGTACCTATGTGCGTGAAGTACAGCATGTGGAAGAACAAATATGCTAGGGTTGTCCTCACAACCATATTGGTACTAGAGATATGTAGAGTATAATGTGTACTGCTGTCTGTGCCATGGGCCAGCAACCAGAGAAGGGATGGATGGTGTGTTTGTGGAATTTGGGGGGTGATGGGTAATGTAATAATTCACCAAGGGGACACTGGGTTGGATGTACAATAGGTGAACTGGAGGTGTACGAGGGAGCAGTGGGTGAATCAAAAAGGAAACCAAAGAACATACATTCACATCCCCAATACACCCTGACAGGCCATACTGCAGAACACAATACCACAAACATATGAACATTAAAATGTGCGATACACATGTACAGAAACAGTACCGGCTCACACCCACATAATGGTCTGGCCTGAACTGAGCCTTCCAACCTCTACACACCTGGATACATAATTAAATACCCATCATCCCCTCCACAGCACACCCCCCCCTTGCTGAACGTCCACCAAAAAACACCCATATTCGGGCTGCTAGCTTGGGCCAGCCATATCTGCACATAGTGCCCCCTACCCACATCTAGTAGGCAGTCTCACCCTAGGCAGACTCAGGCTTGCAAACTATGTATCCCGTGCATGTATAACCCTCCCTCTTTTTCATAAAGCTAAAAGAATGGGAGTCATTGGTGTCCACAATTTTTGGACATCCCTCATGGGATAAGTGTATGTTCTAAAGATTAGACTTGGTAGCACAACACGATGTCCAGCCCTGTAGACATCCGGACACAAGTTGCATTAGCAGTAGTTGTCCACAACCCTGCTCATTCTCCAGCCATTCCTGCATAAACTACAACCTGGAATTAAACACCTGACCATGATGCATGTCTCCTCATGTGCATTATCGGGAATATATACCTTTCATATGTTCAATAGAAGCTTCCTCATAGCCATCGTCCAAATAGTACATGTTCACAAATTGTATACCCTGTCCAGGTTCCACGTTGTAATGATGCACACAACCCCTGAATACAAATGGTACACATCCCTCCCAGATGCGGGTGTTCATATACATGGCCATGTACAACCCCAGATATATAGTCATACATCTATAAATGTACATACTCATATATGTATAGCTACAGCTACACATCACACATACATGCATATTAGTAGTTGTCAAGTATATGTCCTATTTATACATATGTATACTTGCAAATGTATACATATGTCTCTCAGAAACATGAAAATTAACATGTACTATACATATGTACACCAACTGACTGTCAGATTTGGTGCCAGTAGTGTGGAATGCCTGTAGTAAAGTCATATATTCTAACTACCATCCATGCAGAATGTACCACGGATGGTGGAGTGGTCAAATACCGAATAAGGTGTTTCTGTTCCTGGGTCCAAGCCATGCAAGAGCTGTTAATTTTATATGATGCCCAAAATAATGGCCATCAGATATAGGGTGAATAAGTAACTTACAAGCTGACGTAAGCAGGTATGTGCAGAGGTAAGTGGTGGTCTTTGATATCAAGCTGGCCAGAAGTGAGCAAACCTCCAGCATCTCTAACCACAGGTAGAATGCTAACAGTGGAAGTAACTTTGTTCACGTGCAAAGTCTGACTTTCAAACAGGTACAGGGCAGTCCCAGTCTCCATTCAGACAAGCCAAAAACTGGAAGACTAATTGAACACCCTGACTGTTATATGAACGTATGTCCCAGGACTATAGGCTTGGGACATCTGAATATACTTGGAGTGAGCCAACATACGGGACATGTTTAGAGCAGTAGGGAGTGGCACATGTGTAGTGGTGTGGTTTATTTCCGACCAGAGAATGGATGACTGCTGTGTTAGTGATGTTTTGCTACGTTTGTTCTGGTAACTATGAACCATGGGTATACATGCAAATTAAGCAGCACAGCAATGGTGTAGTGGTTAGAGCATCCGCCTATTGAGCAGACGTTGCCGGTTCGACTGCAGCACACACCATTTACGATGCGTAATCCATATACGAGCATATCCAGCTAATTTATGCTGTATAACGATATAATACCATTGAAATGTGAACTGGGGTGACGTATCACAGTAAGACTGGAGAAGGTGTTTGCGTGATGGGAAATGGCGGTTAAGCATGGCGAAATGGAAAACCGCTGCTGAAAAGTGTTGTACTCACCCTTTGTCCAATGGCCTTTGTTCTGCCCAACAACACAATAAACCACCTCATCCAAGCTTGACGCTAGGACCCTACACACCACAACCAATGTGATTTACCACTAAGTCATGGCAGTTATACCTAACTCTGATGTTATCACAAACAAAGCAGACAGCACAGTCATTCAACAGTATGATCAAAGTAATTAATCATGTAGATGTATATGCATGCATACGTACAGATAATATATATATATATATATATATATATATATCTACAGAACAAACATGGGCACAAGAAAGCATTCATAACAAATGCAAAGGAAATCAGCAGCAGAACACCCGTATTATCTAGTGCTGACATATCAAGCTGGCCAGAGGTGGGCAAACCCCCTGCATCTCTAACCACATGTAGGAACTAACAGTGGGACTAACTTTGTACATCTGCTAAGTCTGACTTTCAAAAGGGTACAGGGCAGCCCAGGTCCCCATTCGGAGAAGCCTAAAACCAGATAACCATATGAACACCCCAACCATTATATGAACGTATGTGCCAGGACTATAGGCTTCGGAAGTCTGAATACACTTGGAGTGAGTCAACATGCGGGACGGGTCCAGAGTAGTAGGGAATGGCACATGTGTAGTGGTGCAGTTTTCCCAATAGGAGAATGGATGCCTGCTGTGTTAGTGAAGTGCTGAAATGTGTGTTTGGGTAACTATGAACCATGGGTATACATATAAATGTAACAGCATACCAATAGTGTAGTGGTTAGAGCATCAGCCTAATGAACAGGCATTCATGATTCAAGTACAAGCGCCCAGCATAGGAAATGTATATAAGTATGTACAGATGTAATATATATATATATATATATATATATATATATATATATATATATATATATTTATATATACAAACGCCAACAAACAGCACAATAAACATGGCCAGGATCAAGCAACAGCTCAATGTACTGTTCAAACTTTTACTTGTTGCAAAATATGTTCAAAACACAAGCAGTTACACAGCTTTTAACTTTCTAGAGCACAACTTAGTAGCTCCATAACTCCATATCACTCAGGCATGCCATACGCAATATATTTCCAATTGAAGCATATACTCAGGCTAAGTACTAAGTAGTACTAAATAGTCCATATATTTATTAAAATAACAATAAAACAATAAAAAGGAAGAACATAGGATAAGCGCTTTCGGGTCACCACCACGACCCTTCCTCAGATCCTTATAACTGATATTGCATCATTTCCTTCTTTTAAAATAGTAGATTTGCACCATTAGGGCAGTCTTTTGCATATTAATGATATTGCATCATTTCCTTCTTTTAAAATAGTAGATTTGCACCATTAGGGCAGTCTTTTGCATATTAATGATATTACATCATTTCCTTCTTTTAAAAATAGCAGGTTTACACCAATAAGGCAGTCTATTGCATAGTCACACCTACTATAAAGAGAAGGAGGTGTCTGAAGTGAAACAACAAGTAATTATGGAGAGACATGGCAAAGGAAAACCATTCATAAAAGGAGGCTATGATAACATCTACGATGGTAAGAAGGAAAAAAAGAATTGAGGATGACGCTCACGCACACAACAGACACTGAGGGAGTCTGTGAGATTGTTAAGAAAAACTGGAAAATATTAAGGTCAAATGAGGAATGCAAAGGATTGGTAGGAGAAGAACCTAGATTCTGTTTCAAAAATGCAAAGAATTTAAAAACAATATTATGTAAAGATAATTGCTTGGAACCATATGTCACCTCAAAAAGAATTGGAACTTTTCCTTGTAGAAGATGCACAATGTGTAAATTTATATGTACTGATAGCTGCTTCAAACATCCAACCACTAAGAAGAAATATACTACCAATTTTTATGCTGACTGCACAACCAAGAACATTGTATATTTGGCTACATGTTCCGCATGCAGCAGCTTCTACGTTGGAAAAACTGTGAGACAAATGAAAGAAAGA
The DNA here is from genome assembly GCF_019279795.1 of Protopterus annectens. NCBI lineage: Eukaryota > Metazoa > Chordata > Ceratodontiformes > Protopteridae > Protopterus > Protopterus annectens. Next base: position 1,309,111,378 of record NC_056729.1, read on the forward strand.
ATGTCCAAACATGTTAGTGACATAAGGTTAAGGGATTATAAGAACCCACTGGCGAAACATATTAGAGACAATGTGGGACATAACTTTATGTTTAGAGTCTTGAAAATTGTATTTGCCTCAAAAAGGGGAGGTGATATTAACACCAGACTCAAGCAGGAGGAAATGTTTTGGATTGGAAAGCTTAGAGCACATCAGAAACCAGGACTTAATACAGCATTCCCTATGAAACCCGCCTTGAAAAGGTGGAGACTGAAGAGGCACTTATGACACACCTGTCTGAGCAGGTGTAACTATGCAATAGACTGCCTTATTGGTGTAAACCTGCTATTTTTAAAAGAAGGAAATGATGTAATATCAGTTATAAGGATCTGAGGAAGGGTCGTGGTGGTGACCCGAAAGCGCTTATCCTATGTTCTTCCTTTTTATTGTTTTATTGTTATTTTAATAAATATATGGACTATTTAGTACTACTTAGTACTTGGCCTGAGTATATGCTTCAATAGGAAATATATTGAGTATGGCATGTCTGAGTGATATGGAGTTATGGAGCTACTAAACTGTGCTCTAGAAAGTTAAAAGCTGTGCAACTGCTTGTGTTTTGAACATATTTTGCAACAAGTAAAAGTTTGAACAGTACATTGAGCTGTTGCTTGATCCTGGCCGTGTTTATTGTGCTGTTTGTTGGCGTTTTAATTATCTGGATCTTCTACAGCACACTCCTGTCATATTCCGGTGCTGTATTGGTTGGACTTATATATATATATATATATATATATATATATATATATATATATATATATATATATATATATATATATATAAACTCCGGTCTGCTAATGATTGCTAGCTAATTTTTACGTGCCGAGTTAACAGCCCTGACGCACAACCTTCAACAAAGGTACGCCCATTCACGCATGTCTCCACACAGAAGATGCTCTAGCTGAGAATCGAACCGGACAGCGTCTTACTGATATATATATATATATATATATATATATATATATATATATATATATATATATATATAGCAACAGAGACCTCCAAAGCAGACATCCAAGCAAACGCTACCTCAAAACAAAACACGCACAACACATAACCCACAAAGTCAGTGTGCCAAGCAGCCACAGCCCTTCAAGGCCCCAGGGCCAGTGGAAACTATGGCCCAAACTGCAGAATCCTATATAAATGCATATTCTTGTAATAGGTGACTCTATTGTCAGACACATTGACGTCCCGCTCACCAGGCTGAATAAAGAGAAGGTCACGGTGAGCTGCCTGTCGGGTGCTAGGATCCGCCACATAACGCAAGCACTCAGGTCACTCCAAAGCAAATACAAATATGACTCAGGCATTGTACATGCTGGTGTGAATGACCTGAGACGTACCTCCCTGGACTGCATGAAAAGAGACATAGAGGAGCTCTCTGATCATGTAGCCCAGGCTGGTATGACCCTGACCTTGAGCAGCATCTTACCCTCACCTAGAATGATGCCACAGTACAAAGACAAAATAATCGATTTTAACAATTGGCTAAAATGTTGGTGTCATTCAAAGGGGATCCAGTGTCTGTCAGCCTGGGATGATATGCTCGACAAGCCACGTTGCTTCGCTAGGGACGGCTTGCACCTGTCACCACTGGGCTTTCGGATATTGGCAAAGGCTCTTGCCACCCCCATAGTGCCTTTTTTAGGCAAGGCTCAAAAGTCAAACCCACCCCCATAGACAGCACAAGGAACAAGAAACTAAGGGTAATTCTGCTAAACGCCAGAAGTCTTAACCTCAAGATGCATGCACTCGAAGCTCTCCTCAGTATGGAGAACATTGATATCAGTGCAGTGACAGAAACCTGGTTCAAGGCTCCAGAGAGCACCCCAGCACTACCAAGCTATACCTCATATCATGCTTTTCGGCCCCAAAACCTGGACTGAACCACAAAAGGAGGGGGAGGCTCCATATTTATCAAGGATATCCACACCTCCAGGTTAGTGGCATTGCACGAAGTATCGGATACCATCCATGTGCAACTAACAGTGGGCAAGACTGCTTTTCAGTTTATAGCATCCTACAGACCACCCTCTCAAAGTCAGGAATCCCACTCGGCTTTCCTGAAAACATTGGAGAACATGAAGATCTCTCCAAACACCATTATATTGGGTGACTTCAACTACCCAAACATTGACTGGGAGCACTACTCAAGCCCCAGCACCTTAGCCCAAAGGTTCCTGGAAATTATAAACTCAAATGCTATGGAACAACTAGACACCACTCCCACAAGAGGAGACAACATACTAGACCTGATCATTACCAACATGGGGACTCTATGCTCCACACCAGAAGTATATCCCTCATTGGTAAGATCAGACCATAAACTAATTTCACTGGATGTCCACATCCCGACCCCACCCCCAGCCCAGAAAACCACAGTGAAAAACTTCTCAAAAGTGAACTTCTCACTTCTCAAAACCTAAGTGGCATCCTTCAAGGCCCCAGGGCCAGTGGAAACTACGGCCCAAACTGCAGAATCCTATATAAATGCATTCTACGGACATCTCCAGGAATGCATGGATCATGCTATCCCAAACAAAACCAAGACCCAATCATCCAAAGGCAGGCATCCAGTCTGGTGGACCCCTGCCATAAATAAACTGTACAACAGAAGGAGGAAGCTACTACATGATAGAGCAAAATCCCTAATAGGGAAGGCATCTCCGATCAGTACTAGCAAAAAATTATGATCCCTCATAAAATCCTCCAAGGCCAGCTTCGAGAGAAAAATTGCACAGGACACCAAAGACAATCATAAGGCTTTTTTCAGTTATGTTAGAAACCTGGGATGCAACTCCCAGACTTGTTCTGAGTTGTTTCTAAACGACAAAAAATGTACTGAACCCACAGACATCGCCAATATCCTGGCAGACAGGTTCAGTGCAAACTTCTCCACCCCCTCCCCCCCAAAAGAGCAAGTATCTATCCCGGCAGAGGGCTGCCTCCCAAACATCTCTGATGCTCAGGTGAAGGCTGCCCTCTCCAAAGCAAAAAACACTGCTTCCATGGGACCAGATGGCGTGCCAGGTTGCGTCCTACATGAACTCCAAGAGGAACTAATCCCTCAAATAAAACAGCTATACAATCTCAGCCTCACTACAGGATATGTGCCCACAGAATGGCGTACAGCAACAGTGGTCCCACTCCACAAAGGTGGAGCGTCTACGGACCCTGGAAACTATCGCCCCATAAGCCTGACTAGCTTAGTCTGCAAGGCTATGGAGAAGATCATCATGGAGCTCATAAACAAAGACTTTGGGGACCTACAGACACTAGATCCTACCCAGTTCGGCTTTGTCAAGGGCAGATCCTGCCTGACTTCTTCGAAACAGTCACCAAAGCTATAGATGAAGGGAAGGTAGTCCACACAGCCTATCTGGATCTTGCAAAGGCATTTGACACAATACCCCACTCGGGCATCATAGATAAGCTATCCAGCATAAATATAAACCCCTATGTCACAAGATGGGTCACAAACTGGCTCAAAGACAGAACCCACAGAGTGAGAGTTGCTGGAGCCATATCAGACTCGAAACCGGTCACAAGTGGCGTCCCACAGGGTTCTGTCCTGGGACCACTCTTGTTCGGTATATACTTTTCCGAGGTACAGGCAAACATGGGAGGACTATGGCTCAACAAGTTCGCAGACGACTGCAAAATGGGTGCCATAATCAACTCTCCAGCTGACACAAACATCCTTCAAAAAGGTCTCACAGAGACAGATAACTGGTGCCAGCGCCATGGTTTAAAGCTAAATGCCCAAAAATGTATAGTCATACCCTTTGGCAAAAACAATGTGCCCACAAATTACCACATAGGCTGAAACCCATTAAGTACAGAGAAAGTTATTAGGGACCTGGGGACCCAAGTTGATAGCAATCTCTCCTTTGAAAACCACATTGCCAAAGTGGTTAGAAAGACCTTCTACATAGCCCACCTCATCACGAAGGGTTTCACATCTAGATCAAGAGAGGTAATCGTGCCCTTTATTCATCCCTCATCAGGCCCATCATAGAATACAATGCCCCTTTTGGGATGTACCTTACCCGACACCTGCAGCAATTAGAAAGACCCCAAAAGTATCTCACCAAGAGGATCAAGGGTCTCAAACAGATGCCATATGCTGCTCGGTTAAAAACTCCAGCTCTACTCAGTTGCATACCGCCTACTTGAGGCGATCTATGCCTGACATACAAAGCTATGTCAAATCCAGAATTAATGGACATGCTCCACCTCAGTAAATCTAAATCCCTTAGAGCCACACACTCGAGGGACTTGAACCTCAGCACAGAAATAAATAGAACTTGCTGGAGGGACAGGTTCATAACCCAGAGGCTCCCTTCGCTCTGGAATAGAATTCCAGTTCATGTGAGGCAGAGCACCTCACTGAATCTCTTCAAGAAGAATCTCGATAGGTGGATGGGGGATCGTAGGTTTGTCCCAGGGATTACTCCCATGTCACTATTAGACAGAGGCACAGTAAACTAAACCTTAAAAAGGGCACAGTATACTCAAATCAAGGGGTGGCATAAGCCATACAGAATTGGGCTAGGCTTATAATTGCCCCAGGGCAGATAGCCTAGTATGAACCTATGAACCTATGAACCTATATATGTGTGTGTGTATATAAATATATATATATATATATATATATATATATATATATATATATATATATAAATATTATATCGATATATATATATATATATATATATATATATATATATATATATATATATATAAAATGTATTTATTTATTTATTTATTTCAGTTTGATTACCAGGGAAGTCCACTGGGCCAGAACGTGCCCATTTGCAGTGGAGGCCTGGGGAGAAAAGCTCCACAAGCAAATACAATACAATTCAATACTGGTTACAAATTGTTAAAGGTAAAAATACAAGTATAAAATCATATAGTTGGAAAATGCATTGCATAAATTTTACATTTAAAAAAACTTAGTAAACAGATAATAGCAAGACAGGTTACAGGTATTTCCATTCTGCACATTATGATCGACTGAGAAGTGGAAGGATTTAAGGTTTCAGTTGTTATTTTACATTAGAAGGTGGGCAGTTGGCATGCATATGTTATAGTTAAAAAGGCAAATAAAGAAAGCAGTTGTGCTGACAATAGAGATGCAGTAATATTTACAATATTTACATACTTGGAGTTATATGAGTGAAGTTGTTTATGAGCGAAGTAGCTTACTCAGAGGTTATCAGAAAGAGACTATTTTCCGAGAGTGGACATAATAGTTTGAGGGTAGAGAGGAGCAAGGAGAGTGGATAGTAATAGAGGAATTTTTCCAGGATTTAGGTAGGGTATAAGCAGAAACATTTCCATTTGGATGACAGGTATGAAAAGAGTTGGGTCTTGAAGGTTTCAGAGTAAGGAATGGTCCTAAGTGAAGGAGGGAGAGAGTTCTATTTCTTGGCTAGAGAGAAAGAGAGAAGAAGCTGGCCAGCAGGATGTTTGGGTTTGTGGATAGAGATTAAATTTAGGTGTTCTGATCTCAGAGGTCTGTTAGGGATGTATGGGGGAAGGGAGTTTGTTAAGGCTGGGCATTTATCAGGGTAGAATATTAATTTGTGAGCGGTGGTAAGTTGAAGATAGTCTAGGTGGTTAGATAGTTCTAGCCAATTGAGTGATTGTAGGGTAAGGCAATGGTGAGTAGAGGTTTTGGATTTAGTTCCAAATTTGGAGATCTTGTTATAGCAAGTTTCAAGTTTAGAGATGTTGGAGGAAGACAGATTTGTTAGAAGCGGGGCTCTATAAAGTAGGGAAGGTAGAAGGTAAGAAATTGCCAAGGTATGCCTAGAGGAGTTGGAGAGAAAGAGGTTATTCCTGTAGGGCATGCCCAACTTTTGGTGGGTTTTCTTGATATTTTGTTGTATGTGGGTGTCATATTTAAGGTGTTCATCTATGGTAATGCCAAGAAGTTTTGCTGAAGAGACTACTTCTATAGCAGTATTAGATTGGCTTAGGACTTTGAAAGCAGTTTTGTTATAGGAGAAAGACCTGGTAGGGGGGAAAAGTAGTATTTTAGATTTGAGTTGAGAGAGAGATGGTTTTGGTGCATCCAGTGTTCAGTAGTAGAAAATGCTATTTGCATTTTACTCAGGAGTTCGGGAAGGTCAGGGGCAGCACAAACTAATGTGGAGTCATCGGCATATTGGATAACAGCTGAGTCTTTAATACAGTGTGAAGTTTATTGATGAAGATGTTGAAAAGCATGGGTCCGAGGATGGACCCTTGAGGAACGCCAGTGGGAGTTGACAAGAAGGAGGAGATAGAGTTCTTCCATCTGACAGCTTGAGATCTGTCAGATAGGTAGCTGGAGAACCAGGAAAGAGTATTAGGGGAGAGATTAAGGTTGGCAAGATGACAGAGGAGGTGATTATGGGAAATGGTGTCAAATACTTTAGAGAGGTCAAGCAGTACAGTGGAAACTAGTAGTCCAGAATCTCGAGCTCGATTGACTGTTTCAAGGAAGGAGAGTAAGGCAGTTATGGTGCTGTGGCCATGGCAGAATCCGTGTTGGGTGGGTGTTAGGAGTTGATTTTGGGTTAAGAAAGGCATAAGTTGATGGTGGACACATTTTTCTAGTATTTTTGAAATAGGAGAGAGTAGGGCAATGGGGCGGCAATTGGAAATGTTTGTGTTTTTGCCTCCTTTGTGAAGGGGAAGAATGTAGGCTGAGCGCCAGAGTTTTGGTACGTATGACTCTTTTAAGGATCTGTTTATTAGGATACTGATTAGGACAGCAATACCATCGGCAACACATTTGAGGAAGGAAGAGGGTATGTTGTCAGGGGCAATCAATAGGCAGGGGCATCAAATATATATATATATATATATATATATATATATATATATATATATATATATATACACACATATATATATATATATATATATATATATATATATACACACACATATATATATATACATTTTTATTTATTTTATTTATTTATTTATTTTATTTTACATTTGTTGACCGGGCTAGTCCAGCTGGATATATGTCCATTTTCAGTGGAGGCTCGGGGAGAAAAGCTCCACAAATTACAACAACATAAAAGGTCAAGACAAAGACAATAACAGTATAATTTGGTACATAAGTTTTAACAATTATAGTACAAGCCTAAGATTATATATTTTATATTTCAGTAGGAAAAAGGAAAAATTTATCTAAGAATAGATGAATAAGACTAATACATTTGTATTAGAAATGGTGTAGTACAAATCTTTATAACATATTACAAAATTAGATACACCTAGTAATTTATGATAAGAGATAATAAGGTCTCACAAAAACCTAAGAAAGAAAAACACTAGAGATCAATAGATAGAGTATAGAAGAACAGCAAACAAGGATGGATTTATAGTGTTATTTAACACATAGGTTGTGATACTATATGAAGGTGTTTGATCATTCCACAGTATATACTTATTTACATGAGAAAAAATCCTAAGGAAGGTTAAGCTCACTAAAAATTAGTGAGACAACACAAGATCATGATAGGCTAGGAGTCTAGTTAATAGTTAGGTACTTAGTCTGGGTTAACACAGGGGCATAGCCAGTGTGA